>NC_081419.1:60962782-61295666 GCF_949786415.1 Peromyscus eremicus
TCCTCAGCACTGGTTTTGGTTTTTTGTTTTTTTCAAGACAGGGTTTCTCTGTGTAACAGCCCTGGCTGACCTGGAACTCTCTTTGTAGACAAGGTTGGTCTCAAACTCACAAAGATCCACCTGCCTCTGCCTCCCAAGTGCTGGGATTAAAGGTGTGTACCACCATCACCCAGGAGTCCCCAGTATTTTATAAACCAAACATGAGTGTTGTGATATACACCTGTAATCAGCACTTGTAAGGAGAAAGAAAGACCATCAGAAGTTCAAGGTCATCCTCAGCTATATCAGGAGTTCAAGGCCATCTAAAGCTAAATGAGAGCCTGCCTCAACATTCTCCTTTCCAAGGACACAGAGCTCAAAATATATCATAACTCTGAGATTAAAAATTAGAGCTATTTGTAGTAATAAAAACCACATGGAATTGGAATAAAAACAGACAGATGAGTCAATGGAATCTAATCAAAGACTCATATGTAAATCCACACACCTATGTACAACTGATTTTTGACAAAGAAACCAAAATTAGACAATGGGAAAAAAAGAAAGCATCTTCAGCAAATGGAGCTGGTATAACTGGATATCAGCATGTATAAGAATGCAAATAGATCCATATCTATCACCCTGCACAAAACTCAAGTCCAAATGGATCAAAGACCTCAACATAAATCCAGTTATACTGAACCTGATAGAAGTGAACACGTGGAATAATGCATTGGCACAGGAGACAACTTCTTGAATAGAACACCAGTAGTGCAGACGCTAAAGTCAACAAATAACAAAAGAGACCTCATGAAACTGAAAAGCTTCTGTAAGGCAAAAGACACCATCAGTAGGACAAAACAGTAGCCTGCAGAACGGGAAAACATCTTTACCAACCCCACATCTGATAGACGTCTGATCTCTAAAATGTATAAAGAACTCAGGAAACTAGACATCAAAAAAAAAAAAAAACAAATAATCCTATTAAAAACAAGGTACAGATCTAAACAGAGAATTCTCAACAGGAGAATCCCAAATGGCAGAGAAACAAAGAAATGTTCAACATCCTTAGCCATTAGGGAAATGAAAAAACAATTCTTAGATACAACCTTACACCTGCCAGAATGGCTAAGATCAAAAACACAAATAACAGCTTATTCTGGAGATGATGAGGTGCAAAGGGAACACTCCTCTATTACTGGTGGGATTGCAAATTTATATAGCCACTTTGGAAATCAATAGGGCTATTTCTCAGAAAACAAGGAATAGATCTACTTCAAGACCCAGCTATACCACTCTTAGGTATATACCCAAAGGATATTCAATCATACTACAAGAACTTGCTCAATTATGTTCATAGCAGCTTTATTCATAATACCCAGAACCTGGAAACAACAAATAACCTACATGTCCCTCAACTGAAGAAAGGATAAAGAAAATGTGGTACATATACACAATGGAGTATTTATTACTCAGCTGTTTTAAAAAATGACATCATGAAATTCAAAGGCAAATAGATGGAACTAGAAAAAAATCATCCTGAGTGAGCTAACCCAGACCCAGAAAGACAAACATGGTGTGTACTCACTTATAAGTGGATATTAGCTCTTAAGTAAAGGATAACCATGCTACAATCCACACATCCAGAGAGGCTACGTAACAAGGAGGGCTCAAGAGGGATGCTTGAATCTCCCTGGGAAGGGAAACAAAAGAGATCTCGTGAGTAGACTAGGGGTGGGTGGGGATGGGAGCATGAGGGATCAGGTATGAATGAGGTAGGGAGAGAGTACTGAAAGAGTTGACCAGAAAGGTGGTCATTAGAAGTCAGGTAGAAACGTGGTGCAAGGGAAACTACCAAGAATATACAAGGATGGCCTCAGCTAAGACTCCTAGCAATAGCCTGAACTGGCTGTCTTCTGTGACCAGGAAAGACTACCAGTGGAGGAATTGGGACACCAACTCAGCCACACAACCTTCAACCTACAGTCCATCCTGCCTATGTGACATGCTGGGATAAGGGTGGTAAAGAGATTGTGGGAGTGGCCAATCAATAACTTGTCCAGCCTGAGACCCATGCTATGAGAGTGAGCCCACCCCGACACTACCTGGAGTGCCAGGACCCAGAGGGTGCATGGCTCAGAGATAGGAGAGAACCAAAAGATAAGATAGAACCTAGGATAGAACCAAACACTACTAGAGAAAAAAAAATGTCAATGTAATGATGCCTAACAATATTCTGCTATACTTCTAGATTGGTGACTACCCCAATAGTCATCTGAGAGGCTTCATTCAGCAGTTGATGGAATCAGATACAGAGACCCACAGTCAAACATTAGGCTGAGCTTGGGAAATCCTGGGAGGAAGGATTGTAGGAGGCAGACGGGTCAATGACATCACATGAAAACCCATAGAATCAACTAACCTGGGCTCATAGGAGTTCATAGAGACTAAACTGACAACCAGGGAGCTTACATGGGACTGACCCAGGCACTCTACATGTATGTTACAATTGTGTAGCTTGGTCCTATTGTGGAACTCCTAAAAGAGGGAACAGGGCCTATTTCTGACTTTTTTGCTAGCTTTTGGGAACCTATTCCTCATACTGGTTCACCTTGCCTAGACTTAATACAAGGGGAAGCGCTTAGTCTTACTGCAACTTGATATGCCATGTCGATATCCATGGGAGGCCTGTCCTTTCCTGAATAGAAACAGAGGAAGAGTGGATGGTGTGGGCAGAGGGTAGGTGCAGGGTTGGGGAGGGGAGGACAGACTGGGGTGAGAGGAGAGAGGGGAAACTGAAGTCAGGATGTAAAATAAATAAATAAGTGTTTAAAAAATTAAAGCTATTATTATTAACAAAATGGTGAGAATCATTATTGATACAGCTTTTTCAAAAAACACTTGTCAGATCCTATGGTAAGTATTCCATACATACGTTTAACTCAATTCTTTAAATACCTGTATGAAATGAGTACTTAAGTTTGACTCTGCTACCGGTTGGGTAATTAACTAATCATCAAATTTATATATATATATATATATATATATATATATATATATATATATATATATATATACTGATATCTTTACCATAAGAGTCTAAGTCACATCACTCTAATAAACACTTATCATTCCCATCACAATACCACCTTCTCCCTCCAGGGCAAAGATTATCAAATATCTGTAATGTAATTAACTTTTAAAAACAAAAATGGCATTTCTTTTTTCCCATATTTTTTTTTATTCTTTGTGAATTTCACATCATGCACCCCAATCCCACGAATTTTCCAGTCCTTCCATAGCCACCCCCCAGCCTTGTAACCTCCCTCCAAAAGAAAACAGGGCAGGATGGTGGTAGCACACTCCTTTAATCCCAGCACTCGGGAGGCAGAGCCAGGTGGAAGTTCGAGGCCAGTCTAGTCTAGAGAGCGAGTTCCAGGACAGGCACCAAAGCTACACAGAGAAACCCTGTCTCGAAGATAGAAAATACACTTTTTTAAGTCTCCCTGTGGAAGCTCCATTGTGTCATGGTGTGTCACACAGTATACCCTTTTTTCGAACCAGCTTCATTCACAAACGTTCCTTGTAATCAGTCAATAGTCTGGTTCGAGGCCTCTGGCTTCTGCTACACCATGGATACTGGACCCTTACCAAGACTCCCCTTGGATATCCTGCTGTTACCGGATATCCTCCGGGAGTCACGAAGATCCTGTAGCTATGGTTCCATAAGATCGGCCCCTTCACATTCTCCAGCAGCTCAAAGATGGCGTGGGCCAACTCAAGGCACTGGATCTGGGCCAGAGCAGTCGTTGAGTTAGTCAGCCCTCCAGCTCTCCCATGCGCACGCCACGGGGGCCAGCTTTCCCTCCCCACCCCCCTACCCCACTTCACCCAGGCTAGGAAAGGGGCGAGGGCTGCATCCATGGAAGGGCTGGACCATCTCACCCGTGGCACCACCATGTGGTGGCCGGCGAGCTGCTGGGCCAGCACAGTACTCCGACATCAACATGGCCTCAGAGCGCAGCCCAGACCAAGAAGGTCCACATGGTCTTTGTTGGTAACATGAGCCACAGACACGGACATTGACACAGACGCCTGCTGCAGAAGGGCTGGGACCCAGACATGGCCCTCGGTGGCAGCACAGGTCCAGATATCACAATAGCCTCAGGTGGCAGGGGGCAGCGCAGGCTTCTCATAGCAGGCTGTTCCTGTCTTCGTGTTTCCGGTTCCGCCTCTCTTCATGGTGCACAAACCACTCTACTTCTCTTTCTCTCCCATCTCTTCTCCACATACTTGCTTATCATAGTGGCCCCCACCCCAGGGAGATGGGCCTGGCCTCAGCGGCCTCTGCCTGTTTTCTGCCCCAGCCCACCCCTGCGTAGCCAAAAATGGCATTTCTTTAATCCTGCTGTTAGACAAGTAATTTATCACCATATGACCTTAACATTAAAATACAAACTCATCATAAATTATTTTTAAATTTTATTTTAATATAATCTATATAAATTGATTTATTAATTATTATTGTTATAATAAACTATCATTGGTGAATTAGTTATTAAAATACTTTAATAAATAGCTTCTCTGATTTTGATGGAAAGTGCATTTGACATTACCATAGCATTTTTGAAACAATGAACTTGAACTACTTGGAATATCAAAATCTTTAACAATGAAAATCATTGTTGAAAATAATTTCTATAGTTGGGCGTGGTGGCACAGCACTCAGTAGACAGAGAAGGAGAACAGATCTGTGAGTCTAAGGCCAACCTAGTCTACAAAGTGAGTTCCAGGACAGTCAGGGCTATACACAGAAGAAACTTATCTCAAAAAACAAATTAACAACAACAATAATAATAGTAATTTCTTATAAATTTATTCAAATATTTACTAATATTGAGATAACATATGGCTTTTTCTTTTGTTGTTTTTATTATGACAGGATTTCTCTGTATAACAGCTCTGAATGTCCTGGAACTCACTCTAGACCAGTCTGGTCTCGAACTCACAGAGATCCACCTGCCTCTGCCTCCTGAGTGCTAGGATGGACTTTTCTTTTTTAACACATCATCTATACATTAATTTCTGCTATCATTCTTTCTCAGGACTTCACAATAATCAGTGTAGCACATTTCCCTCCTACGCCATGTCATTTCTGAGCCATTTTAAACCCAAAGCCACAGTTTACAATTAAGTTAAAGTTTTCTTATATCAAAATGTTATTTGACTTGATTTGTTGCTGCAAAAATGTAATGATTTTCTTAATAATTACTCTAAGAATTCAACCTAAATACAAGTACAGAAGTGGAATCGTGTTGGATACTTTGGTACTAAGTCATCCCAGATTCAGAAGAGACAGATTTTTTTTTTGGCATCATCCTAAAAGTCAAATGATTTTATACACCACTTGGTATAAGAAATTTGAGATACAAATAAAAACTAGGCAGTAAAATGCATAGCAGAATGCATGGGTGTGATCCAGCTAATACAGAATCGAAAACTCTCATTATCATAAATGATTTAAAACTGCTGAGAGATGCACAGTTACTGGGCAAAGGCTCATAGTAATCATAGATAACAAGGACTCTCTCCACTTTCAGTACATGCTAGTAGACCAAAAGATAAACTCATCACATACACACACACACACACACACACACACACAAAAAAAAAAAAAAAAAAAAAAAATTACTGAGCTGAAAACAACAAATTCTATTTCAATTTAACAGACAAAAGTTATTCTAAAGCTGAGTTACCATGGATGAAAGTAATTTCCTGATCTGAACAAAGGAGTAAAAATAGCTTAGTAACCAACTCCAAAAATAACCTTCAGTAAGATGCAATTCTAATCTAAAGCAGTTCACTTACCAAGACTAAGAGTTAGTCCATGAAGACTATTCTGGTGAGCATCCTGCTGATTCACATCTGCTTCTTGTCCCTCTCATCAAGTAACTGAGCAATGGATTGGCAGGTTATAAACTACCTTGTTCTACCCAGCTCTCTACTTGCCAAAACTTCACCTTTAATATCAGGCATACTTAGCCCCTACAGTTCTAAAAGCTCACCTCCTACTCACCACACCCACCCCCTGCTCCCACCGCCTTTTTCTATCAGGTCAGAAGATCCTGCCATAGATAGCTATCCTATGCTGCAGAAATTACAATAAACTATTAACAGGGTTTTTTTTTCTGAAGATATTTATGGACACTTTGTACATCATTCTATGGGAAAGTGAGCTAAAAAAGAAGCCACACATAATAAAATGCAGAATAAGACAATCATCAATAATATTGGGCTCTTAAGTGATTCTACTTTCTCTTGGATAAATGGGACAGTGAAGCCACTAAAAAGGATCTGATGAGCAAACATGAGGAGCTGTGCTTTGTTCTTGCTATGGTCATGGAATTTATCATCTAAGCTGAGTTTTTCTGTTCTTTTTTTTTTTTTTTTTAGTAATGCTCATATTGAGACACAGCACAGACCAGGATTAAAGCTAATAAACTGAAATACATAGCGTTTATCGCTTTGTGTCAGATTTTCAAGCTCAGAGAAAATGGGTCCCCAAATCTCTAACCTAAGACGAAAATTCAAGAAAACAAATTTAAAACAGGTTAAAGGGTGTGGTGAATATTCATTTTCAGTTTTGAGATTATAATGTAATTACAACATTTCCCCTTCCCTTTGTTCCCTCTCCTCTGATGAACCTTTTCTCACTCTTTAAATTCATGGCCTTTTTTTCACTAATTATTACTGTATGCATATATGTGTATACATATATATTCCTAAATCAGACTGTTCAGTCCATATAATGTTACTTGTGTGTATGTTTTCAGGGATGACCATTTGGTATTGGATAGGAGTTGGTATACTCCTTCCTGGAGAACACTCTTCCTCCCAGTCTCAGTATCCCTTAGTTGCCTGTAGTTCTTGATGTAGGACTGAAACTCACGGCATTTCCCTATCATCTTCTGATACATCTCACGTGTGTGTGTGTGTGTGTGTGTGTGTGTGTGTGTGTGTGTGTGTATGCCTGTCTGTATGTATTTGCTCTTCTCAGGAACTGCTGACAGAGTATAAATTTAAAGTTTCATTATACTGCTATGTCCTGTGAACATAAAAACAATCATGTGATTAAGGGAAATAATCAACTGTGAGAAAAGATTCAATCTCTACACTGCACAGCCCAAACCACCTGAATGTGAAGGAGAAAACCATCAACAGAATCAAATGGGAATTCCAGAAAACACAGAATGCTTGGCCATATGTTTGAACGACAGAGCCTTGAATGATGATTAGGATATGCAGACGATTATGTCGATGGTATGCTAAACCCCGTAATACCAGCACATCATGTGGTTTTGTTCTTTGTAAAATTATTTCTTTTATTTTTTGAGATCATAATATAATAACACCTTTTCCTCCCTCCAAACTTTCCCACATGCCCCTCCTTGTTTCTCTTTTTCAAAGTCATGGTCTCTTTTTTCGTTAATTATTATTACATATATATGTGTGTGTGTGTGTGTGTGTATATATATATATATATATATATATATATATTGCTAAATACATAAGTATAACCCACTCAGTCTGTAAAATGTTACCTGCATGTATGTTTTCAGGTCTGACCATTTGATAGTGATGACCAGTTGGTGTGCTCTTCCTCGGGAAGATTATTCCTCCCTCTCTGCATTCCTTAGTTGCCTGTAGTTCTTTGTGTAGGGTTGTAACCTTTTGGGCTTTTCCACATCCACTTAGATTGTCTAATGCTGCTACTGCTAATTGCCATTTCGGGTGACATTGAGTTTCTGCTTCTCTGGATTACTGAAGGACACCACCTTTAGGTGCCAAAGCTCCTCAGCATTGGGTCCCAAGGAAAGCAAACATTTCCAGAACTGACCACAGCAACTACCTTGATGTGAAATAGGGTTCCTACCTGAACGCTGATAAAAGTGCTTAAAGATTCAGATTTGTCTTACTATAAAGTAAAGTATACTTGAAACCACCCATGCTTGCTATCATGTTTAAATTGAAACAGATTATCCAAATTTCTCAAAAAAAAAAATCTTTTTCATAACCTTTTTCCTACCTGTCTGGCAGCTTCTGGATCCAAGCACTGAAAAAAAAAAGAACCATTTTGTCATAGTCTGTTTTTGAGATCTAGATTCGAGTTCTAAATCCATAATATTATCACTACTTTGAAAATGTTTTGTGATGTTACAGTCTCGCACTTTTAAAGCATCCCAACATGTATCAGGCAACCACACAATTGAATTATTTAGAATGTACAGGTGAATTGTGGCAAATACTGAGTTGTCAGTTATAAAAATTAGTTCCACCATATGTATTTTTAATTATGCAACTGTGAAATAATAACAGAACTGATTTGTACGAAAAAAAGTAAGATTAGATCTTAAATTTTATTAGCTTTCCATTTCTTATATTTATTCTACTTTCATATAAAAACTTCTCCTTCATTCCAAGAACAATATTCTTACAGAACTAGTGTTTTTGTAGGAGCTGGAAGATGACTAGATGGACAGGAGAATTTGCACTCTGAGCATGAGGAGCTGCTTTTGAATGCCCAGCACCTCAGTGAAAAGCCAGGTATGGTCTTCCAGCTTTCGAATCCAGATGGAGGTGGATGCCAGGGGCTCATCAAGCTGCCACTCTAGCTCAAACGTTAAGATTCCAGCTCCAAGAAAGGTACTCTCATTTTTAAAGTGAATAAGGTAGTGAAAAGGAGAGGAAGGTCTCTCTCTCTCTCTCTCTCTCTCTCTCTCTCTCTCTCTCTCTCTCTCTCTCTCTCTCACACACACACACACACACACACACACACACACACACACACACACACATCAAAAACATTTTTAAAATTAATGGACTCTTATCTTCAGTAATAATCCATAAATGTATTCATATTTCTATTCATCTCTCCCTTTATTCCAAAAGACACTATTCAAACTGCATTCTTGATACAAGGGAATATGCACTAGCATTATCGATTTCTAAGCTATGATAATGCACATAAGACTCACTCCAGAGAAACTTTTCTATCAATCTTGGTCTCAGAAATATCAGAGCCATGTGCTTTTGGACACACATAATTAAATTACTAACTTAATTTAATTGATAGGAAATACACATTCTTCTCCTATGGGAGAATGAAATTAAAAGGGAATTGGTTTTCTCCAGTAATATCAAATTGGAATAAATATGAAATTCATCAAGCAAAGGCTCTTAATCGTAAATATTCTTCATAGTCTAAGAAATCCATTAAGGGAAGCTGGCTTGTGTTTGGGTCTACCACAGCTAACTGCCAGGACTCTTCCATTAAGAAGATTTAGCTATCACTGTTCTCTCTGCTCCACTCTTAACCATTTGCTCTTCTTCTTCTTAACCATTTGCCTCTCTTTAGAAGGCACATGTGTACTATTTTTCCCCTGTTCAAAACATACCAAACTTTCACAGCCCAGCCAAAGCCCACATCACACATGAGCTGTACCTCAGGCTATTCTAAGCTTTCTTCTCCCTGAATGAATATAGATTTGATTGTATCATTATATAGCTTTATCTGCTTTTCTTTGGTTCATTAGTTACATTCTCATAGGTCCAAGGAGAAATGATCATAGGATATGGCTTGCATCCCCAACTAGATCAAAATCTCTCTAGGGAACTAGACTTCATTTTAGCCAAGATTACTGACTGTAAGAGCAGAAGAAGAAATAAGCACAATTATATACTCTATAAACATTCAAGGAAGAACTAAAACTCAACACATTAGACCATGATTTTCCTGGTTCTACATCCCCCTTTAAGTTATTTTAACCTCATAGTAAGGTGATCAATAAATACTTATTCATTGATATATTTATTCAAATGTATTAGTTCACCAACATATAAATTTTATAAGAACTAAGATATCCTGATTGGGTATTTCCCTGGCATACACACTCAAAAAAACTGTTATATTAACAAAACACTGGCTTAACTGACTATATCTAGTGGTCCCGTCATCTGGAAATCTCTATTTTATTTGCCAGTACAAAATCTTCTGTGTCCTTTTGACCTTGGGTAAATAAATAATTCATTGTCTCTAATCTCTAGAAGTCTCAAAAGATTCTAAAGTTGTGTTGAAATCAATAACCCATAAAAATTGGCATAGATATTTACCTTAGCATGTTTCTCATCTCTTCCACACTGAAAAAATCCTATCTAGAAATGTATGTGAGAGTTCATTGTTTTGAAGTCTGCTTTAAACTGTTACGACATATACTGTTGTGTTAGGTCCCAAGTTAGACACTGCATTCACACACAGGGCAATAAATTTTGTAATTTTCCATGGCCAAATACCCACCATAATCCCAGCCTGTCAAATGGACTCTATCAGTCACAAAGCTAGAACAGAAAATGAGACAAATCCTTTTCTATCTCAAAACTGAGATCATTTTAAGTAAAATAAGCCAGACTCAAACAGGCATTGCATGTTTCTCTCATATGTGGATTTTTTAAAAAGGCAAGAAAATCAAAGGAGAACTTGTAGGGAATAAAGAGAGCAGCTGTGAAAGTGAGGCAAGTGTGGGTCATGGGGGGGGAGCTAATAACCAAAGTGCCTTATGTACATATAGAAAAATCCATAGTGAAACCATCATGTGAAACACACCATTTTTGTACAATTAAATACGCTAACACGCATATGTAGTTTTTAAAAGTAGGATCACAATTTGAAGGCATTTAGAATCTGGTGACCCCTTAACTACTAATTGTCATTCTTTTTCAACTAAAAGGAACTATATGTTGAAGTAAGATGGAATGGTCCCTGTTTTTCTGAACATTTTTCAATATGACAAAAAAGGAGAACTACCATCAGCTTCTAAATAAGTCCATTCCATGGACAGCATTAGTTTAGGAGCAGAGTGAAAACTCAGCATGTACCTCATTCTCAGCACAAAAATTTGACAATAAATTTTAAAATAAAGTGGTAAGAAAAAAAACAGCAAATGGCATAGCCATGCATTTCAGGGAAGCAATATGAGACACTGTGGTTAGGTCTGTAGGGGCTGGAGAGATGGCTCAGCAGTTAAGAGCACTTGCTGCTCTTACAAAGAACATAGGTTAGATTTCCAGCACCAATATGGATGCTCACTACTGTCTGTTAACTCCAGTTCCAGAGAATCTGATGCCATCGTCTGGCCTTCTCAGGCACCAGGATCCATGTGGAACACAAATATGCATGCAGACAAACATCCATATACATAAAAAACAAATTATTTTTATTTGAGGGGAGCTGGTTTTCAAGACAGCATTTCTCTGTGTAATAGCCTCGAACTCACAGAGATCCACCTGCCTCTGTCTCCCAAGTGCTGGGATTAAAGGCATAAGCCACCACCACCTGGCTATTTTAAAATTTTTTTAAAGCAGATCTGTAATACCTGACTTAGTGAATACCAAACTGGCCTCTCTTTAGCATAGTAACTTACCAACCTTGTGTTCCAATATTTGCACATGAAAATAGGAATAATAAAAAAAGCCATTTCACAGATTTGCTAGAAGGGAATAATCCATGTTTAAAAAAAAAACTCTAAAAGAGACTTGGCACATAGTAAACTTAAGCTAAATAGAAATTGCCTATATAATTCTGTTTTTATTTTCAAGAAGAACTAGTGATTGATTCACTGAGTCAGAAAAGGGAATGCATTTTTTTTTAAATTTAGGAGTATCTATAAGACATGCTAGACCAATACAAGTTGCTCTTTTTTAACACATAGATACATTTACTAAAGTGGTCTTCGATGTAGGACTATATGAACAGGAAGCCAAAAATAGCAAAAATTTTATATTAAAAACAAGTTACCCAGCTGAAAATATTCCTGATCTTGCCTTTGATAACCAGCTTGTCAAACCAGCCAGTGACCTGAGTCAAGTCCAGCTGTTCAAACCACAAGTACCTCCTATTCCACTTTCTCTGTCGCCTGGAATTTAAATCCGTATCTACTTCCTACCCTCAGTGTTTGTTCTTCAAATAAACATGCCAAGAAAAATTCTTCAGCCATGAACAGGTTTCCATACTTATCTTGGTTGCTTGCCTGCACACACACACACACACACACACACATACACACACACACACACACACACATAGGCTTTGCAAGACTGAAGCAAACTTCAATGATAAGATCTCTCAGAACACAAACAGCAGCATCTTCACAATCAAATGAGATGTACATATTCTATTTGTGACATTCATTCATCTTAAATTAAAATGTGGATGTTGGCAGCCTGTTCCCTATGCTTTAAATGAGCTGTTACTTAAATCATAGGCATTGGCAAAACAGTCTGGGTTTTCTTAATTGATAGCAAGTAAAGTTACATATGATAGACATACTCTTTTGTAGAAGCAAAACAGATACATTGTGTGATTATTAGTTTCTGATTGAAGCCATACATAATTACTAATCGTAGCGGAATTTTTCTACTAATGTGGGATTTTTTTTATTTTTTGAACAAAAACTGTGGGTGTGTGACTGGCATGTCCGTCACATGAATGTAGTAATTTTTCAGAGCCTGTCAACTTGGAGACAAGGCCTCACCCCTGTGTTTTCTTTCACTAAACTCCAGAGGAAATTCAGCAAGATTAGAAGAGACACAAAGGAGCACTAAGGAAGTTACTAGCCACCTGTCTTGGTACATTCTGTACACGACAGTGCCATCTTCTGGTGGCATGGAATATTGAACTTTGGACCTGACACTCCAAACCGCTCTTCCTGTTTACCCAGAGATGCTCCAAGAAATAGTCCTGAATTCATAGTATATCATATTTGAATATAGGACATGAGGGTCCCTCATTGAAAAGCTTTTAGTATGAAACACAATAGAAAAGCAGACTTTTCAAAACAGAAAAAGTAAGCTGACTTTAAACCTGACCCAATCAGCAAGTCTGTTTTTAACTACCTGCTATGAAATACCACTTTCTAAAAAGTTCAGTGACTATGGAAGATCATAATAAAATAGAGATCCAACAGGAAGACACTTTGGGGTTATGTCAAATAGGAGGTGAGGGAGAGTTGTAGAGTTTGAGTGAGGGAAGGGCCTAACAACAGCCCCCTCTAACTTTCTCTATTGGGTCCAACTCTCCCATGTAGGTTGCCATGGCACCCTACGGATGCCCTATGGGTTAATCCTAGATACTAAGTTCATGTTTCACCTATGCATCCTTCTCCTATACCTGAAGGCAATCCTTAGGAGCACAAGGCAGGAAGTGAGTGCTTCTAGTAGTTGGAACCTCAAAGAAGGAGAATTTCAATCTTTTCTAAGAAGACTGAGCTAGGCATTCAGCAGCTAAATATAAAACATTTTGTGCATGGACGACAGGTAAGGGTTAACATCAGTGATTCCAAGATACATTGCTTATATTTCTTTCACTAGAAAAAAAATATATGTCACATATACTCATTATCAGTTAACTTTAATCAATACCAAAATTCTAATCAAAGCTGACTCATAGATCACTTCATATCAGCAATAGCTTGTAGCAATAGGGGAGGGAGGAATCAGAATAAACATCTCATCAGTCATGTAGGCAATGAAACAATGAGCAGTATAAGCTCTGATCATACACCACAGAGAGAATCAGTCTTATGAAGAAAAAAAAAAAAGAAGCTCATGATGATTTGAAGTGGTGCTAATAACAATAACCCAAATAAGCTTATTGTTAGGGTTATACTAATCATACTTATGTCATCTGTACCAGCTAGCACCACCCTTGGCAAAGCCAGCTCCTCACACCCTTCTTGTCATAAGTCGGAATGGAAGTGTGTAGTGAACATTTTTAATACCAGAAATTGCATATGCTGCAGTCTTCTTTGTATTTATAAATTAAAGCATTTATGTTTCTGAAATTGCAAGTGAGACTTGGCCAAAGAACTATGAATAATAAATGATTATCTTTTAAAATTCCATCTGTTTATTTGCCTGTGTACAAATGTGTTTTCTCCTTCCACTCTGTGGGTCCCCGGGGCTCAACTCAGGTGGCCAGGTTTTGTGTCAAGCACCATTTCCTGCTGAGTCATCTTACCAGACCAATGGTTATTCTTTTTAAAATATATGGTAAATTATTAATAAGAATTTCTGCTGAAATCAGAATTGCATATGAATATATTTCTTAATTCATGAGAATAACACTTTGAAATGTGATAGAGATAAGTTGTAGCATGAGTCTTAAAAGTTCTTATTAATAAAATCAAACCCGAGGCCAGTTATTGGGGTCAATGCTGGTAGATCAGAGAGACAGAACAAGCCACAGCTATCTCACCTTGCCAGTTCCTCAGCTGATCCTGTTTCCTCAGACTGGAAGCCTCTGAGTCCTCATCCAGAAAGAATCTCAGCTGAACTGTGTTGCTCCAAAGCCTGAAAGCTTAACCAGCCAAATGCCTAACCAGCCAAATGCTGCTAGTTTCTGGTCCTCACGCCTTATAAACCTTTCTGCTTTCTACCACCACTCCATGGGATTAAAGGCTGCTTTCTGGGATTAAAGGCATGTGTCACCATGCTTGGCTGTTTCCAATGTGACCTTGAACTCACAGAGATCCAGAGGGATTTCTGTCTCTGGAATGCTAGGATTAAAGGCGTGAGTGCCACCATTTTCTAGCCTCTGTATCTAGTGGCTGTCTGTTCTCTGACCCCAGATAAGTTTATTAAGGTACACAATATTTTGGGGAACACAATACCACTACAATAAGTTGTTCACTGATTTCCTTATCAAATCTATAAAAGCTGCACCAGTCATACATCTGGTATTATTTTTGCTTTCTTAATTAGATTATTCTAATACTTTAAAAAACATTATGTGAATAGCAGATCTTTATTTCATTTTTAATATGCTCTTTTGTAGACAAGCTTCATAAAATAAGTGTATCGATAGTAAGGCATGTTTCAAAAATTTTAATGTCCTTTAGGTATATAATAATAAAATAAGCAAATTATAAGAGCATGAACTATTTTCTTAGTTGACAATAAAACCTCATTATGTTCCATATAAGAAATACAAAGCTGTCAAACAAACACCTTCAGGTGCAATGTACATGGTTTATTAGGGATTTTGTTTTTAAAATTAGTAAGTGAAATGCTAATATTGATCTATCCTTTGTATAGTTTATAAGAGTTGGGATGGATCAATGAAAGCTACAGCATGCATTCAATACTATAGTCTTTCTAAACAATTCTATTAACTATGGCAAGTTTTACATAATCTAATGCCAAGAAAACTAAAAGGAATCAGTTTACATGATGACCAAGAACGCCATTCTGAGACAGTGTCGATAATTATTTTATTTTCAGATTCCGTTCATATTTACTTTATTTTTGCAACTCAGATTTTTGTCTTATGGTGAAGCCTGGATCTGAGCAAGGAGAGGAACGTACAGAGCAGGGGCATTCCAATGTACACTCCCTAACAGTTTCATTTTCTGTGTGCTTTCTTGTGGATTGGTCACATCTAGTACAGAAATTTAATTTTCCTCCTACACTGTAATATCCCTTACTACAAACCTCCTCGACAACTGTGGGAAATACAGCTACAGCAGAGTAAAAGATATACAATGGCAAGCTGCTTAAGTATCTATGCTTGTAAGTGTACTTTTTAGTAACCAGTACTGAATAACAAGTTTTGTAAAGGGAAAATGGCTGCCATAAGAAAAATGGAAAAGTGCACAAGACAAAAGCACAACAAAACAAATGTTTGAAAACACCACAGTTTGCCATACAGCAGTTGGCTAGAGTTCCTGAAAGAAGAAAATCTTGACTCTTGGTTTACAGTACGAATGTGAGTCAAGTTGTGTTTTCCAAATACATAAAACTCAACATAATGTCAGTACACCACGTAGGATACAAGGCAAAGTCTTTTTATGCGTTTATCACATAAGCCCTGTGATTGTGTTTTTCCCCCTACTAGCTTCATTAGGGAATGAAGATCCAGTTTTTGTAGCTGGAGAGTTTTCTCTCCGGGTCCTGTAGTCCCATAGCCCACTTATAAAATAAACATACAGACTCTTATATTATTTAAACTGCTTGGCCATTAGCTTAGGCCTATCATTGTCTAACTCTTACTCTTATATTCAGCCCATTTCTATTAATCTATACTTTGCCATGTGGCTCAGGGCTTACTGGTTCCTTACATATTCGTTGTCCTGGCGGCGGCTGCAGGCAGTCTCTCCCTCTCTGCCTTCCTGTTCCCTCAGTTCTCCTCTCTGTTAGTCCCGCCTATAATTCCTGTCTGGCTACTGGCCAATCAGTGTTTTATTTATACAGAGCAATATCCACAGCAAGTTTTTATTACTTCTTTTTGATAATAATTTATGGCTTATACTTTTAATTACCCAACAGCATGTCCTCTAAGACTCCACTGACCACAACTCCATTCATATCATAACATCTAGTTCTCGACCTCTATCTTGGATCCTCCACCTGATGCATAGAGCCATTCTTTATTCTTCAGCTAAAGCCACGGACATGGTCACAGGAACCTCTCAGCCACTCTGAACTCTTTCTGTTCTGGTTCAAAAAGAGTTTTATCATGTTTCTCAAGGTGCCTTCCTCAGTTTTGAAGGACAGGAGACCAGCCTTTTCTTTCTCTCCTGCAGCAAACTCACTCTCACCCGGGAGCCTGGCAACTTCACCATGTTTTCCTTCGCATCCCAGTCCAAGTTGAAAACAGAAAATTAGCTCTTTTTATGCCACATCTCCAACCTGGCACTTTAATATACCAATCATTAGAACCATAGAATCCAATTTCCAATTGTTTTTCCCATCTCCAACTCCAAAATACATAAGAAAACATTTGGATATTACACCAGCATTTCTAAGTGATAGAATCACAACCAAATAGTCCAAGCATGTAGAGAAATAAATGAGTTAAAATGTTTCTTAATCTCAGTCATCTGTCAGGTTAGGTTTTTTTAATTTACTTCTTAAAAAATCACTAAGCTTCAAATAAAATTTTTAATCCCATGAATATTTCGTGTTTAGAAAAGAAAATACATGGATCATTTAATATTTTACAGAATTGTGCTTAAATGATTAATTGGCTATATTTATAAATGTGACACATTTTCTGTCATCATTCACAAGTAAATGAATAATTTGTGGTGAAAGGCAAATATTTCTTTTTTAAACTTCTTTATTGACTCTGGGAGTTTCACATCATGCACCCCAATTCTGTTCACCTCCCGGTCCCCCCATATCCTCCCCTCATCCCTGCCATGCCCCTGCCCCACATAAGGAAACAAATCAGAGTGAGAAAGCAAGTGAACAAAAGCAAAAGCAAAAACAAAAACAAAACACAAAGCACAACAACAGAAAAATCTCTGTTTCTCCTTCTTTCCTGCGTCCCCAACACCTCTTCATTCGTCCTGGTGGTACTGGAGGCTTCAGTGTGCCATATAGGATACCTCTTTGTCCCATCAATTTTACTGGCAAATGTTTATTGCAATGAGTCACTGGTCTGGTTCCAGGCCTCTGGTTTCTGGTGCACCACCATCACTGGATCCTCACCAGAACTCCTCTGGAACATCCTGTGGCTGCCACAAGTCTTGGATATCTTGTGGGTGTCACTCCACAGGACCAATTCCTCCACCGGCTCCAGCAGGTACTAGATGGGTTAGATTCTAGGGTGGGTCAACCAAAGGCCTGGCTTTGGCCCTGATGGTAGCCAAGCTGGTTGTTCCTGGCCCCTGGGGCCACCGAGAAAGGCAAATATTTCTCAACCCTGTCAACTTATTTTAAATGATTAAGAAATGAACCGATGGCATTAGAAGGAATGAAGGTTCCGTGTTCCCATTCAGTGGAAGGACCAGGGCAGCTCCTAGTCCATCCCCTGAGCAGTGCTTTCTCTAGTTTCATCTAGGTTCCTACATTTGTTTTTTATTTATCACTTTATAGTTTTACATGACTATAGGATGTGACTCCCAAAACTATGAGGAGCAATAAGAGTGTGAACATATCTTGCACACACACACACCTGGATAAATGTTTGTAAAAAGAAGTAACCAGTAGCTGGACCTAGGCCTACATCTTGCAACAGTCAGACCTACTTCACAGTCCCAGTGTTTTCTACCTAAGTGAACTTACCCTCACATCTGTTTGTGTTTGAATTGCTGTAACTTTCCACAACTTTCTCCAAATAGGAATCTGAAATTTGGCTCCCTTAAAATTCTGCTCTTAACTTTGTCTAGTGTTATCTATCCATTTATTTTTTTCTGCCTTCACACTCAAAATGAAACATGGCCTTTTCCTGGGCCTCAAGCCAGTTGGCATGAGAGATGAAACACCTAGTCAGCCTTTCCAATCCAGTCTGAAGGGATTAGCACTGAATTGTCAGAGGAAAGTCTAGTGAAATCTCTGGGCAGTGCTATGGGAGACAATGCTGAGCCTCCTCAGGACTGGCCCCACCACCACACAGCCAGTCTGTCCCTACAGGCCTATGACCAGACTCAAGTCCCAGTATGCCCCCTAGTGGTGTGAGATAGAAAATATACCCCAAAAGACCCATATCAATTTCCTAATAGAAATTTAAAAGATGTGAAAGACTGGATGCTAAGGTGTGAGACGACCATAAGAAAGGTTTTGTGCTGTGAGATGTTTTGTACACTGTGAATATGTGTTTCTCTGATTGGTTAATAAATGAAGTGCTGACTGTCCAGTAGCCAGGCAGGAAGTATAGGCAGGACAAGGAAACAAGGACCATTCTGGGAAGAGGAAGGCTGAGTCAGGAGACACCAGCCCACCATCCAGGGAACAGCATATAATGGCACACAGGTAAAGCCACGAAACATGTGGCAACATATAGATTAATAGAAATGGGCTGAGCTTAAGTGTAAGAGCTAGTCAATAGTTAGCCTGAGCAAATGACTGAGCAGTTTTAATTAATATAAGCCTCTGTGTATTTGCTTGGGTCTGAGCAGCTGCAGACCAGGTGGGATACAAGAAAACTTTCAGCTACAGTTTTGACTTTAATGTTGACACTCATGGGATCCAAGTGGACCTTGTTTGGTTACCTTGTAGTTTCGGTCTACATTGCTGTGGTAAAACATTGACCAAAACCAACTTTGGAAGGAAAGGTTTTACTTTGGCTCACTTGTTAAAATCCATTATTGAGAGAAACCAAAGCAGGAATCTTGAGGCTGAAAGTGAAGCAGAGGCCATGGAGGAGCACTGCTTCCTGGCTGCTTTCCATGGCTTGTTCAGCTTGTTTTTTTACACAACCCAGGACCACCTGCCTAGGGGGTAGTACTGTCCACAGTGGAATGAGCCCTCCCACATCAACCATCAATCAAGAAAATGTCCCACAGACATGCCCATGGGATGTAATTCTTCAGTATTAGTTTCCCAGGTGACTCTAGCTTGTGTCAAGTTGAAAAAAATAATAATAAGTAACATAACCAGCACAAGTTGGTTGGCTAAAATGGTAGACATACCAAAGCTGGGGACTAGAGAGATGGTTATCGGTAAAATACTGACCTGAGTTTGGATGACCAACACACATATTCTGGTGTTTGGAAGCCCAGCTGTAATCCCATCACTGGGGAAATAGAGGCAGGAGGATCTCTGGAGCTCTCTGTTTAGCTGAATCAGCAAGTCTCAGGTTCAGTGAGATCAGGGCTCTACAAACAAGGTGAAGAGCTATGGACAAACATACCCAATGTCAACCTCTAGCTCTCACACATAGACACGCAGATGTGTACATATCTTCACACACATATGCACACACAGAAAGGAATGAAGGAAGATGAAAGGAAGGAAAGAACAGAGAGGGAGGGAGGGAGGCTGGAAGGCAGACAGGCCGAGCTCCTTTTGGATTCAGAGACTCTGGGAAGTTGAAATATTAGAATGAATTTGTTCCTTATGACTTTCACTAAATGTTTCACACATTTTACCAATTTCTGAAGAAATTTCTACCATCCTTGGAGAGCTCTGAGATAGCTTTGTTACCCAGATCTTACACTGGAAACTGTAGTCACTGGATTGGGAAACCCAAGTGCCGTGGAAGTGATGGCAGTTCCAGGCATTGAGGCCAGGCAGACATTATGAACCACCACAGCCAAGGTGAATGTAATAGCTTGCTTGGGAAATGAGTAAAAGCATCCATTGAAATAGTTCAGTTTACACATATCTGTGGTGCTAGCAAGCTGATCATGGTGTTCCCAGAAAACAGAAAGTTACCAGAACCACATCTGTACAAGCAGAAAAGCACCACATGGCCTGAACAAACATCTAACCCCTCTCAGAAAAACAGTCTGGCACCCTCAATCAACCAGCACACCTGAGCCAGTTTTCAAACTCAGGACTTCTTGAAAAGGCCAGGTGATCCAGGGGAGGGATTCTTAAACATTTTCCAGTAGCAATTCCTTTTCACCAGAGAAATTTGTACAAAGCCTCAGGTACATAAATATATAAAACAGGTATACAAATCAAATGTTTACTGAAAATAAATCCCAAAGAAATTTATTTTAGAACAATTATTTAATATATAGACACTTTTACTATTTATTGAACAATAAACACATTCATGTACTAATAAGATAAATGTGCTTATTTATTTTTACATAAAGAATTAAATCTTGCAACTATCCTTACTGAATATTTGTTATTCTAGGCTCATTAAGCATCTCCAATGCTTTTCAGAGTTGAATCTCACTTTAATTTTATAATTGTCCGTGCTGGGAATGCACAATACAAAATGGCAGAAGTATGTTCAAAGTCATTTCAAAACTGGAAAAGTTTGTCCTAATCCTTAGCTGAAATTTATTGGATAGTTGTTTTTTTTTTTGTTTTTGTTTTTTTTTATAAAACTGGAGTCAGCAACTCAAATAGCAATTTTAAAGTCAAACACAGTAAAATCCAAAAGACATTCACTTGATACTCACACGATGGGAAATGACAGTGGGAAAATATCAAAACATATCTTCCAGGATTAAACCATTGTATTTCTGTAAGAGTATAAAACTGTGTGCAGTAAGAACAGGCATTCCTAACAGGCAACAGTTTCCAGTCCGTGCTAAGGTGTTTCAGGCAGTTGGTGGTGTCACATGGTAAACCAGCACAAGTGGAGTGCAGCGCAGGGAGTGCAGTGAAATCTCGGGAGGCAGCATGGGAAAGCACTGCCTGAGGTGCTAGAGATTCAGAAACCTTTTACTGTTGCCAGGGTTTTCCCAACCCCACATTCATTGATGCAATACCATACAAGCTTGTGCGTGATGGCTTTCCTTTGTAATTCTTTTTGTTTTTTCCCCTCTTTTTGGTGGGGTATAGGTTGAAGCAGGATCTTGCTTTGTAGCCACAGCTGACCTTAAACTCACAGCAATTCTCGTGTCTCAGCTTCCCAAGTGCTGAGATTAGAGGCATGCACAAGTGTGTCCAGCTGATGACTATTTACATTTATAAATGTGTTTTGGAGAAGAAGAAATTAAAAGAACTCCCAGGTACTAACAGACACAGGACCTGACCTGAACTAACACTAATTCCCAAAGTGCTAAAACATTGCTATGGCCCATACATCAGAGTGTATGCTTATAGAGGTGAGGTGATTAATGCAGTTCTACAAAAGGGCTGCTTTACAGTAGACTACTGGGTCCTTGAGGCTGTCCTATGATTATTCCCTCCAGTTCTGAAATACACAATCAGGACAGACAGACCCAGAAGTAGGTAAAGTCTCCAAATGCTACTTTGGCGGCCATTTTCAAAGCATATCATACTTATTCAAAGTTTGCTATTCTCCAAGGTATTATTCACTCTTTATTTTCTTTATATTTATTTCAATTAAATTATTACTAGAGGGTGTATCATGTTTAACATTGCACCAGTTTCTAAATACATGATTCTAAATCCAAAATTCTATGATGATTTTTTTCCATCTGTTTGGTCAACAGACTGATTATCAAATTGTACCAAAGTAAATCATTGGAGCCTCAACCATGAATTTTGTATTTGCTGCTGTTGCTTCATCTTCTTGTGTCTGACCTATACAAAAAAACAAGATCTTTTAAAATCGTAAGTATCTCATAGACAAACACTTATTGACAGCCAGCTCTGAGTCAGACTTGATAATGATGCTATGAAGATGACCAGAACACTGCCTTTGACCTCCAGTTGCTCTGTTTAGTGAGAAACACAAAAAGTAAATAATATAAATAAGGAATGTGATGTGTACTGCAAGAGTGCCATGCAAGAAAAAAACTGTAAGTGGAGCTTGTGGGAGATGGATGGGAAAGACAATCAGCGTTGAGCATAGCCCAGGGCTGCCGCTGTGATGAAGGAGGGCAAGCTGAGAGCTGAGTGATGAGAAAAATAAGCAGAAGAGATAGGAAATGAAGAGAGAGGGAGCCGAGGAAATCACAAAGAGGTGAGGTTGAGTGCCAAGAGAACAACAGCCTGCGGGGTCAGAAACAACATGGCTCGTTAATGAATGCTGCATGCCTTTAACAACCATTATTTTACATAAACTGACGATGGTGGCAAAGTAAAGGACCGGTCAGATGGCGAGTTTATTCAACAAGTAAGCTCTTACTCGGTCAACCTGGCACCTACTCAGGAATGACATGGGAGGACAAAAGAAAAGATGTGATGGTTTTAAGATTGTATTTTCCAAAGAGAGTTGCAAAACGATATCTCGTGTCTCTCTGCCTCTCTACAATTTGACCTTGTCCTCACTGAGGAGCAGTTTATTTTTAACTTTTCTCTGTCTTGTTACTGCTCTAGACAATAGAGTGGGAGCAATGAGGCTCTGTCACTTGTGGGAATAGCCCTTCTATTCGCTCTTGCTTTTTCTGTCCATCTCTTGAATCTGTGGCTTTTAGAACACTTCTGCTCAGAAGCAAATCACCAGACTATGAGAAGGGCCAGCTCTCTGGTAGGGCCACGTGCAGGTATTGCTTAGCAGTCACAGTGAAGTTTCAACTGTCAGGCACTGACTAAGGCAATTCAGTATCTAATTCTGTTCCTCTTTGAAATGACTTCAACCCAAAACAAAATCTGACACTAAAAGACAGTGTCCATGTAAAAAACTGTCTACCTGAAGCCATCAACACCCAAGAAGCAAGCAATAGTAATATAGCAATTTAAACCATTAAGTGATGGGTTGATATATCACACACAGCCTTAGACTATTGGTATTGTTGTGTGGATTAAACAATAGAAATTAAACAACTCTGGAGCATGGTAATCTGAGCTCAAGGATCTAGCATGGTTGGTTGTATTAGAGCCCTCCTCCTAGTTTTCAGATAGTTGTTTTCTTATTGTGTCTTTATGTGGTACAGAATAAAGAGAAAGAGTCTGTCTCCTCTCATTTATCCTAGGAGTTTTCATCCCATTCATGAGGACTCCCACTTCATGACATAATTACCTCCCAAAGGCTCCATCTCCTATTACCATCTCACTGAAGAGTAATGCTTCAAAACAGGAAGCTGAGAGTGATACCAATATTCAAGGCACAGTAATAGCAATGGTTAACAGTAGGACTAGGGAAGGTGAGAGATTAACATGTCAATAGTGGAAACAGTAGTTTCTCCATACTCAAATGTGATGTGGCTATTTCTTTATAGACTACCCGGTTTTCCTGCTTATGGGGAACTATGTGACTAGCAAAGTCATTAACCAAATATAATTGAAAGAGGATCTTGTCATTAACCAAAATGAGTTAAAAGAGCTTTCTCAAGAAATATAGTAAAGAAGAAATTTAATATGTGGAGTTTGAGTTGTTTGTGATATAGTTCTCTGACAATGATCAATAACAGCTTGTAAATAGAGACAGTGAGTTTGTGGAAGACTTATGGGCTGTCTGCACTTGCATCTCAGCATACTGAGATTTATCGAAGTCCTGTGAGGGGCTGAATGCCCTGAGAAGGCAAGCAGAGAAACTGCAAAAGAGAACCCCAAAGCACAGCAACAGTTAGAGCAGGACATAAGAGCTGTGGCTAAATATCAGGGTCAGAGTGTTCGCTTAGCATGCACAGGGCATCATACAATAAAATTACATCAAATACGAGTGCTTTCTGACAAAATTTCATAAAATGCCTTCATTTTCTTCTTTCAGCCAATAATTGATTTATCCTATCACTAGGAATGCAGAAATTACATTCCTATACATCAGTATTGTATAATTTTGGGAGGTTTGGAAGGAAGATAGAATAGGTTATATGACTAAATTCAGGCTAAAATTGCAAAGTAATAAAACATTTTTGTCAACACTGAAATATTCAGGATTTGCACTAAGTAATATATACATGTTTGAGTTCATAATTCTTCCCAAAATTATTATGAGATCCCAGACCAACACAGCAGCTGTGTGACCTACAAAGCATTAGAAATCAATCTCTTTCCCACATAATTTACAAATCATTGAGTTTTATCTTATTTTCATGACAACTTTAACCTCTCCACAAAGCTAAATAATCAAGTAATAAATTCAGACTAGTTAAGAGTTTTTTAAAAAAGGTATTTTCTGTCAATATATAATTGCATTTTCATTGATCATAGACACTTGCAAGCTGTATTTGCTATGCGCAATGTGGCTACTAATTGTGAGCACAGGGGCAGCGTGAGAGATTACTCCTCCCTTGCCCACAAGAGAGAACCCATTTCCTAAGGTGTAAACTGTCTCTTCTCTCCGTACTTCTGCGTGTGCCCATTTGTCTGTGCTTACTCTGCTCCACACTGTCCTGATTAGTGCAGCTTCACAGCACATTGCAAAGTTCAGCTCTGACAGTTATTCATAGACTCTTTTTCTTTAATTGTTGTTACACACACACAGATACACACACACACACATATACATGTGTATATATATATATATGCCTAAATAAATGCATATAACGTGTTCAGTCTGCATAATTTTACTTACATACGTGTTTTCAGGGCTGATCATTTGGTATTGGATAACCATGTTATCTAAATGAAGTAGGGGGAACTGATAATAATACTGAGTCTTTGGTCTAATTTGAGGCCACCACCACGAGAGGGAGCCCATGTCCGACATTGACTGGATAGCCCAGAAACACAGGATAGGAAAAACAATCAATAAAATGATTCCTAATGGTACTCTACAATTCTCATAGAGCGGTACCTAGCCCAATTATCATTACAGAGGCTTCCTCTAGCAGCTGATGGGAGCAGATGCAGAGACCTGCAGCCAAACATTAGGTGGAGAGAAAGTCCAAAGTGGAGACCTCCATCAATCCTTTGCCCTTGGAGCTCAGGGAACTCCAAAGAAGAGGGGGAGGAAGAATTATAGGAACCAAAGGGGTTGAGGACACCAGGAGAACACAGCCCACAGCATCAACTAAGCAGGGCTCATAGCAGCCCACAGAGACTGAAGCGACCATTAAAAAATGGCTCTGCCCTAGGTCCTTTGCATACATGTTATGGTTGTGCAGCTTGGTGTTCTTGTGGGACTCCTAACAGTGGGAGCATGCCTTGCAGTGTCTCTGACTCTTTTGCCAGCTTTTGGGGCCCTCTTTCTCCTATAGGGTTGCTTCATCCAGCCTTGATATGAGGCTTTGTGCCAAGTCTTACTGTATCTTGTTATGCCTGTGTTCGGTTGATATCCCTAGGAAGCCTGCCCTTTTCACAAGGGAAGCAGATAAACAGTGGGCCTTTCTATCCAGAAACCAACTGTCTCTCCATTTATTCAAATCTTTTTCTTTTATTCAAGTTTTGGGGGTTTTTCCTAGTACAGGTAGGTATGTGCAGGCTTTGTTAGAAACATCTACGTGCTTTACTTATTGGTATAAATAGGAATGATAGTGTAAATTTCTGATTTAAATTGCTTATGGCTAGTATGAAAGAAACAATATTTGACATCTGCTTTGGTTTGGGTTTGATTTGGTTGGGATTTGGGGTTTTGAAACAGCATCTTTCTGTGTAATCGAGGTTGTGATGGAACTTGGCTCCTCCTTCCTCAGCTTCCTGAGTTACAGGTGTGCAGAACTAGTTAAGCAGCTTTGACTTTTATGTGGTAAATAAGGCATATCTTGCAATCATGCTGTCTTCTTTTACTGGCTTCAGAATACAATTTTATTTGTTTCGTTCTTTGAGATTTTCTACTTAGTTATCCAAGTTACTTTTTAAATGAAAGTTTCTTTCTTGCTTCGGAGTTGGTGTATCATATAGACACTGTCCTTATCATCTCATGGAATTTATGAAGCACAGCACAATGCTGAACAGAGTAGGGAGAAAGAATATCCTTACAGTAGGTAGGAAACATCTACTCTCTCCTCACTAAGTACCTTACCAGCTAAAGATTTTCTATTTGCTTGAGGAAGTTACCTTCAATATGAATTTGCTAAGTTAATTTCCTTTTAATTGTGAACAAATGTTAGATGTCATCAAATGCTCTTTTTTCAGAGATTTTTCTCAAAGATGTACACACAGGCTTATCTCTTTGGTATTTCTAGATCTTGTCAAATTGATAATCAATATTAACTATCACAGGCTGTTAATGTGACAAACTACATTAAACACATTAGATTTTTAAATGTTGAGCCAGTCAATTTTTACCTGGTAAATTTACTTGGTGTGGGGCTGATTCTCTCTTTGCCTCACTGGATTTGGTTCTGGTACTTTACTGGAGATTTGTGTGTCTGGGTTCGGGATGGATGTTGTTTTCCAGTTATGCTTTCTTTAAAATTCTCTACATGGATTGGGTATTGGACTAATGCTAACCTCATAGAATCAGTTAGAAAGTCTCTATTCTGCTTTTGTTTCCTGGTAGACATTGCACCTTCATCATTTCCTTCTTAAATATTTGGCAGAATCCAATAGTGAAACCACCTTAGCTGATCCCTTTTCCCCCTCACATTTTCCCTACATCATCACCAGCACTGTGTGTTTCAACAGGCATCCTGTTGTATGTGAGGGGTCAGTTTCCTGTGTTTTGACTTGTGTTCCCCTGATGACTAATGACCTTGAGCCTTTTTGTGTACCTGTTCATTTGGGCCTCCTTTTTATGAGATGTTGACTGTGCTTTTGTCTGATATTTTTAACTAGGACTTTTGGTTTGTGTTTTGCTGACTTGGATACATCTTTTGAATATTTTTGAACATTAACTTCTTATCAGATAGAATGTGCAAATATTTTTCTCCCATCTGTAAGCTGTCTTTTCGTTTTGTTTTTTCCTTCATCATGCAGATTTTTAGCTTTAAAGAGTTCTAGTTGCTTTTGCTTTTAAGATAGGTAGTCTCAATATTTTCTCTTGGGAATTTTTACAGTTTCAGGTCTTATATTTCTTACATTTAAATTTTAATGCATTTTGAGTTTGTATTTGGGAATGGTCTAAGACAAAAACCCAATTTCATTCTTTGGCATGTGGATATCCAATGTTCCTGACATCACTGATTAGGAGAATCCTTTCCTCATTGTGCATTGCTATCACCCCTGCCAACAATTAATTTACTGTATATTAAAACTAGAACTCTTATATTGTTCGGCAAGATTTTTTTAAAGTAGCAATCTCAGGTAATATAAACTATTAATTTTTAAACAAATAGACAAGATCAATGAAGAGAACAATATACATACACATGTATAATCCACAGATAAATATGGAAAGATAGAAAGCTTATTGATATAGACATATGGTATATAAATAGAAGGTAGATGGATAGATGAAAGATAGTTGATGGATAGCTGGTATGTAGAAGAGAGACAAATAGATAATTGAACAGAAATACAGAAAGAGGCAGAAATAAATGCAAATGCAGAAGTAGTGAGAGAATAAACTCCACATTCTATTAATTGAAAAACTACCTTTGAGGAAGGTGCTGTGAACGAAAGGCCTCTTGGTCAAGTTGTGTTGACTCATTTAGAACGCAACAGTCATTAGAGAGATTTGAGAATAAGTTGTTACAAAAATTGGCAAGATTAAAATAAAAAGTAATGATATCATGTTTTACTGTTACTATAAGCCTCAAAAAATTAGCTTCTATTGTAAATGCAAATGCACTTGAAGTTTACTTTAATCTACAAGTTAAAAATATTCCTACCAAAGAAATTTAGGAAAAGTAAAACATAAGCTGTGTTTCCTCCTAATATTGACTTGAAATATTACCAAACGTTAGACTTGTGGAGCAACACATGATGGTCTTTGGTTGTGTGGTCCTTACTCCTGGTCTCATTGAGTTTAGGAGTTTCCTTCAGCTATATCAGGTCTGGGTAGATTTCAGACCTTTTCAGGGAACTCCACAAAAGAACTATTTCTTTGCTCATGTGGTTATTAACATTCAGTTCCTTCTGACTTTAGAGCCAGCATCCTTACTTCGCTGCTGTCAGAAGACAGCCATTCTCAGCTTCTGGAGACAGCCAGAGTTCCTGTGTTCATGGTCCCTTGCATCTCTCAGCCCAGAGCCTGGGTCTGACCTTCCTTATGTCTCACTGATACTTCTTTCTCTTCCATGTCGTGATCTTGTGTATCTCAACTGAACTCTCCTTACTAATCTTAGATAGATACTCTCCTGGTGAGTTTTGAATCTGAAACGTCCCCCACTAGCCTAAGAGCTGAAATCTTGGTTCAAGATGATGACTCTACCTGGAGGTGGGTGAAAACGGTGGGAGATGGTACCCAGCCAGTAGAGTAAGTCAATGGGGGTATGCCTTTGAAGGTCGTAGCGGATCCTTGACCCCTTTCTCTTTCCTGTTTTCTGAATGCTGTGAGGTAAAGAGCCGCTTCCTCAGGGTGCTGCCTCTTTCTTGATGATCTACCTCACTTCAGTTATGCCCAGAGTCAATAAACCCAAGGACTATGGACTGAAATCTCAGAAACCACGAGCTAGAACAATTTACTCAGTTAAGTTGTATTTTTCAGGTATTTTGTCAGCACAAAGAGAAAAGTAACGCATTACCCTACCTCAGGGTCTCCTTGTAACATGAAGTGGAATAACCACACGGTGTCACAGTAAAAATCCTCTAGACCCAAAGGGAAACAATCCATCAGGAATGGGAGTTTGTCTTGTTTTTTTGTTGTTTAGTTGGCTAAAGCTGGATAGTACAGAATGAAACTTACGGCTCAAGACTGGGGAGATGTCTCAGCGGTTAAGAGTCCTTACTACTTTTGCAGAAGACCCAAGTTTGGTTCCCAGCACTCATATTGGGTGGCCTACAACTATTCCAGGCCCCTCAAATCTGTCACACTGTTCTGGCCAGTGCCAGAACCTGCTTTCATGTATACATACACACAGAGAGGCACTCATTAATACACATTATTAAAACCAAAATAAATCTTCCAAAACAAGACAAAAGTTACAGTTATTTATGTATACAATCATATTGTCTAAAACCAAAGATACTTTGACTTCTTCCCTTCCCATTTTTTCCCTTGATCTCCTTCAGTTGTCTTATTACTTTACCTAAGACTTCGAGTACTATATTGAGTAGGTATGAAGATAGTGGAAAATCTTGTCTTGTTCCTGATTTTAATTGCAATATTTTGAGTTTCTCTCTATTTTGGTTAATGTTGGCAGTGGTATTACTATAAGTAATGTTATTATGTTGATATATGTTCCTTGTATCCCTAGATTTTCCAGGATTTTTATCATGAAGGGTGTTGGATTTCATCACAGGCCTTCTCCTCATCTAACAAGATAATCATCTGGTTTTTGTCTTTCAGTCTTTTTATATAGTGAATTACATTTATCAGTTCATGTATATCAAAACATCCCTACATCTCTGAGATAATGCCTACTTGATCATGATGAATGATCTTTTGATGTGTTCTTGGATTTGGTTTGCAAGTATGTTATTGAGTATTTATACATCTATGTTCATAAGAGAAATTGGTCTGTAATCCTCTTTTTTTGGGGGGAGGTCTTTATTTTATTAGTATATCAGAGTGACTGTGGCCTCATAAAACTAATTAGGCAATGTTCTTTCTGTTTCTATTTTGTGGAATAATTTGAGGAATATTGGAATTAATTCTTTTTTGAAAGTCTGGTGGAATTCTGCACTAAAGGTGCCTGGCCCTAGGCTACTTTTGGTTGAGACTTTAATTACATCTTCTATTTCACTGGGGGTTATAGATTTGTTTAAACTGCTTATCTGATCTTGATTTAACCTTGGTGGTGGTGTATATCAAGAAAATTATCCACTTCTTTTAGATTTTCTGGTTTAGTGGAGTAGAAACTGTTAAAATATGTTATTATGATTCTCTAGATTTCCTCTGCATCTGTTATGTCCCCACACACACACACACATCTCTAGTGTTGTTAATTTGGATATTCCCCCTCAGTTAAATTGACTAAGGTTTTGTCAATCTTACTTATTCTATCAAAGAACCAACTTGTTGTTTCATCGATTCTTTGTATTTTTTTATTTGTTTGTTTCTACTTTGTTTCTAGTATGAGATCTCTCCAATTTTTTTATATAGGCACTTAGTGCTAGAACTTGCCTCTTAGACCTGCCTTCATTGTATCCCATAAGTTTGGTTATGTTTTGTTTTCATTTTTATTCAACTCTAAAAAGTCTTTCTTTCTTAATTTATGTCTTGAACCATTTTTCATTCAGTAGGGATTTGTTCAGTTTCCATGAGTTTGTAAGCTTTCTGTTGTTTCTGTTGTTTTTGATATCCAGCTTTAATCCATGGTGGTCAGATAGGAGTCAGGGTGTTGCTTGTATCAGGTGAGACATGCCTTGTGTCCAAATATGTAGTCAGTTTTAGAAAAAGTTCCATGAGATGCTGGGAAGAAGGTATGTTCTTTTGTCTTTGGGTGAAATGTTATGTAAATACCTGTTAGGTCCATTTTTTATGTCAATTAGGTCCAACATTTCTGTTTAGTTTTTGCCTGGATGACTGTCTAGAAGCAAGAGTGGGATGTAGAAGTCGCCCACTATCACTAAGCTGCAAACTCTTTGATCTACAGTGGTGACAAGATGTGTTACTTCAGTAGTGGCACAAAACTTGTGGAAATAACCAACCAATATCTGATTGGGTTTAAGGCCCACTCTATGAAATGGAACCCATCCCTAACACTGCTCAGGTGGCCAAGAACCTGAGACTAGATAGGCCATGGACCTAGGGGAAAACCAAATATTACTGTTCTGGTAAATATTACTGTTCTGGTAAAGGAAAAGAGCAATGAAATGACTCCTAAACACATTCTTTTATACTCATAGTTTAGTGTCTTGCTTAGCCATCATCAGAGAAGTTTCCTCCTACACTCAACGAGAACAAATACAGAGACTCATGTTATGGAATAATCTTTGAAAGAAGATTATTCTTCTTTGCCAAGGTGCCTTCTGACTGGTTTAATAAAAGAGCTGACTGGCCAGTAGCTAGGTAGGAGGTACAGGCTGGACAGCCAGACAGAGGATGTTGGGAGGAAGAAGGGTAGAGTCTTGGAAGTCTGGAGAGACACAGAAAGAAGATGAACATGCTATGTTGAAAGAAGGTGCCACAGAGGGTAGATTAAAAAAATGGGTTAATTTAAAATGTAAGAGTTAGCTAGTAACAAGCCTGAGCTATCAGCCAAGCATTTATAATTAATAATAAATCTCTGAAGGGTTATTTGGGAGCAGCTGCTGGGACACACAGAAACTCTGCCTACAGACTCACAGCTGGACAATGTGCAGAGAACGAGAGACCTCATAACACTGTCCTAAATGGGATGTCTCCCCTCAGAAAGAGAAACCCTATAGAAGAGGAGGCAGAAAGATTTTAAGAGCCAATGGAGATGGAGGACACCAAGGAAATAAGACCCTCTAAACACGTTGGGACCAACACATATATGAACTCACAAAGACTGTGGCAGCATGCACAGGGCCTGCACAGTTCTAAACCAGATGGGGGCCCACCACTGAGTGAGGAAGTAGACACAAGTCCCAATCTCTAACCCAGAGCTATCTCCAAATGATAACCACTCACAAATGGAAAAACTAGTTTCTCCAATGGAGTCTCACTGAATATACGAACTACTCTTAAGGCCAGGCTACACTCCCAGTAGTAAATGCCCAACACAAATCAAACTCGATGGCATTTTTGGAGGTTCTTTGTTTCATAATACTTTGTCAGGACTTTAATTAATTTTTTAACCTTACCGGTCCTTTGAATATATACTATGGCTTCCAGTTTTGTGGTTTTCAAGGGATTTCTGTGTGTACAAAATATGTGTCCCTGCGTCTATGAGTGTTTCTTGAGCTTCTGTTTGTTTTGTCGTATTCTGGTTTGTTTTTGTTTAATATAATTTTATTTCATTATTATTATTTTTAGATGACTGTATTCTAATGAAAGAAAGAAAGAAAAACTGTGGATCTGGGTAGGTGGTAAAGAGGGAAGAATCTGGGAAAAGTTGGGGGAGGGGAAAGAATACACTGTATGAAAAAAATCTATTTATGTGAAAAAAACAAGTATAAAATGTTACAATTACTATATATAGTAGAATATGAGAAAATGTATAATATATATGCTTAATATATATTTAATATTTAATTAATTTATTTTAATTTAATTAATATTAATTCTTAATATTTAAGAAACAAAAAGAAAAGTTTAAAAAGAAAATAAAGGAAGGATTATTGATATATAAAAGGGATACTAGAATTTATAAATGAAAAATATATGATAAATATTAGAAATTCAGTGCTTAAACTAATCAGATTGTTTTATTTGAAGAGGAAACTAGAATAGAAATTTCACCAAGATATAAAGAGATGAAAAATCTTGAAGAAAGTTTAGAAGGTATTAAACAATAAAGTAAGACTGTGAACAGAAGTCTCATAGGAGATATAGAACATGTCACACAGAATAAAAGAAAAGAAACAAGTGAAGAGGAAATGACCAAGATTTATTGAGAACGGATATGTCAAACCATTTCTGTTTTAGTTACTTTTCTACTGCTATGATAAAACACCATGACCAAGGCAACTTGTAAAAGAAAGTTTTTAATTGGATTTCCAGTTACAGAGGGTTAGCAATCATGAAGGTGGAGCAAGGGCATGGAGGCAGGTGGCTGGAGCAGCAGCTGAGAGCTCACATCTTGATCCACAAGCAGGAGCAGAGAGCACACTGGTAATGGTGAGAGCCCATACCTCCTTTATCAAGGCCACACCTCTTAATCCTCCAAACAGTTCCACCAACTGGGGACCAAGTATTCAAACACCCAAGACTTATCTCATTCAGTACACCATATGATCCCAAGATTTCCTCTCAAAGAAGAAAAAATAGGAAATATCTACCTCATATTTTGAAGTAAAAATTTAGCAAGTAAGAGCTCAAAAGTAATCAAAGAAAAAGGAAATCAGGGGCTGGGGAGACACAGTGCTTACCATACAAACATGAGAGCTTAAGTTTGATCCCCAGAACTCATGTAGGAAATCTGGGCTCAGTAGTACACATTTGTAACCCCGGTGCTGGGGAAACTGAAATAGGTAGGCTACTGGGACTTGTTGATCAGCCAGACTATCCTATCTGGCAAGTTCTAGGCAGGAGGGGGATATTACTTCCAAAATCTATGTGGACAGTGCTTAAGAAACAACACCCAAGGTTCACTTCTGGCGAACACACATATGTATACTACACACACACACACACACACACATACACACACTCACATACATACACACACACTAACATGCACATATACATACAAACTTTCACACACACAAACACATTAAAAAGAAAAAAGAGCAGAAAAAAAGAACAGTTACAAAAGAATATAGTGTGTTTGTGAACTTCTCTATTTAATTTTTCCCTTACAATTGCATGTGTAGACATATACAACATATATAATTTATATATATGCATATACATATATAAATAATATCCTGTGATCAATGTCTTCCTTATTACCCTCTCTTATATCCTTCCCCCATCCCATAAAGTCCCTTCTTCCCTAGTCCCTCCCCTCCTCCGAATTCAAGTGAGAGCCATTATGGTTAGTTAGGGTTTCCTGAATAAGCAAGTGTGGGAGGCTAATTGCTTGAGTGAGGAAAATGTACCAGTGACTACACCACTAAGGAATAACATTCTCTCCTACTTCTGCAACTTTTAGCTGCTCCTCTGGGAGGGGCGAGGCCTTAGAGCTCCTCTAGCATTTCTGACGGAATGTTGATGAGCACAGTCTTGTGCAGGTGGACACTGCTGCTGTGCAGTCCTAGATGCAACAGTCATATCATATCCAGAAGGCAGCATTCGACAGCAGCCTTTTCCATCTTCCAGCTCTTACATATTTGGGGGTACCTTTTCCATGTTTTCTAGGGTTTGAACAGATGATATAGACATCCTAATTAGGTCTGGACATAGCTTTACAATAAACATAGCAACAAAAAAACCCAGTAAATTGCTGTCTTAAGTGCACATAAAAGAATATCATGGGTCAGGAGAGATGACTTTGCAGGTAAGTGCAAAGTTTTTGTAAGTGCATTTGTTTGTAAGTGATGACCTGAGTTCATTGCCTGAGGCCCACATGGTGGAAGAAAGAACCAACTCCTGCCAGCAGTTCTCAGACCTCCACACTCACACAGTAGCACGTGCATAGGTGAATAGATAGAAGTGGGCAGAAAATTGTTTGTGCATGCATACATACACACATACACATTTTAAAATATTTAAAGTTTTGGTTCATTGTTCGTTTTAATATTATTACAGACCTGGTGTTCTGTAGTTTAGCAACAAGGTACTGGAGGATACAGTGTGTTTTCTTCACATTCATAGAGTACTCCTCTCTGGTTCTGTTCTCTGTAAAAAAGAGCATAGGAGGCCCTTGGGGTCTCTATATAAGTATACAGGTCCCATTTATAAAGGAACCATGTTCAAAACCTAATTACCTGAAGACCTCACCTCTCAATATTATTATCTTGGTGTGAGTATTGGAAGTGGGGGGGGGGTAGGATTTCACCATAAGAAACTCAGGCAACAAAAACATTTAGCAGCTTGTAAGTAGAGTTTTGTTTTCCAAATGTACACCTCACTAAACACACAGAGACACAATCAATTACAAATAAGTGTAGATGTCACTTATAATTATACATTAATAGGAGAGGAAAAGGATAGTTGAACTCAACAGAAAGAGTAAAACTGGATTTTTCGTATGTATGTAAGAGGAAAAATAATAAAGCTTTTGGAAAGTAATGTAGGATAATAAATATTATGAATTGAAATTATAAAAATCTTTTAAAATAAGATTATAAAATCATTAACTAGAAAAATGGTTTATAATTAAACTATATTAAAATTAAGAATTTATGTTTATCAAAAGCTATTACCGAGAGAATTAAAGAAAAACCAGAAAGAAAGGTATTTGCAACAAATATAACTAAAATAACTCATATTTAGAAATTAAAGTCTCAGCTCTCCAAATCATCTCCAGTACTTGGAATTATTCATTTAACATTTATAAAACAATACAGTGAGGTAAAACACCAACTCCCTGTGGATTTACGTTGGATTTCCTTGACTGTTAGCAAGGTCAAGTTTCACTTTTTTCACCCATTTTATGTTCTCTATATTTTCTTTTGAATTTGTAAATGTGTGTGGTTTTAAGATACATTCTAAATATGAGTGTTCCCACAGGCCAGCCTTATCTTAACAGTTCCTCAGTGAGATGTTCTTCCAAATATGTTACAATCCAACAATCAAAAACTCTCACAACAGCTAAGGCTATTCACCCTCTTTCATGCTTCCACGAGAATTTTAGGCTTTTGTAGTTTTGTGAGGAATGTCACTGAAATGGTGATGATAATTATATTGAATCTGTACATGGCCATTTTAACAACATTAATTCTGCTGACCCAAGTCCTGCTCAGCTAGCTGTATCTTCAACAGTGGCTAAAACTTCCTGGCTCTTAGGGAGAATTAGACTTGTGACACATGGTAGCAAATAGTTCACAAGTATTCTGTCATCATCTGAGCTCCAAGATTCTTTATTCGGATGTACTGGAAAGGGGTGGATCTGAAGGAAGTTCAAGTGGATCTAAATGAAGTTCGGCTTTTTCTGAAGTGCTTTGGATTTCAAGTGCTGTTACACCTATAATGAAGCCTTCCTTAAACCACTTTCTGAAGACAGGTTGTTCTATCTATGCACCTTTTGGAGTGAAATGAGTGACAGGGGTTTGAATGGTCAGTCCCTTCGAATGCATGACTCATGTTTCTTTTTCTATAGCACAGAGATTAAGTTTGTATTTATTTGGACATTTGCCCCATACTTAATAAGGAAACTCTCTCCGCTTGAACTCTACTTAAAAATACTCTAGTTAGTGTCAAAAACTAATGCATACTCATTTTGAGAAGAAAGTCATTTGGTCAGCATTGTAAATTTTCACTTGTTCACTAGTATGATGGTCTCATCTCATTTTAGTTTTGTTCCTTTACCAGAAGCATTTGAAATACCATGGCATTGCTTACACCAAATTATCCAGACAGATGAGGCATTAAAGTCATCTTCCATGCCTAAAGCATCAAAAATAGTTTGATTTGTTTTGTCATAAATAATCCTAGATCCAGAATCCCATGCTCTCTCTTGGTTAAACCACTCTGTCATATGTAGGAGTTTTTCACATATTGAGGATTTCAAAGATTTATGTTTAGATATCCCACTGGTAGGATCCAAACTGCTGGTATGGTTTAGGACTTTCTCTTTGTACTTTTAAATATTTTTTGTACTTTTAAATATCATATGAGCTATGAATTCACCCATTTTGTACACCACAAACCATGCTTCGAAAGGGGTGTTTCCCTCACATTTGTCAACACCACCTGCTTACGTTTCCCCAACAGTTCAGTCTAATATTTTAGGCCATTGCTAACAGAAGAAAAATAGCAACCTACATTTGACAACAAAAGAGACTTAGAAAACAGTCTTAGGATCTCTCCTCTGCTCCCCAAGACCTATATGGATGGTATGGTAGACAATTTTCACACAAGGTCTAAATGAGTCTCTTCACTTGCCTTTTAAATCTTACAAAGTCCTTATGAGGAAGAGATCCGGTTATGTCTGGTTTCTACCTTTCTTCCTCCTTATTGAAAGTGCTTTCCATAAACTGTCCTCACATTAGAAATTGAATCAATATTGCACTACCAATGTCATGTCTTTAAAACAGTTTTACTCTGCTCCGTTTTTGCTGTGATTGCGAGGTTTTTGTTGTTGTTGTTTTATTTTGGTAAAGCCACTGAAACTCAGGTTAGGTATTTGAGAAAATGTGCAACAGAGTAGTCTACATCAAAAGAGGATCGGCAAATTAACATACAGGAAACAATAGTAGGAAAATTCACTGCCTGGCTGTTGTCTTTGTCAGCAGGGAACTGTATGGTGCTCTCTCATATGTCTGCTAGAGGTGACACTGGTGACTACTTATGAAGACAAGCAAGATAAAGCAAGCTGGTCAGGAATGAGCTGTGTAAGATGAAAGTGAACAGACAAAAGACCCGGTGCTTTAACGCAGCAGGACAACAATGAGAAAGGATAAAATGGATGCAGTGACAGACAGCGCATGACTCAAGCAAGCATTTCTAAAAACCTTCACTGATGGAAATCAGGGTCCCAAGGCTGAAACTAAGGTGGTGGAAGTGTCAGTGAGGATAATCTATGGGCCAACAGAAGTACTTGCTATAGGGCTCTACTTGAGCCTCCGAAACCTTCTGAGATTAGGAGACAGTAGGAAACCATGTTAGTTGGGACATCTCCTCACTGGGTGAGGGCAATGGGGTCTTTCCTTTCAGAAGGGGCAACTGGATTTCACCTGGAAGCTGGTGATGTCATGGTCTCAACGAGCCAGCAAGTGGCTAATTGGTACAAATGGACTGGTAGTAAGCATTGCTTCCTGTTTGCCTGCATAATGGGTAGACTGCACTGTGAGCAAATAGAATCTGCTGCAGGAGGATGGCATCTGTGGCTCGGTGGCTGCAACAGAAGCAAGCATGTCGGTTGAGATCTTTGCATCGCTGTTCACTGGGCGTATTGGTGTACAGTTTTCTCCTCTTATTCTTGAGTCCCTTACCTGGCTTTGGTATCAGGATACTACTGGCTTTGTAAACCAGTTTCACATCATTCCTTCTGTTTCTATTTCATGAAATTGACTGAGGAATTCTGGGGTTAGCACTACTTTAAAATTGGTAGACTTCAGCAGTAAATCCACCCAATCGTGAGCTTTGGTTAGAAAACTTTTTATTACTATTTCAATCTCATTGTTTATTATGGATCCATTAAAGTTATTGTGTCTTCTTGACTTAACTTTAGTAGGGCATAGGTGTCTAGCAATGCATCCATTTCTCCCAAATTTTCTAGTTTTTTTAATATAAATTTTCAAAATATTCCCTAGTGGCTCACTGGATTGTATTGGAATTTTTTAATTTTTAGTTTTATTAATTTAGGTTCTCTCTTTCTTTTAGTTACTTTGTCTAAGTGTTTTTCAATCATAGTTCTTCAAAGAACAAATTATTTAACTGATTCAATGAATTCTTCATTTAGTCTTTGTTTCTTTAAATTTGGGGGGGGTATTGTTTCTTTTTTGTCTTGGATTTTATTTTGACATGTTTTTCTTAGACATTAGGGTATATTAGTGGGTTATTTATTTGAAATCTTTCAAGTAAATTGTACATGTGTATGAGTGTGTGTGTGTGTGTGTGTGTGTGTGTGTGTGTGTGTGTGATAAATAATGTGCTCAGGTGAGTACATCCTTGCACATGGAGAACAGAAATTGACATCAGATATCTTTCTCAATCTCTTTCCACTTTACCTTTTAAGACAGTCTCTCCCTGAACTTGGTACTCAAGGATTGGCTACATTGAAGGGACAGCAAGCTCTTCCCTCCCCCCACACATGATAGGTACGAGCCACTTTGCCCAGCTTTGTCCATGGGTACTAGAGTGCCAAGCTCAAGTTCACATGCTTAGGTGGCAAGCACTTTACCCTCAGAGTCATCTCCACAGCCCAGCTTTGACTTTTTAGATGTAAAGATCCATCACTCTAATTGTCCTCTTAGCCTTAGTTATGTCTCAAAGTTTCTGGTAATTTGTGCCTTAATTTTCATTTGATTCTAGGAATTTCTTGTATTTACTCCCTGATTTCTTCAGTGATCCACTTCTCATTCAAAAGTGATTGTTTAGTCTCTAAATATTTGTGTAGTGTCTATGGTTTGTCTTGCTATTGGTTTTTAGTTTTATTCTACTATTATCTATTTAGTTTTATTCTACTATTACTCTCCTATTATCTAAGGTATAAGAGATTATTTTTATTTTTTGGGTGGTTTTTTTTTTTTTTTTTTTTTTTTTTTTGGTTTTTCAAGACAGGGTTTCTCTGTGTAGCTTTGCGCCTTTCCTGGAATTCACTTGGTAGCCCAGGCTGGCCTCGAACTCACAGAGATCTGCCTGCCTCTGCCTCCTGAGTGCTGGGATTAAAGGCGTGCGCCACCACCGCCGGCCTTTTTTTTTTTTTTTTTTTTTTTGGTTTTTCTTGGTTTTGTGTTTACTCTCTTTGTAGAAACTGTTCCATGGGCTACTGTTAATAATAAATAATCATTGAATGCAAAGTTCTGTAGATATCTTTTAAGTTCATTTCACCCTAAGTGTAGTTTAATATTCATGTTCCTTTCTTGATTTTTGTAGTTTGGATGATGTGTGAGGCTGAGATACTAAAGTCACCAACTACTATTGTGTCAGGACCTTTCTGATATGTTGTGCCCATTAGCATTTGTTTCATGAGCTTGAGAGCACATTTGGTGTGCATATATTTACAATTGCTGCTTCCTCGGTGAATTTTTCTCTTTATTTTTAATATAATGCCCTACTTATCTCTTCTGACTAATTCTGATTTGAAGTCTACTTTATTATCTATAAGAATATCTGTGCCAGCTTGTTTTTAATTTCTTCTTTCCTGATGAATGTGCTTCCATCCTTTGACCTTTAGTCTGCCTTTACCACTGAAGTATGTTTCTTGAAAAAAACAAGTAGTTACATCTTGTTTTAACTCAATATGCAACCCAAGCTGACATCATACTCATAAGGATCATCCTGCATCAGCCTGCTGAGTACTGAGATTAAAGGCATAAGCAACCATGTCTTGTTTTCAAGAATAAAATTTTGACAAAAAAGTTATAATAATGTATTTTTGTTAGAGCCTGCCTATCATCATGTACAGGAAAATATGAGAATAAAAGATGAAATTATTTTGATATGTTTAGTAATGTCATTTTTAAGAGAGCTGGCCGTGGATGATAATGAAGTTACTTGAAATAACCTGAATCACCATCAGAGAAGCTGACTACAGTGAATTTTATACACCTTAACTATACAGATACTATTCATGGGTTCATGCTTCTGAATGACCACCTCTTTTTAATGTAAACATTAAATATATAGTGTTGGACTTGGAAGACTGCAGTTAATTTTCTGAAGTCTTACTCCAATCAAAGTCAGTTGTACTGCTGTTAATAGTCCTCCAGGCTCTCTATTTCAGTTACAGAATTAAAAACAAATGATTCCAATCATTTGGATCTAACAATTAAATATCCTAAGAAGAGAGAAATCCTGTTTAATTTTTAAACCAGATTAGCTCAGAAGACATCAATAGCTTCCATATTTCCTTTGGTAAATGGAGAAGGATGAGAAGGATACCTCTGTCCAAGGAACATGAGCAATTATCCACACCTCTGTATTCTGTCTTTAAACTACTTATTAGCTCATTAGTTACTCAGAGAAGTTGGTTTTGGAAGCTGAAGTTATTATTCAATATATAGACAAGTAGTTGCTTTGTTGAAAAATTATTATTTTCCCCTCTAATTTTAGTAAGATTCAGCTTGGCTCACTTTAATATGTTATATTTAAAGCAGTAATTCTTTGACTCTTTATTAGAGTGCTATATCTCAAAGTATTTTAATCTAACTTAAAATATTATTTCTAATTTTAGAAACATATGATATACTTTCCAAATGCCAACCACTTATAATCAACTAACATTTATAAGAATACATTTCTAGAAAATAACTTAAATGCTGTTTTGCTATCATACAATGGATGTTATGACTTTAACAATTTTTATTAAGCTTTATTTTCACCAAGATTATTTTGAATTTTTACATTTTGTTCTGTCAACTAAAATATTTAGGTCACTGTAACTTCAATAATATACCAAAATATATTTGATCTATATTCTTTGTAATAAAGAATGAAAACATATAGAGCCAAAGTGTGTAATCCATTATCTATAATCTATAAATGAAAAGAAAACTGATCTATGGTCTAAGTATATAAGATCCACTATAAACAATTTTATAAGAATCTTAGAATGTTCTATTGATATTAGGACAAAAAATATTTAGATAAAAGTTAACCTAAAGAACGTTTCAAGTGGTATATACATATCATCCCAGCACTCAGGAACTTAAGAGAAGAAAAATCAGGAGTTCAAAGCCAAGTTATCCTACATAATGGTTTCTAATGCCATCTCAGATACAAAGCAAAATCATGACACAAAAAGAAATAAAAATTAATTTAAACAGAATTAATTGTTCCTTCATGTATCCTTTTCTAGTGTCATAAATAACAAAAGATATCTCTTCTCTTGTTTGTAAAAATCAAATTATAAAAAATAACTCTGAAATCCTCATAAACTCATGTAACTTTATGTATGGACATTAACTAAAATTAAGAATTCAAATCAAAATTGTAATCTGTATTACAGTGTAACCCACTAAACATAAAAAGGATCTGTATTATGGAAATTAATTATGAATATGTTAAATCACAATGAACTTAAATTACAAAATTCCTCATTTTTGTGTGCTTTCATTTACTCTGATAGAAACATAACTTGGAAATTTCAGGAAAAACAGTTCTACAAGTAGTAAAGCTTTTGTGTTATTTTTAACAGCACTGGGAATTGTTATTCATTGATCTCACACATCAAGAAACCTGCCAAGACTAACCACAAAATCTGTCAGCTGAAGCTGATATTAAAAGAGAGTACCCTGAAGTTATCTGAACTTCCCCTTTAATCTCTTCTGGGAAAGAGCAGAGTCGAGCACAGAGGGCAGAGGTCAAACACTTCCCACACTCTGATGGTACAGGGCCAATAATCTGACACAAGTTAATAAATGTAATAGCATAGCCAGACTGACAAGAATAGGCACCTGGACTACCTGTCTGCGACCTGGGATTTAAAGCTACGTCGTTTTTCTTTCTTTCTATTTCTAATCCATTCCTCTGATGGTGCTTCTGGCTCATTACAGAGCTGAAAGGTTCACTTGCGCTTCACGCAAACTTAAATTTTTATATTGCATTTCCTTTGAAGTCTCTCCTCTATTGACTCACTGGGCTCTGCAACCAACCAATAATACAAAATATAGGGTTTTGATTAATCCGTTTGATTTTATGGTCACAACCAACTCCGCCATTGATCAAAATAACTTCACTTCAGAGAATGAAACTTGCAATCCTCTGTCTTTAAAAAAGAAAGAAAAATATGATTATAGGGGTTATGTTTCCATGGCTAATCTGCCTTAGAGAGATATTGTTGAACTTAAAAGAATTTTGACATGTATTCTAACATTAAATTCCTTCAGGGGCTGGAGAAATGGCTAAGTTGTTTAGAGCATATACTGCTCTTCCAGAAAACCCAAGCTCAATTTCCAGAACCCACATCAGAAGGATCACAAGTACCTGTACCTCCAGTTCCAGGGGTATCCAACTCCCCAGCCTCTGCAGGCACCTGCACTCACATGCACATACCCAAACACACACATCCACATAATTAAAATTAATAAAAATAAGTCTTTTTTTAAAAATTCCCTATTTCTTACTATTACTTTTCACCAAATTTTAGAGTTCATTTATCATATATCTTTAATAAAATATCTTGTTTTATCAATTTGCTTTTAGATGATAATCCTTACTAATAAACTCTTTAAGATTCAAAATTTAATAATTTGAATATAATTTATCATTGTACATTATTTTAATATTGAAAAATTACTTTCAAATAATTTTAATGTTAACATTATCTACATTTAAGTGTTTCTCTCTAAGTACCAAAAATATTTCACCATTTGTAGAGGGTAGCTGTTCCAGTGGTACTTCTGTTCCACTGGAAGTAGTACCCCCAGTGAGGCTTCTGGTAACTGTCACACCTACCTATGACCTACCCCTGAGGCAGGGCTGAGAGGGGAACCCTGAAGACCCAAGATCCAGATGTGCCAGCCTTTTGGTTCCTGGTGATCCTGGATGCAGGATGGTCAACCCAGCAGAGTTCTCCAGAGAACCCAGCTGGACTGCACCTCACCTCTCCCGGGTCCTGTAACCAACCCCTTTACTAGCTGTAGGTTACACCCCAAAATAAACCTCCTTTTTAACTATGTGGAGTTGCCTTAATAAAGCCCCCATTAACCATTCTTAAAGAAAAATGAACTATAAGTTCCTAGACAGCCAAGGCTACACATAGGGAAACCCTGTCTTGAAAAACAAAAAACAAAACCAAAAAAGAAGGAAGGAAGGAAGGAAGGAAGGAAGGAAGGAAGGAAAGAAGGATGGACTACTGTGCCACGTGCTTATCAAAATTTAATTCAGAGAAGAAACTCGTAATAGTCATACATATTACAAGAACATAGTTCTGTGCATTGTTCAGACACTAAAGCAAAGAAAAGAGAAAGCTTTGGATATTTGAAGATTTGGGGTGTTAGTGTTACACTAAAAGAAGGCTAAATCAATAAATAAATTGTTAGCCAGAATTCTAAAATGCCTCCCAATACCTACCCCTGAGGCCCACACCTCATATAACCCTGTGAAAGTGGAGAGAAGTCCACTCATTTGATTGGACTATATAATATAAGTCTGCATGGTAGCAAAGAGAATTCATAATTATCCCACTGGCCCTGAAGAAACAGGAATTCATAAGTCCTTCATCCACCATCCACCATGATGTGGTTTTAGTCATTTATCTGAGTATAAATGGTAGATACTCATGAGAACTCTGAGCAGAAAGGCCAGTGGACATGTGCTGGATTCTTGACACAGGAATTGTGAGAGAAAATTGTGAGAGAGAAACTTATCCATCATGTCTCATTACTAAACTGGATACACGGCACTAAAAATAATACATCAAACGAAAAGCAAATAATGAAAACATGGCATGCACTATTCATCAGGTCATTTGAGAGAGCATCCTTGAAATGTTGTTATTGCATCTGTCTCACATCTTGAAAATAAAATGGTTAATCTGATGATAGTTTTAATCTGCACAATAAAGGGACACAGTGAAGAACCATCCTTGGAAGATGTAGTTATTACTCTAATGTGTTTCACTGCCCCTACCAATATTTTGCTTACAAATACTAAAAAAAATTAAGACAACAGTAAAAACATGTAGTGTATTGGAAATTGTGCTTATCTACAATACATAATACACACTTTCATCAAATGTTTTTATGCAGAGAAACAAATTTTAAAGGGAAATTGTGAGGCTGATTGTATGGTTCACTTCAGAAGAAATGTTAGAAAAGAAAAATAACATCTCAATCTTGCACACATACTTTATATAAAAAATTATTTCACCTTGAATTTCTGAGGGAATGTAGAAGAAACAATCTTTTCATCAAACTACAATTCTTGGGTTGACATCAACCTACATAATTTATAAGCAATAGATCGTCTAACACTTTAAACATTTCAGTTTTATGTTACAATTTACTTCTGGACGTTTACCTTGCATTTTCTGTATTTCTTGTACCTATTAAATATATAATGAAGTTTGTATTTTAAATCAAAGGGAGATAACTGGATAACTCTGCAATTCCCTTAGAGTTAATATAGTACAACACATACTTCATCCTTCTGAAGAAGTAAGAACCATTGTGTTTCTATTTGCTGCATGAGTGTGTATGTGTTACATGTATATGTGTGCACATGAACGTGTAGGTGCATGTGAGAGTTGCAAGTGCACATACGTACCTGCATGAGGAGGCAGGAAATGCACATTGGCTGTTTGCCTCAGTCACTCTCTTTATTTTATGGACAGGCTCTCAAATCATCACTTGGCTAGACTGGCTAATCAGCAAGCTCTGAGATCCACCTGTTTGAACCCCAGCCCTGAGGTTACAGATGTGTGCCTCCTCGCCTGGCTTTTAAATGGGTGCTGGAGATTTAAGCTGAGGTTCTCAAACATAAGCATGAAAATGCTTGACTGACTGAGCCTCTGGATTCTTATTTTTAAACACCTTTAAAAATCTTTGTGGAGGAGAATGTGAGAGGAAATCCAGGAAAGGGTCGGAATGGGAGTGGAGAGTGAATGTGATCAAACTGTTTCTTATGGATGTACAAAATTCTCCAAGAATAAATATTTCATTAATAAAAACTAATAGTTGTGTGAGAAATTGAAATCAGGGCCTCATACATACCAGGCAACTACTCTGTCACTGAGCTACATCTCCAGCCTCAAAGACAATCTTAATTTCTATAACTTCACATGTCTTTACAGAAAGAAGAGAAGGATTTGCTCACTCACAGGATTGTTTCCCTGATTATTTACCCTTTTATGTTGACCAGTTCATCAGTTTATGGGGAAAAATATGTTACATTGTAATTGTATCTAACTATATATGGCTATAATTAACTATATACGGAAAATGTTTTTAAGTAAAATGAACATTGCTTTATATTATTTTACATCCATAATGTTTTAGTTTTTCTTCCTTTACTATCACTGTATGGATATCTTTATATAGGTCTTTTTATTTTTTTTCCCCCTGTGAGGGTTGAGCCTGGGACCTCATGCATGCTGGGCAAACTTTATCACTGAGCTACAACATGGGGTTGAGCCTAGGTACTCAGGCATGCTGGGCAAGTTTTATCCACTGAGCTACAGGTCCTGTTCACTTTTTGCCAGAGTCAGATATCACTAACTTGCAAATTGTTATTTTCACATTTTTTGCACATTATATATTGTCAAATGTTGTTGTATAATGGTTATTGTTCTCTTACACTATCCCATGTCAAAAATTACTAAATGCTTACAGTTTTAAAGATATGTTTAGATTTTCTACACTGACACAGCATCTGAAAAATAAGTGGGCACATTTAACTCTGTTCACATTTGCTCCCGTATTGCATTGGCTAGGCCCTCTGTTACAGAAAGAAAACCAAAAGCATTTTGTCTTGTTCTTGATTTTACTGAGAATGCTCATACTTCAGTGAAAAGCTGGCTGTTGGAATGTTTTGGATATACTCCAGTAATAAACACTTTTAAACTCTTAGCTTGCTAATGGTTTTTCTCCTGATGGTTGGAGAACTTATCCATCACTTCTGTATCTACAGAAGTGATTCCTTTTAGTCTGTTGATGTTAAAAACTTTTTACATTTCTGGTATCATTGGCTTGAGATATATTTGTGGCTTGTATACCATGTTGAAATTTCTTTGTGAATATATAGATTGGGATCTGAGTATATTTGCTAGAAATGAGATTGACATAATCTTACTATTGTATGTTAGAGTTGTCAATATTTGTATAAAGGTAATAGTAATTTATTACCTTTCCATTTTTATGCCTTTCATTTTTTTAATTGTTTCTGAGAATATCTGTGTCTAACCATAATAAAGATATCAGAAACAGCTTCTTGGAAGTTTGGCAAATTCATTTCTAAGGACCATCTAAATATGGTTCTCTCGTTGAGTGGAGGTTTGTTTACTGATTCAATTGTATTCATTGGCCTATTTTTTATTTTTTTATTCCCATTTTCCTATTTTTTCCTCAAATGTATTAATGTGCATTAGCTCAAAATTAAGTATTTTATCTAAGAGCTGGAATGTGGTTAGACTTCTAAGAATTCTTTTCAGTCTTAACGAATGTTAGCTTATATTGTTTGTTTGCTAGGTAATCACAGTTAACTTTTTCTCTTCGGTCTTGATAATTCTTGCTGGGAATGTAAATAGTTGATTATTTTTCAAATAATCATCTTCTAGCTTTCCACATCTGTTATTTTTACCATTTTTATCTTACTATTTCAATTATCTTTATTTTGCTGTTTTCTTTTTGTTGCTGACTCAGTTGTTCTTATTTCTTGACTCCACATCTGTTACTTTTACTATTTCTATCTTATCATTTCTACTAGTGTCTTTAGTTTGCTTTTTCCTTACTTTTTGTTCTTATTTCTCTACCCAACATATAACATTTTATTTTCTATTAAAGTTAATATAATTGAAACTTTAAATTGACCACTAAGTAACATTATAAAATTGTTCCATAAATATTGACAGGTAGTACCTTTATTTTCCTACTTTCAATTCTTTTTAACTTTTTATTGATTCTTGGTGGATTTCACTTCATGCATCCCAATCCCACTCATCCCCCCATCCCCTTGCTTCAGCCCTCTGCCCTTGCAAACCCCACCCCCATAGCAAAATTTAAAACTAAAAACAAAAAAACCAAACCAACAACAACAACAACAACAAAAATCTTGGCATGGAAGCTGTAGTGTGGTCCAGTGAGTCACACAGTACAAATATCTTTATTTGTAAGTGGTCATTGCAATGAGTCATTGGTCTGGTTCGAGGTCTTTGGCTTCTGCCATACTATCAACACTGGGCCCTCACTGGGCTTCCTCCTGGATATCCTATTGTTGCCCTGTGTCCTGGAGGTCCTGTAACTTTGGATCTACAGGTTCAGGCCCTTCACATGCTCCAGCAGTTCATAGATGAGGTGGGTGTTGGGGTGGGCTACCTCATAGTCCTGGTTCTGGGCCCCAGTGGCAGTAGGGTTAGTCAGCCTGCCAGCTTTCCCTCATCTTCACCACCCAGGTGAGCTCTCCAGCACTGCCCTGGCTAGCTCACCCAATGTAGCAGACAGCAAGTAGCAGAACCAGTTCTGCTCTCACACCCCAGGTCAGCTCATCCATGCTCACACCACCAGGGCCAGCTCTACTGTTTTGCCCATGTGAGGTGCCAGGCTCACTCTCTGGATTGCGGCACTTGATGAGGGGCAGGACCAGCTTGTCTGTTCTTATGGCCCCCGAGGTCGGCTCTCCTGCCTGTCACAGGTGGCAAGAGGAGTGGGGAGGCCTATTTCCCTTACCCTTACCATCCATGGCATACCAGGGAGGGGGCAGGGCTGCTCTCCCGGGCTCAACCCACAAACAGGGTCAGCTCTAGTGTGCTACCCAGGAGAGGTGCTGTGGCCGCTCCCCTGTGTGCTGTGGTTAGTGAAGGGCAGGGCCAGTTCTCTCACACTAGTGGCCCTGGGACCAGCTCTCTCATCCTCTGCAGGTGGCAGGGGTGAGGGGAGAGGGGGCATTTTTTCCTCACTCATGCTACCACATGGCAGATGGTAGGGAGTGGGAATTGAGGTGGCCGAGTGGGGGTTGAGGTGGCCGAGTGGGGGTTGAGGTGGCCGAGGGGGGGTTGAGGTGGCCGAGTGGGGTTTGAGGTGGCCGAGTGGTTGTGGTGATGGACTGCTACTTTTATATTTTTAGTTTCCCATGTGTGAGCGATAATTCTGAGCATATCAAATCACACCTTCACAACACGTCACTATACCTGCATGGGGTGGGGGGAGGGGGAGTGGAATCCACCACAGCAGCTAAGATTCCCAGTCTCCTCAGACAAGACTATGCAAGATCATCTGGGGATAAGCTGGGGGAATCATAGGGGAGTTGACTTAGATATTATCAGGGCAAGGGGGCACATCATAGGCCCAGTATAGTCAGAGCTCTTGAGTGAATTGGAAAGTATGCATTCTAGAGTGCCCTTTTGCCTTTACTTTTCCAAAAAAAAAAAAGAAAGAAAAGAAAAGCTGCTGGTGACGAAAGCAATGTAGTTCTTGGCTTATGGATAAGACTGTGAGGTGTTTTCAAGTGATTGTTAGAGTACAATGAACCCACTGTCACAAGAGAGGAAGGGGGCATCCTCCAAATGAAAGTATTAGGCCAAGCAACAATTTTACCATTGTTATATCTGTGGTATGGGATAAGGAAAAGCTTTAACTCACCCTGACTTGAGACATGCAATAGCCTAAACATGATAATACCTCACTACCCTGAGTGATAATACCAAATTTATCTGCAGGTGCCTAAAAGAACCTCTCAAAGGAGTTAGTTGAAGTTGCTACACTAGTCTGTGGTAATATTTTATTTGTGATTTAATAAATAAAGCTTTCCTGGAGATCAGAGGAAAAAACACAGAAGTCATGCAATCTTAGGACACGCCTTTAATCCTATCACTTGGCAGGCAGGATCTTTGTGTGTTCAAGGCCACACTGGAAACAGAGCCAGGTGTGGTAACACACACCTTAAATTCCAAAACTAGTTAACCAGGGAGGTCTGGAGGTCTGTACAGACAGACCGGAAATGACAGAGATCTGTAGGAAAAGGAAGTGATGAGCTGAATGGAGAGAGCAAATCAGATGGCAGAATAGCAAGGCATATAGACGTGGGTAGACAAAAAGTAACTCATATTTGGAAGCTGCAGAGTTGGTGAGGTAAGGTTGGCTGGTGGCTTTCCCTATTACTCTGATCTCTCTAAGGCTTTCACCCCTGTATTTGGCTCTGTGTTTTTTATTTAATAAGACCATTTAGAAATTCATCTACACTAGCCTTGTAGTTTTGCTTGAACTATGCACTCGGAACACCTTTGGCTGTATGTTTATAGTTTTCTCACTAAGGCTGATTTTAAAATGTGGTCAGTTTATCCCTGCCATCTTAATAAAGCTAACAGCTCTGGCTAATGCATTATGCTAATTAGTACATACAGAATGGAAAGTAGGTTATTGTTTTAAATCATAATGCACAGTTTATAAAGATATCAGAGTATCTTTACTCAGAACAAAGTATCTTTATGCTGAACAGACTGATCTTGAAAATCCATTAAGACTGTTGATTTATGTTACAAAGTACTACTTAATCCTGACGACAAAATGTGGAAAGAAAATCACTCTGTTAGTCAAATGTTGTACAAATAATTACAAGTAAACATGAGTTTACATCCTTTAACATGAAAAATTCAAGTATTGACATGTGTCTGTTACTACCCTAAATATTGCACCTGTATAAATAAGCTAAGACAATAACTTCCATTTTGATTCATCAGTCATCTCAGCATTTACAACCATAATTGTATTGAATTTATTAGATTTTAAAATTCCAAAACCAAATTCATCTTGTCTAAATGAAGAAGCTAGTTTTTGTGTTAGCTGGTCGTCATTCTGGGTACACCTAAATAATTCTTGCATAGAAGACATCTTAACTGTTATTGTTGTTCAAAATTCAGTGCGCAGTGAGGGTTCTTAAAGTGAAGGGCATTTTCTGGTGAAAGAAGACATATCTATTGGTCACATTTTAAAATACAAGATATGTAAAGGCCCAGAAATCATTGTGATGTCTATAGAATTTAACAAAAGAGATCAGAAATGTAAGCCAGAAGAGGTAGCACATGCCTATAACTCCAATTTTAGTCTTTCTAAATTGTAAAATGTAACCACTATGGATATCTGTGTAGAGAGTTTTTTTAAACTAGAAATAGACTATCATATACTCTACTATACCCCTCCCTGCCATACAGAGACACTTGCATGTCCATATTTCTTCCCACTATACTCTTAACAGCAAGGAAAGGACTCACCCTAGATGTCCATCAGTTGATCAATAGGTAAGGAAAATGTTGTATGTATACACAATGGAATTTTATTTGCCCAATAAGAAAAAAAAGAAAATGTGAAATTTTTGGGAAAATGGATGGAACTGGAAAATACTATGTGTTTCATAACTTTCACCAATGGGCACCAAGTGTTGAAATAATTAAACCAATGGAAGAAATTTCTCATTCAAACCACTACAATTACCTTTATCATTTTATGGGAGTAAAACAAACATCTATGGACCATGATAGGCATCATTGTTCCTTTGGGTAATTTATAACTATAATGAATATGAGTAAATGGCAATCAGAGTTTGTATATACTTTTATAGTATAAATAAATACTTTATATATAATACATATACTATTACTATATATAATTTCATAAATGAAGTATGCTAGGCTGGAGGTGATAATTTATTAAGGTTCTAGGTGAAATCTGTAATTCACACATATTAGGATTATGTAACTTCATATATATATTTAAATCAGGAGTTATCAAATGACAATGATATAAAATTGTTTTTTTTTCAATTAATTTAAGTTTTTTAAAGGTTTCACATCTGCTTGGAAGCCACCCAGTTAGGAAATGGCATTTTCAGAACAAGATGCTAAGTGTAAATAAATCATATGTAACACACAAAACTTTTCAGATGTTCTATGACCTTGAGACGTTTTGCTCAATCTATTCTATTCTTGTTGGAAGAGCTTATTTTGTCCTTTAATTCTAGTCACATAGTCCCATAGACTTAGATAACATATTCTCAAAACTAGTTCAAACAAAGAAATTGATCCTTTCAAAAATGAAGTATGTCGGGCTGGGAGCGAGAGTTTATTAAGGTGCTTTGTAAAATCTGTAATTCACTAATACTAAGATGATGTAACTTCCAAATGAAAAGAAATAGCAATCAAGATTTTTTTGGTAATGATGGTATCTTTCTATAATAAGCAAAATGAAGTAACCAGCATTACTTCAACCTAAACTTGCCTCAGACATACACAGCACAAGAAAAGAACTCCATGGTCAAAAGAGTCTAGCAACTAAAATAGGAGGAGCAGCTCAGGGAATGCCCAGAGTGTAATTCCTCCTGTCACTCATGCCGGGCAAGCCCTGGGTCATGCACCAAGAATCTAGGAGAATCAGAAAGAGTGGGGAAAGATATTGCCAGTTTCTGATCAACTTGTGGGGACTTCGCTTTGTCACCAGAACAGTTTTACTGTGCACAATCACCTTCCCTGGCCTTCTGGTGTCTGCAGATTCTGCAGTCTCACCACCTTCTAAACAATGATGGTGATGATGGTTATTATCTCTGTGATCATAGTTGGCACGCACATGGACACACTGAATTGCATTAACTTCTTGGTCCTAACAACTGTCCTTAGGACCATGTTATTACTTCCTAATAAACAGAGACACAAAAGCAAAGTAGCAAGAACCTGTCAAGGTCACACAGCTAGTGAATAATAAAAATCACAGTTATGGCCATCTAAGACCAAAATCCATGTCTTAGTAATCCCCAATCAAATCAGAAGCTTTTTCCGATAGAAGAAATATTAGAATTTCTATGTTCTCCTAAGGTATAAAGCTACAGAGTTTTAGTTTTAGACTGGGACATCTCTTCATACACAGAGATGTCAATGGCAGGTGGCAGAGTGTTTTCCTTTCATTTAGTAATGTCTGAAGGAGAATCAAGACTTACAAGAATAGGGTTGACTTTGAGGACCAGACATCTGTATTGTCAAGTCAAAACGCAAACAATTATTCTCCCTATCAGAGAACAGACCAGGAATTCCCTGATACTTATGATATCTAATAGGTAATTTAAATAATCTATAGATGGATGTCAAAAAAATCCAATAAAATGAAAACACTTCAAATTTTTTCATAATCAATATCTTGTATATTTCTCTGAGAAAAATCTAAGCACCAGCAGTTTTCCAAAATTTTAAATAGAATATTTTAATATAAATATAGTGTTCTTAAAAATATATAACATTTAGGGGATGGAAAGATGCCTTGGTGATCAAGAGCACTTGTTGTACTTGTAGAGAACCCAGCATCCACATGGTTGCTCACAACCACATGCAACTCCAGCTCCAGAGAATCTGATGCCCTCTTCTGTCCTCAAGGGCACCAAGCACACATGTAGTGCACATACACATATGCAGATGCTCAAATACACATTTAAGAGAAAAATGAATAAATCCTTAAATATATATTTAACATGTGTGTTAATAAAAACTGTTATGTAGCCAGGAAGTGGTGGCACCTCCATTAATTCTAGCCCTCAGGAGGCAAGGCAGGTGAATCTCTGAGTTCAAGGCCAGCTTGGTATACAGAGTGAGTTCCAGGACAGTCAGGGCTACACAGAGGAATTCTGTCACAGAAAAAACAACAACAAAAACTGTTAATTAAAGGTGTTTCACTTGGGCTGGAGAGATGGCTCAGCTATTAAGGCTAAGCTCACAACCAAAACCAAAATACTTTTACTTTCTGGTACAGCCTATAATCCACAGATTCTATTCAAAATATCTGTCAGCTCTTCTGAGGACAATGCAGTGACATGAATATCTGTGAAAAATCTATAGTATGTACAAGCACAATCTGAGGAAACACAAAATCTGTGTTTCTGGAGTTATTTTGTTATTTTACTTTAAAAGTTTATCTGTTTCAAATGAGGCCCATATAACCATCTGTCATGAATTAAGGCAAAAACAGTACTCAATAATTTCAAGTATTTTCTCAAGAATTTCATTACTTCTCAAGTCTGAAATACTTTCTAAAGACATGAAAGAGAAAATTAAATGTGAGGTGATGTGATGCAAATGTTTTTACAACACTGGGGTTATTTCTTTTTTCTTTTTTTTTTTTTTTTTTTTTTGGTTTTTCGAGACAGGGTTTCTCTGTGTAGCTTTGCGCCTTTCCTAGGACTCACTTGGTAGCCCAGGCTAGCCTCAAACTCACAGAGATCTGCCTGGCTCTGCCTCCCAAGTGCTGGGATTAAAGGCGTGCGCCACCACCGCCCGGCTCTGGGGTTATTTCTTGAATATCCTTCTAAATACAAAAAGTCATCCATCAAGCCTTAGTACATAAGGTTGAATAGCCTTAACATGGTGTACTTTACAAAAAAGAAAAGTGTAGTTAGTATAGTACATTAGGAGAAATTTGAAGAGATTCTGAAATGTGGCATTGCAGTAGATCCAGAAAATAATAATTGTTTGGAAAGAGAGAAAGATGTCTGAGGCCTCTGAGTCCTGTAGTATAGACCAGAAATCTTTGAACATGAAAGGCATGTTCATACATTGTTCTTGTTTTTCCCAAAGCTGTGCAAGATAGGTTGTACTGTATTAACCAAATTTCTGAAGCTATTGAAGTTCAAGGAGTTTAAATAATGTATCAACATTCAGGTGCTACATCTGGTGAGGTAAGAGTAATAGAAGCATAGCTGCCAGTTGCCTTTTTACACATTAATTTGAAACTGCCTCCTGATGAATGCTGTTGGGTGAGTGGATTTGGACCTTCTGAGATTTGGATGTGGCCAAACTTCATTCTCACAAACAGTTGGTCCATGTCCTTGAAAGTCTAGAGTATACATGAGGAGGAGAAGGCCCATGTAAGGTACAATGTAGAATCAATACCAAAAGAGGAGACAACCTCCAAAGAAAGCCCCAAATTAATCAACGAGCATAATGAAAATAGTAAGGCCCAAACCATAAGGAATTGGCCAGGTAGGAAAATGTAGATCCAAAGCTACTAGATGGAAAAAAAAAAACTTTCAAAATGGAGGAGAAACATTATATATTAATTCAAATCATGTATTTTATTCCCCTGTGACTCTAAAGAAGTATATGATGCCAGGATTAAGAGTGAATATGGGTTAAGATTTGTCAGTTGGTTTCATCCATTTGCTTTTAAATTTAATGATGTTGTTTTTAACAGCTGAGTAATACTCCATTGTGTAAATGTACCACATTCTCTTTATCTACTCTTCAGTTGAGGGGCATCAGGGTTGTTTCCAGGTTTTGGCTATTATGAATAACACTGCTAAGAACATAGGTGAGCAAGTGTCCTTGTGTTAGGATGGAGTACCCTTTGGGTGTATGCCCAAGGGTGATAGAGCTGAGTCCTAAGGTAGCTCGATTCCCAGTTTTCTGAGAAACTGCCATGTTGATTTCCAAAGTAGCTGTACAAGTTTGTACTCCCATCAGCAGTGAAGGAGTGTTCCCCTTACTCCCCATCCTCTCCAGTATAAGCCATCATTTGTGGTTTGATCTTAGCCATTCTGACAGGTGTGAAATGGAATCTGGCCCTCTACAACTAATGTGAGCTCATAGGAACTCACAGAGTTGGAACAGACACATGGGGAGCCTGCATGGGACCCACCTAGGCCCTCTACATATGTGTGACAGTTGTATAGCTTGGTCTACTTGTGGGACTCCTAGCAGTGGGAGCAGGAGCTGTCCTTAATGTTTTGCCTAGTTTTTGGGAACCGTTATTCCTCATACTGAGTTGCCTCGCCCAGCCTTAATACAATGGGGAGGAACTTATCCTACTGCAACTTCATATGTCATGCTTTGTTGATACCCATGGGAGGCCTGACCCTTGCTGAACAGAAACAGAGGAGGAATGGATGTGGGGGTGGGGGTGAGGGGAGGTGGGAGTAGGGAATGGGAGGAGAGGAGAGAGGGGAAACTGTAGTTGGGATGTAAAATAAATGAATAAATTCAATTACTAACAAAAATCAAGATTTGTCAGGAGATAACTGGAAACTTTCAGCAGTGTCAGCTACAGGAAGTTCATAAATAGAAAAATAAAATAGAGTTGCACCGAGAAAAAAAAAAGGCCTCCTTCCTCCTCCCCTGGAGATGATGAACAGGCTATTTTCTCTTGGAACCTACCACAGAACTGGCTTCTGATGACCTTAGCTGCTTTTGCTCCTCAGATCTCTTACCTACCCACCACCATACTCAGCCAACTCACCCCTTTCTGTGCCAGGAACCTGCTGCCAGTGGCACCTTGCCCTACCCATATCCAGAGCTGACCTGGGAGCACAAGAAGGAGATGTCTGGTATCACTGGTCCAATCCTGGCTGCAAGCGAGTACAGGGAACAGCACCAAGCAGCTGCAGTCCCTTGGAACCAAGAACAGTTGCTTTCTACCACCCACTGTCGCTGACTGCTGCTGACCAGGTGATCCCTGCATGGAGGTTGTGGGGATGATCCTCTTGCATGAGACACTGTACCAGAAGGCAGATGATGGATGTCCTTTCTCCCATTATCAAGACCACAAGTGGCGATGTGAGCATTAAGGTAGACAAGAGAGTGGTGCCTCTGGCGTGAACCACTGCCCAGGGGCCGGAAGGGCCCTCTGAATGCAATGCCTAATGCTGACTTTACAAAGTAGCATTGTATGCTGAAGACTGGGAGACATAACTCTTTAACCCTTGCCCTAATGGGAAATGCTAATGTTATGGCCCGTTCTGCTAGAATCTGCCAGCAGAGTGGCATTGTACCCATTGTTGAGTCTTAAATCCTACCTGAAGGGGACCTTGACTTGAAAAACTGACATTATGTAACTAAAAAAGGTACCGACTATTGTCTACAAGGCTCTACCTTGAAGGCCCTTGCTAAAGCCCAACATGGTTGCCCCAGGCTATGCGTGCACTCAGAAATTTTCCAATGAAGAGATCACCATAGCATCTGTCACAGATCTCATTGTACAGTATCCTTTGCTGTTACTGGGGTCACATTCTTGTCTGGAAGGCAAAGTGAGGAAGAGGTATCCATCAATCTCAATGCTAAAAACAAGCTCCCCCACTGAAGTAATGGGTCTTGACTTTTTCCTATGGCTGAGCCCTGCAGGTCTTTGCACTAAAGGCCAGAGGCAGGAAGGAGACCCTGGAGGCTGCCCAGGAGGAGTACATGAAGGAGCCCTGGCCAACTGCCCCTCTTATCAAGGAAAGTCCATCCCAAGTGGTCAGCATCAGGGAAGTTAGTATTCACAGGTAGTGAATCCTTCTTCATCTCTTACTGAACAAAGGTGTTCTAAGGTCAACACTCCAGGCCCTGCCTACCCACTTGCTCTTGAAAAGAGGCCACCAGACTTATTCTCACTCTCACTGCCCTCATGACTCTTGTTTATGGAGTTATCTGTGAATTCTAACTCTGCCATCCCTACCGGCCCACTGCCAATAAAACACCATTTAATGGGGGCTGGGGACAAGAAAAAAATATTTAGGATATGAGATGTGGCTAATATGGAAAGGAGATAGCAGAGCACAAGGAGAGAATTTTACATTGCAAAAAAGAAAAATGAACATGCTCACAGAAAGGAAGTCAAGATAATGGAGAGAGTTAACCAGAGAAAGTGATTCTGTTAGCAAAAAAGAGGATACACAGTGAGAAACACAAAAATTAATAAAGCAAGAACATGGTGAATGATCTAGGACATGGCATTGATGCACATTGGAGGCCATACCCTGTGCAGAATGGTGAATATTCCTCCAAGACCACTGAGAAGTACAGAAGTCTATAGATGTATCTCCGTATTCAACAACACTCATCATAGAGTCTAAGGAATCCACACATTCTGTAATGTTGGCAGTGAAGTTATTACTATTGGAATATTAAGGCATGGATCTGACAGGTTTTAAGTTGGATGTGTTTTTTAAATAACAAGAAAGTACAAAGGAGAGAGGATGAAGCTGAGGACACGGGAAGATCCTATGAGGTAGACATTGAATTGTAGGGGTTTGTAGGGGAACCAGTTCAGACATGTAGTCTTCTCTGCTGCTCTGGGAAGCCTGGCAGAGGAGCAGAGATGGGAGACTACAAGAGATACAAAGCAATTTATAACAGGACAATGATTGAAGATGTTATGGATAAGCAGAAAAGAACTATAGTGACCCTGAAGAGTTCACAATCTGAGGAAGAATCAGAAAGGTTAAAGAAAATGTGAATACTTAGAGTGCTTACAATAACTTGGCCTGGAGCAGGCACCCTGTATGTTCTTATTTTGATTTCTCATAACAATAAGTGACAGTGTGCAGATAGGTAAAATGAGGGTCAAGGAGGAAAGTATGTCTGACCTAGGTTACTACCCTCAACACAAATGAGGTTATGAAGTAGTGACAGAGCATTCATCTTTAAATTTTCAAAGATGGATCTGCAGAATCTGGTCTAAGTTAGTGCTGAACTTGAATACAACTTGTAGTAGAGACAGATACTAATGATGTTCATCATGGTTGTTACACATAAGGTAATTATGCATAGATGATGAGCGTTTTTGTTATTTTTATTGATGACTGTCATTAGTATTCATTCAGCTAAGTCAAGGATTTTTGTCTCTTATTAGTTCTCTGCAGTAAAACTCTCAGTGGGGACAGCATTGCTGGGTACTAAGACCAGCTATTGCCAAGTGTTGGAAAATCCCTTCAGAGATAACTTATTTATTTGACTGAGCTACTCTTTCATTTCCCCACACTCCACTCAATAACACCAGGCAGTAAAAGAGAAAGGCCTATTAACTGTGTGGTGAATGAAAAGAAAAGGAGCAAAGAGGAATCACTGTTCTTCCCTACAATCTCTTCCTGCTAGCTTTAAGGTAGAAAATTCTTTCACGGGGTAGATAGGCTAGCAAAAGCTTAATGCGAATGACCACTTTTCTTGAGTGACACAAAGCTCTTCGGATGCTGGTGTTTTTTTTTTATTTTTTTTTCTTCTTTGGAAAAGAGTAAGCAGACAAGTTTACTACAAGTGGAGGAACTAAGCTGAGGCTCCCTGGGTTCTCTCAACTGGGTGATTGCTCACTGTAAGACTATGAGACATGAGTGAAATGTAGCAAACGTGAGTATTCTGGAGGGCAGCAACAGTGACTGCTCATTAACTGTGCTCAGTATGGAAGCATCTTGGGAAGAAGTCAGTGTCCCACAGAAGTCCATTCCCCATGAGACTCTGGCCTTTCTGTTATCTGGCTAGTTCAAAAGGCTAATTCTTCACTATTGCCCTCTCTGATAAGATGCATTACAGTGCACAGATGGACAAAAAAATTCACTTTCATAAAAATCTTATATTTTTAACCAAGACATGCTTAAAATACTTGACATTAGCATGAATGTATCTCACTATTTCAAGAATAGAAATGTATAACCACACCCTTCAAAGGAAACATTCAAAAATATAAGCTTATTCCTAATGACATGATCAACCCCCAGGGAAAAGCTATCACTGGCATGGATGCTTGAGCCTACTTTATGTGTTATACTTTCAAAGCACAGTCCTGAGCCTCTCCCACACCAAGCTACAGGTCTTGGACCTCTGCCCTACCACAGGAAAGTCTTTAGAGCTGTGCCCTCGGATAAGTGGCTGCTCAAATGTCCTGCACAGCACCTCTTCCTGTGATTGCAGAAGAATCTTCCCAACCATCTGAGGACACATACCAGAGTGGACTTCCTTTGTTTACTCATTTTTCCTGAATTTCTCACTATTTTCTAAGGTCATTTTGTCTGTTGCTTGTCTAAATGTTTGTAAATTCAGCTTTCCTCCATAAAGGACCCGCAGGTCCCTTAACTATATGAATATTCAAACAGATTTAGGAATTAAGACCTAATACACATATCTCCAAAGAAAGCATACAAGTGGCCAACAAGTGCATGCAAAATGCTCAAAAAGACAAATTATTAATTAGAGAAATGATAATCAAAATCTCACAGAGACTGCGGCACTTTACACCCACAAGGTTGGCTACCATCAAGGAGACAGATGTTAACAAATGCTGATGAGAATGTAGAGGAATTGGAAGCATCCTACACCACTGGTAAAGTGCAAAACTATAAAATAGTTTTATAGTTCCTTAAAATGTTAAACACAGAGTTACCATATGATGAAGAAATTATACTCCTTAGGTATGTACCTGAAGAAATGTAAACATTCCACACCAAAAAATGTGTATATAAATGTTCATAATAGAATTATTCATAATATCAAAAAAGAAAAATAATCCAAGACTCATAAACTAATAAATGGATGGTGATTTCAAAAACAGTAGATTTTTATTCACCAACGAAAAGGACTTTAGTTCCTTGGATACATTGAGCTAAGTAAGAAACTCTCATGACAACCAAAGTCATGCAAGATTATCTGGCTCCCTCTAGTCAAAACAGTCAGAATAGGCAAATCAAGGGAGACAGAAAGTTATTAACTGCCTAAAAGTAAAAGGACAGTGGGGAAAGAAATATGAATGAATGCAAGTTACATTTTGTAGTAATGTGGGTATTCTAAAACTATATGTATGTCTAAGAAAAATCTAAGAGAAACGAACAAAGTTGTAGGAGAGCTGTCCACAAGTTCTGTGCGCCAATGTGCAGTGGTATGTTAATCGGCAGAGAATAAAGTAATGATGAGGGAACTCCATGGCAAAGGCAAAGGGAGGAAAATGACCCCACAGAGTGCTTCGGAAGAGTCTCTGGTGAAAGATCCTTCTCAGAAAGGTGAAACAGCGGAGCATCTTTGCCTCCACACTCCTGAGAAGAGGTGGAGATGATCCGACCTGGACATGTGGTCCTCCACAGGGATGATGCAGGGGACTTTGTATTTTATGACAGTTGAAAAGACAAGTAGGAAGGTCTACAGGGGTTAAACTGAGGAAGCAGCAAGGCCATGTTCAGACTGGTTTGAGAAGCCCTGTAATTTCAAGAGAAAGAATATCTTTCCTCAGAGCACAGGGAAAGGGCTGATGGGGAAAAGGTCTTATAAGCTGCTTTGAAAGTCAGAGAGTTTGCTTACGGCCTGCTTCAGGGCAGAAGGACAGGCGAAAAGAGAAGCATCTTCTCCCTTCTGCTACTTCTTTAGATGGCCAGATGTCATACTTGGGGGTGTATTTATTCTCTGTGTTTCATTAACTAGCCCTTTATTTAATTAATTGAGTTTTCTCCTGTACTTTCCAATACCTTCATGGATATTGTTATATAAAGTCTACATAAAATATTTTATTGTAATTAAAAAGAGTGTATTTTGTGTAAAATGCCACATTGAATAAAGATTAAATTTTAAATTACATTCTTCTCCATAGCCATAAAAAAGTTGCACTGCACATGACTGTCCCTGGAAGGACAAAAGAGATACATGTGAAGCTTAAATAGTTTCAGTTTTTTTCATTGCATAACCAAGGTTCACTTGTGTCCTTATAGGGTAAAATTGAAATTATGTGACTGTTCAATTACTGTGGGGAAAGATGTAATCTTTTTTAAGTTTCCTGTCTAGAGTTTTGAGCCACTGGGAAAGACTTTTCTTTTTGACTTATAGACAATTGAAATTCCCCTCACATTTGATCTAAATCTAAATGTCATTTCTCTTTCAATCACAGGAGCATAGGTAGTAATGCATGCTCTTTTTTTTATCATATAACAGTTTTTATTCTAGTAATGCCAATAAAGATGCTCAAATTCATGATTTCATGTCTTCTAACACAAAGCCACTTTTCAAAAATTGAGTATTGAATATATCATATAGTTATATTAAATGCACTAGAATTACTTACTTTTGAACTTAATGTAAGCATTAAATGAAAACTGAAGTTTTCCTTTGCTAAAACTTTTAAATAGTTGGGAGTTTTCTAGTTTTGTTTTCTTAATTTTGCTGTTTGAATCAACATATGATAATTGTACATTCTCAACAGATACAGTGCATAATGCTATATGTGTGTAATTCTCAAACCAGGCCCCTCTGCTTAAACACTTATCACATTTTTTTGCTGGGAAACGTTAAGCCTTTCAATGCCAGTTTCTTATAAAATACATAACAAATTCTTATGATGCAATTGTCGCTATTGATATGTGTTGATATATTATTTTAAACCATTTGTGTGCATAAAAATGAAGTAAACATACAAACAAGAAGTGATATATGGCTTTAAAGATTCCTAATTATTGTTTTCTCTAAAGTGTTCAAAGCTTTTCTAAAACTATTTTAGGGGGAAATGATTGAATCATTATTCCCATAAAGTAAAGTGACAAGACTTAGGAATTCAAAAATGTCTATGCAGATAACAATGAAGATTAAAATTCCTATGAACCCTGTTTAATTATTTTCAAATTTTCAACTGAACTCTGGGGAACAAAACTGTGTCCATCAACAGAATATTTTAAAATAAATTGCTATCATCTGGTTTATGACATAGCAACAGCTTTCCTTGAGGTGACTGGGCCTATAAAAGGGACCAGAGGCTGTCAGAGCAGTCCTCTCAGCCTGCATCTGCCTCCTACTGTTGGAAAGATGCTCAATGCTGGCTGGTTGTAAGAGCATGCTTCATAGTCTCTAGGACTCTTGTTAACCCATCTTCAGTTTTTACAATGACCTTGGTAATCACAACTACAAAATGCTGAACTTTTAGAATATAATATTTTGTATTTTCTCGAATACAATGAAAAATATTCCAGTTACTAAACAAATATTTTCATAAAGAAAAGAAATATACTAGGTCCAAAATAAAAAGCAGACATCATCACATTTAGTAAAGTTACTAATTATTTTATAATCATAATTGCCACACCGGCGACGGTGTCGCCCGTGTGACAAATGCCGATCTGGTGGTCTCACGAGGAAGGGGGTACACATGTCTCTCGAGGCTAGGCCCCCGGCGGTCCCCTGGCAATCAGCCCAAGCAATGGTTCTTGGATACATTGTTCCCTAAAGACCAGCCTTCCGTTGATGGTTGGCAAGACTCCTACTTCTTTCTTCTTTCCTGACAATAACAACCTCCCTGTGCCTGGACTCCCATAGACGCTCGCTTGACGTACCTGATAACTCCTTAACTGTTACACCGGCACTGCCCCCAGTGATTCAAGCCCTTGGGCAGATAGCACAAAAAAACCCCTACTTCAGTGGGGACACTCATGGATGGATTAGAAAAGAAAGAGCTAATGATTCAGGTTCCCACAGATTCTAAGGAAGAAAATGTAAAAGTAAAAAGATTGTTAGGTAACCCTCACTCAGCTCATGCAAACTCACAAGAAAGAAAACTTAGGAAACTGGCAACCCCCACAAGAATGGTTGGAAAGTACATTCAATACCGTATTAATGGGAAATGGTGGACACCCCCTCGTTGAAATCCCAGAAGTAGAAATTTCTTAGATCCACCCCCTTTTATAGGGGCTTATGACTAGGAAGGGAATCGGTTGGGAAAATCATGGGGAAAAAGAATGTTGTGGAATCAGTTGCCTTTTATGGAAAGGCTGGTTAGAAGCAGAAAGGTATGGTGTACATATGATAGGCAGACAAGGTCAGCTATATTGAGGGGTATAGCACCTGTGCTAAAGAGGTGGGCTAAGGCTCTTGGCGAGGACTTTGTAACTGTCTTTAATAAATTACTAGAAATGGATCACTAGTTATTGAGTGCGTGATCTGGCTCTTAGGGTTCAGGCCACAGCATGTCTCTATCTGAAAGGATTAATCATTCTGAAAACCACATTGTGTGACCACAAAAGATTGTGTCTATTGTTTTCCTTTTGCCCGTGGGCTTAGTTCCTTGTTAAGATTGTACAAAATCTCAGCCTGATACTCAGTAAATTTGCAGCAGTTTCAGAGCATACTCTGGTGTCTATGTCTGTCTGTCATCGCCGAATCCCAATTATCCTGAGCACCTTCATCCCGTTTTCCCTCGGTCTGGTGGCCCTACTGAGACCCAGTCCGTGGCACATAATACTTAAAAAGGTTGATTAATAGGATTTAAATGATTATAAACAATAATGTTTCTCTTGTTCCTCATGGATTGGTTCCCAATATGAGGAAAGGGTTTACACAGTAACTTCCTTTCTCTGTCCCGCTTCTCTGGCACTGGGACAGATGCCCACATGCTAAGGACACAACCCCTGAACTATTCCCTCAGCCCACCAATAACTTCCATTAGTGAAAAGTGATACGTTTGGGAATGGCTTATAATCTCAGCCTCTGTAATCACCTGTACACTCTTTTCTTTCCTAGATAAATACAGTGTCTTTTATGTGAGTGCTGGGAACTGAACCTGGGTCCTCTGGAAGAGTCACCAATACTCTTAACTGCTGAGCCATCTCTCCAGCCCCTAAACTGGCCTTTTAATGAGCTTGTCATTAAACCATGTCACTTCTTAAATTTGATCATCCCCAGTGTCAGTAACTGTGTCAATAAAAGTGAAATAACATGAAGAAGCAGTTACTTCATTACCACAGATGTTTCCATGCTTTTCCTCACGTAAATAGGCACATTTAAATATTTAGTTCTCATAAAAAATGCCATATTACATTCTTATCTTTTCACTACTACAGACACTAGATATTAGTAATTATCTCCTAAGATCGCACATAAGAGTATATTCATTTATTTTAATCAGTAGAAATGTCACGTGTGGCAAGAATCAGTATATCATGTGGTCTCCTCAACTTTCTCTAGCAGTGGAAAGTACCACTCCACCCAGAAATTAGACCTGATGGCTCAGGGTATTCCTAGCTAGCTCTCCCATCACAGTGCTTGAGTCCCTTTCCTAAACTGGTCTAGGTAAGTACCCATGTGGACATGCTTTAAGCCAAACTTACAACTGTCTTTCCCTGGATTATGGTATCTCTCAGCTGGCCTGCTCTGTCTCCTTCCTGCTTCCTCTGCCATCTCCCACTTTCCATTCTCTACTCTGTTTTCTGATAGTCTTCCTCCATGGAAGTCTCCCTACAAAACCCAGAAATGGACCCCAACTATTTCAGTATAAAAATGTGAACTGTGCAGCAGCTCCTCATAACCTCCACATTAATGCCCCTGTCCACCTGTCCAATCTCATCTCCCTTCATCCACCCTACTACTTGAACATCATTCAAAATTCCCCAGGAGAAATATTCTGTCACATCTTCAAGTGCCCGGGTACAATTCCAACTCACCTTCCAGAGTATGACTTCTTGATATTCTCTATCATGTTGTACCTTTACTAGGCTTCTGTGTGTCTGTCTTTTCTGGGCTTTGCCTCTGCCTGTAAGCACCCAGAGATGAATGGTTTCTATTTTTTGTTTGTTTGTTTGTTTGTTTTTCAAAACAGGGTTTCTCTGTGTGATTTGGTACCTGTCCTGAATCTCGTTCTGTAGACCAGGGTGGTCTCAAACTCACAGAGATCTGCCTGCTCTGCCTCCCAAGTGCTGGGATTAAAGGCATGTGCCACCACCACCCAGCGGTTTCTAACTTCTAGACATGGTATTTAATGTATAGTCACATGGATATTGTTATGAAAGCTGAGTTCTGTGTTTTAATTTTTATTTTTAGGAAAGTCCTGATTTTACCATTTATTTTATCTCACTGTTTGCCATAGATATATTTTACAGATCTTACTGATGGAGTTCAGGAAATACCCCTCGAAATACTTTGAGCCGAAGGGACGTGGAACAAAACCCTTAGAAGTGTGGAGGAAATTTCGGTCCACTTGCACCCATCTTTCTTTAGCAGGCTGTAACACCTGGGTTAGCTCCTGTGGCCTTTTGCTGAAGCACTGTAGAAGGGCAAGATGTACCTTTTGTATGGTTGGGGAAAATAGGGCTCTTGTGCCTGGAGAAAAAGACCCACAGAGAAGACTGGGAAGCAAGACTAGCAGACCCTTGAATGCTTCACGTTGTCACACTCCTCCATACGCATCCACTTCTCACGAACACAAATTACAAAGTGCTTCCTTTCCATTGGCTCTTCATTTCACTATGGAAGCTGTGGGTCTCACACACTCACTTAAGTAAACATGCATGCTCGGCTCCTGTTGCTCGGTCCAGCTGCAGAGGCTGTAGGATGGATGAGAAGAAAGTATTTCTCTTCTCCTTCCTTAAAACACTTCCTCATTTTTCATATAGAAAATATAAGAAGCACAGATTTAGCTGTGTGATTCTGAGAAATAAAATAAAGTCATATGCTGTGGTACTTTATAGTAAGTATCAGCTTCCCCAGGTCTTAAAAAGACATGGAAGTTGAGGTATTTGTTACTTTTAGGAATCTGGCTGAAGTCCAGAGTCTGGGCATTCTTCTCTCTTAATTTATATGAAAAGTGTTCAATTTCCTTTTCACTATAATTGCCAATTAAAATTATCTAAAAAAGGACATTAACTTGCCTCTTTCGCAATCCCAATTAGCTTAGAGGAACTTAATTTCAGCTGCACAGTTCCTCCCTCTCCCTCTCAGTGATAACAGGAAAACATAGGCCACAGCAGCGGATGGTGCAGCTGTCAATCAGAGTGACTGCCGTTTCTCTTATTTAAAAAGAAAACCCTAGGCACCTAAATTCATTAGTTTCATTCACAATACTCTAACTTCCTCACAGTTCGAATGTGTGTTTTAAATGTTACAAAGCTGGGAGGTATGGGGAAGTTTTCAACCTAAGTATCAAAAACACGAATATGTGGAGTGTGTGTGTGTGTGTGTGTGTGTGTGTGTGTGTGTATACATATTACCACCATTCTACCTTAATCTCAAAGAGTAAGTATGGAAAGTGGGGAAATTACCCCACTGCCATTTCCTACGGGTTCTGTGACACTAACTTTTATCTCCCTAGTCTTTGAAGCAAGCAGGGCAGGGACTGGGGTAGCTAGAATGCAGAAAGCTTTACTTTTAACCTTGACTAACCTTCTTCTTTTATCTAAGGCATCACATTATAATTCTCTGTGGATGTCATAACAAAGAAAGGTTTAGGCAGAGCTGTGGAAGAACCATTGGTGTGCACAGGGCACATACTTCCTCCCTCATCTGAACTTGCTCTTATTTTGTTATCTTACCTCACCATCTGCCCAGTTAAGCAGGGCAAAAATATGAATCATACATAATCTTCTCCCTTACCACACTGTTTTGAATCCCAAACATTTCTCATGAGTCCACTCCTCTCTGTATACCATCCACTACCATAATCTAACTCCTTCACATCTTTACTATGGATGGCCACTTAGCCTTTTATATCATCAGTTTCAAATTTGTCTTCTATGGCACCACCTTCCTAGAACTACACTCACTTGTCAGAACATGCCAATAGACTGTCACTGGGAATGGAGGCCCTACTACCCAGGCTAACAAGAGCTTTGAAAATAAACCAGACATAAAAGAACAGAAAGGTACCTTTAAGCCAGATCTCACACAGGCTGTAACCTGATGAGAAACACCTGTAAATCAGAGATCAAGCAAGCTTTAATAGCTTCTTTTGTCTGTTATCAATGCCCTATTTGGGTTGCAAATACATTTGTTCATATTTCCCCAGAAAACTTCATGGGACAAATCCACAAAGTAACCAAAAATAGGATCATCCGCCTTCATTTTGTATCTATCTCCTCTGTCTTAAGACTGAGTCAGCCTCCTGCTTAACTCGGCACATAGACATGTTAGTCACCCCAGGGGTGTCTGTCTAGCCTACCTCAGCCCTTTGAGATGAATAATCTTGATTGTCACTGGATCTGGCTTCAACTGTGAGACACACTTCTGGATGAGACTGTAATGATACTTCCTGGAAGGATCACTTAAGGGGAAATCTCCCCCTCCAGAGTGGGCAGCACATCTGGAAATGCAGAAATAAGGAGGTCCTAGAGAAATATTGGTGTTCTTCACTTGTTTGGTTTCACCTCTTGCTTCTGGGCATCTTTCTGTACCTAAAGTTTTTAGCACTCCCTGACTCCACCCTAACCTTCAGCAAAAACTATAAAGAGCTCAAGACTCAGGAAAGTGACCCTTTGTCCTTTTCCCCTGGGTACCTTTGTAGCTGTAATTGATGTTCTTGCTTCCACCTCTTTAAAGCTTGTTTTAACTTTCCTCTGGTCTCTCTTTCGTGCTTTGCTTAGGGAGGCATTCATAACTTCAGCAGCTTGACCTGAAGACTGGGGTATTGATCATGCACTGGTAACAAATCTCCCTAAATTCTAGAAACAGCAGATCTTCACAGACAAATCCTACTGTGATGTGGTCACTCCAAAGCACTCATCTCATGGAAGCTTGCTTGTCCCCTCTGAGACTTGTTTTGAACCATCTTGTAGAACCAGAGCTGAGATAATGATTAACCAGACCTCACTTTGAACAAGATTGTTTAACTATGCATAACTCTTGGCTCCCTGGCCCGACTCTCCTTCTATTTAGACCTAAAAGCACATGATAGTATCCCGAAGATGCACTTCAATTACCAAAGCCCATTATCTGTTTTTCCCAACACAGCCACTTTGTTTAAACCCTTCCTCTTCTCTTCTCTACTACTTGTCTCTTTAACTGATGTTATGAGTTGCTGGACAAGGCTTCCCTTATTAGGACTCCCAGAGCTGGCGCTTTTATATGAAATCCCCTGTAGCAAAACCTAGCTGACCACATTTGAAGATCTACAAGATCTAAAAGTGAAAGGTGCTAACTCTACCAGAGGAAAAGAAAGTGCTTGTCTCTGAAAACACAAGAACATAGAGGAGAAATTGAACAAACAGAGCTTTGTGCAGAACTGACCAAATCTAACATCAAAATGTCAGATAACTAATGAGACAGAATTTAAGGCTTTGGGGCTGGTACCTTGTCTCATAAAAAGCAGCTTGTAAAACGAGGAACTAGAACATCAAGACTCTAATTTTTGTTCAAAAGAATGAGACCTAAGATGTAGTTCTGGCCATAAGAAATTTTACATCCTGAAATAACTGGAAAGTAGACAGCTATCTAAAACCTGGCTCCAGGAACCCTAAACTTTAGAATATTGCTATCTATCAGGAAACTTTCAGATAAGGAACAAGATGTAATATTGCCTGTCCCTGACATATGGATCAATTAAATTTGAACTGTCAATCACCTAGATATGAAAAAGCACCTCAGGAAAAGCTGTTCATTCTAGAGACATGAGAAAAACATGAAGTCTGTCTGAAATGTAGATTGTCCAATTTTACACATTGGAAGTGTTCTACCCTACTTCTTAATAAGCTCGGCTTCCCTTCTGCTTTACCATCCATGTGTCTTGTCTGAATTCTTTCTAGTGAGATCACAAGGATCAGGGAGCCTGGGGGCAGCCAGGTTGAGATTCCAGGGACAAAAACACAGAGGTAGTCCTGTTTCCTTTTGTCTTTGTTTCCTTATGAAGGACTGTGTGTTTCATAAACTTCTATCAAATGAACTTACGTGTTCTTCTCATGTTAACCTGTCTTTCACCACAGGACACTTCAGCCATGAGTTTAGCAGCCTTTGAGGGAACAGTTTGTCTCCTCTACCATGAAAATATTGAACACAAGCTGATCCCGAACTCAAAAACTAAGCATCTTCACAGGCATTCACACAGAAGAAAATAACAAGCAAAAGTTCTGAAAACAGACAATGTTGCTGTCGGAATCTAGATAATCTCATCTGCCACGTAAGCTGCTTGTTCCAAGTCTCTAGTTCCACAGCACCAAAAATTCACATCTTTGCCCAGGTAGTACTGGAAATGATCACCTCAGGGGACAGATATGTAATGTGGAAAACAAAGGTACTTTCAAATGTGGAAATACATGAACATCCACTAACGGTTTACCAAATGAATTCATATTTGTTTAAAATTCGTTATATAAATGCAAATTTTTTCTCTCTGACTCCCTGAACATATATAATGGTAGTCTTAGAACATTTAAGCGTACAGTTCTTTTTCTCACTAAATCTTCATCCAGGCTGAATATAGTGATTTACACACAGTATACTCTCAAAATACCCATGAAGTAGTGGAAGAAAGGCCTCTCTATATGGCTTTTCTTGAAGGAAATGTGTCCATTGGAGCTTTGAAGCCTAACTATGTAATGTGAGTATAGCTGGAATAAAGAAATGCCTCTGAAAATAAAGTTTTCATGATTACTAACTGAATCGCACTCATTTTAAGTTGTTCCATGACCTCAGACTTACATCTGACTCTTATTACTCTCCTTTGAAGAAACAGGTTATGGGGCTGGAGAGACGGCTCAGCTGTAAGGAGTGTATGCTGTTCTTGCACAGGATGTGAACTTGGTTCCCAGCATCCACATCCAGTAGCTCACAACCATCTGTAACTCCAGCTCCAGGGGCTCCACCACCTATGGCCTCTAGAGGCAGACACATGCATGTGCATACATTCACACAGACACAAGACTACACATAATTAGAGACAATAAAAATAAATCTGTCTCCAGAAATATGTATGTACATACATATACACATATGTACATAAAAGGATTTGAAAAAGAGCAAGGAGGGGTATATTGGTGTATGTGGGGAGAGGAAAGGAAAGAGAGATACTGTAATTATAATTTCCAAAAAATAAAATAATTAAATAATTTTTGTAAAATAAAATAAATAGATGAATAATAAAATAAATAAGTAAAACAGGCTACTTATTTGAAATGGGATTTTTTTATGAGACATAAAGCATTCATTCTCAAAAAATCAGAGGCTTTCTTCCATCAGGAAAGTCCTTGATTCACATTCCTTTCTGCTGCTCACAGTAAAATACAATAAAAAGAACACATTGGTTCTATTTAAAGTGATTTAAATGTAGTAGAAAGTAGATTTAAAGAATGGTATATGGTTTAAAGGGGTCAATACAAATACCCAACATACAAACTTACAATATTCCATAGGGGCAGCAAGATGTCTCAGCAGAAAGGACACTTGCTTCGCAAGCCTGAGGATCTGAGTGTGATCCCCAGAAAGCAAATGAAGGTAAAAGAGAGAACCAGCTCCGTAAAATTATCCTCCGACTCCCACACACACTAAAACAATAAGTAAACTTAAATCGTTTTTAAATCTCCCATGCTATGAAAAAGAATTTGCTTGCTCCTACCTTTTCTTTTGATTTTATTTTAAAGAAAACTTAAAAAATTATTTATCATCTCTTTGAGGTGTGTGTATATTCTTTAGAAAGATAAATGAGTTTCCAGCTTGGTTTGCATGTCAGAAATATCCTTCTCAGGTACCTTGGAGCCATTTCTTTCCAATGTAAACACAATAGCAGTTGATTCCCTGATTCTTTCTTCCTACGTACGTGAAGATCGGGTGCCTGGATCCAAGTTGTTGCTTCCTGCTTAGCAAAAAGACTTAAGTTTTTGTTTTCCTGTTGGATAAAAGCAGTTAACATGAGTGCAATGGGTTGTGCCTTGTTGTCTAAAGGAAGAAGCATGAGTTCTTCACATCTTTGAAATCTCTATAGCATATTGCCTATGACTCTGAAACAGATACTTTTGCTTAAAAGTCCTAACTTCTTCTATGAGTCCAAAAGGTAATTGAAAACTGTATGGCAGCCCGATATCTCTGACTTTTCTTTCTGTATATACTTTGTCCGGAGTAACAAGATTTTGTTGTTCTTAGCCTTTCCTCTTGGGTCATATTGAACAACAGAAAAACAAACCATACAGGAAGGACCACTCCCTCTAGTCGAGGACAATCATGCATAAGTGTAAGGCCACACTCTCGGTGGTAACAGAATGCAACTGAGATTATCAGACCACTGCGTAGGATGGCTCATCTGCAGGATTGGAGCTGAGATGACTAATGATGGGTGGTTCCACACGTTGACTAGGACTGATTTATTATACACCTCTTGCTCTCTATTTCAACCTAAACCTCTTTTAAAGATGAAAAAAAACCACTTAAGTCATATTGGTGAGACTTTGCAACTTAGGTGTTTTCTTATATCTTTAAAAGAACTATGTGTCTTGGTTATTTTCATTTAAATAAAATTCTTAAGATAATTCACAGAGTAATGAAACAAATCACTTTACCAAAGTGTATATATAAGCTGGATTTTCCTATCTTTGATTGACAAATACAAATGGAAACATGAGCTGAACAAGGACAACACCAATAAACATGTCAACCTGGGCAGGGGAAAGCCCAAGAGGCCTCAGCCCTACACAAAGAACTACAGGCAACTAAGAAATGCTGAGACTGGGAGAAATAGTCTTCTCTAGGGAAGAGCACAATAATTGGTTATCCAATAGCAAATGGTCAGCCCTGAAAACACACATACAGATAACATTATATAGACTGAGCAAATTATATTAATGTATTTAGGAATATATATGTGTATACATACACATGTACACATCCAATAACAATTAGTGAAAAACGAAGAGTAGTGAGTGATAGATGGAAGGATTTGGAGAGGAAGAGGGGGAGGGAGAAATTTTATAATTATAATCTCAAAAATAAAAATTAAAGAAATTATTTTTTTAAAGACCCTGCCTTAGAATTAACACCATCTTCTTGTTGCAAGCAATTTTACAAATCAATTCCAAAAAATAAGTGCAGCTAATACAGGCACATCACTCACAACATCATGACCATTGACAGTACCATGAGAACACCAATCAATCCAAAACAGAACAGGGAGACTCAGGGGGAAAGCGAAGCACAAAAGGACTAGCCCTCCACCCTTTTGAAATAGTCTGTGTATCCCAGGATGACCTCAAACCCTGAGAATTTCTTGCTTAGCCTCCTGAGAGCTGCATTACAGGCATACACCACCACACCAGGTTTTACTACGCTCCTGGATTCTTCTGAGAGAAAACAACAAATTGATTTTAACAGCATTGATCCCACATAATGAAGAATTGGGATTAAAGTATTTCCTGTGTCTAAAGGTTTTTGACATGTAAACTCCTGTTTGCTTGATTTTCATGTTATGTGCTGGGCATTAGGTTTTTATATTTGATAAGAACCTCATGTTTTATTTAGTACTGTACTGCTTTAAGAAAAGAAAATGCAACTCTCTACAAAAAGATCCTGTCACATTCTCATTCTCCCTATGGGAGGATCCAGAGGAGGGACAAAGAGAAGTCTAAGTGTGCAGATCAATTCCAAAGGTACAGATAGCCTTTTCAGTGTTAACGTGAATCTTAAAAGGTCTTATTAATAGAAAAAAACCAGAGCCAGATATTGGGGTGAATACTGAAAGATCAGAGAGACAGAACAAGCCACAGCCAACCTCACCTCAAAAACTCCTCAGCTGATCCTGTTTCCTCAAACTGGAAGCCTCTGAGTCCTCACCCGGAAAGGATCTCAGCTGAACTGCTGCTAAAAAGCCTAGTTCCTGGTTCTTACACATTAAATACCATTCTGCTTCCTGCCACCACTTCCTGGGATTAAAGGTGTGTGTCTTTCCCAAGCAACACATGAGATCTCAAGTCCTGGGATTAAAGGTGTGTGCCACCATGCCTGGTTCTATTCCCAGTGTGGCCTTGAACTCACAGAGATCCAGATGGATCTCTGCCTTCCCAGTTATAGGATTAAAGGTGTGTGTACCACCATTGTCTGGCCTCTATGTCTTATCTAGTGGCTGTTCTGTTCTCTGACCCAAGATAGTTTATTAGGGCACACAATATATTGGGGGACACAATATGTCACCACATTTCAGTTCTTTCCTTTAAATGTGGGTGTGACATATTTATTCCTTCACAACTGAAGCAACATTTTAAACTGTTTGCCCTGATCGGTTACTTTCGGTAAATAGAAGACCAACTTTCAAAGTCTTAGAACAGATGAAACTTGGTGTCAAGACACAGATAATAACACTGATTCCATAATTATCTTACTGATAAAAATGTAAAGATTAAGAAAAATGAAGAACCTAATCCAAGAGCCAAATGAACACTGTGGCAGTTTTCAAATCTCATACAAACTCTTACGGAGTAACAAAGTTTTCTCCATTAAATAGCCAGTCTTGGTTTAGTCAGCAAAAACGTAAGAAAAATAGGAAGGCTTCAATTTCAGGCTTTGATTTGCAAGGAGGTTCTTTTTTAAAAAATGTTTTTTTTTTTTTTTTTTTTATTGTTTGGGCATCCCAGGTTGACATTCAACTCAATATTGCCACTGGAAACACTTCGATACTCAAATGGTCTAATGGTCTCTGTATTTCTATGGTATGGTCCTTCTGCAGTCCTCTATGAGTATTGGAAGGTCTAGCTTCAAATTCTGCCTCTGTGATCTTACTCTTGCCCTTCTGACTCTTACATGCTTTTCCCTCAGTTCTGAATTTCATGGACTCAGTAAAATGGCAGTCACTGCTCTTTCTCTGAGAAAGGAATGATAGCTGCACTCTCACAAAATATTTACTTGATCTACTTGAAATGGATCTCACACAGTCCTCAAATTTCCTCTGTGCTAGTGACTGGCAGGTGGAGGCCCTCATCATGCTTCAGGATGGGGAATATACACACAAAGAATTACACCATGCTTAGAATATCAGCTCCCCTCTCATCATCTAGACAGCAAAGGCACACAGAGGGCTGAGTTGATCACCATTGGCCAGTGAGTTCTGATGAGTTTCCATATAGCTGAGCATGTGGGTACCCCAAGAGTATGGTGAGAAAGAAGGCATTGAAATGTCATCTGATTATTTATTTGTGTTGTTTTTAATATCCTTTATGATAGACCAGTAAACATAAGCAAAGTTGTTTCCTAAGCTCTTTGACACCCTCCCACAAATTAACAACGTTGAAGGGAGATGTTGTGGGAACTGATGATAATCGGTCATGAGTGTATTGAGAACCTATCACTTGAGGCTGGTATCATAAACAGCAAGCAGTCCTGTGAATCTGTGCCCTTAAGGTCTAATGTCTGATAAAAAAAATTTCAGAGAGTTCATCCCAGAATTGAGTTGAATAGGGAGATGCTTAGCTGGTGCCTGATGCAGAATTGTTAGCTTCCCTGGAAGGAATAGATCCTATGCATCTAAGTGACCAAAGGTGAGGTGGTCTGTATTGAAATCTAGAGTAGCAACAACCAAAGTATCAGCATGAACAATGTTCTAAAAATCATTTACAAATCTGCCTGTTCACACAGCATTTTCCTTTATCCTACATTTGTCATATTTCTGCTTTTTTAGAAACTTCCGTCACTCTGACTGCTGTATTCATGGCTGTTGGAGAATTCCATTATCCTCCAGCACTGACTTCTGCAGAAGACACCTTGCAGGCTCTTGTATTTGCACAGCACCTTGGCTCCTGGGTAGAAGTAGACCTGTTCTTAAAGTGTTCACTCTGATACGCACTGCTGAAGATGTTTGCCTGATTTCATCTTCTAGTCTTTCATCTGTGTCTCTCTCAGCTGTCCTGTCTACTGTGAAAGTTCTTCAAATATCTTCTTCTTTTTAACATTTGGTGTGGGGTTGGGGTGTGGGAGGGTGGGTGTGTGCCATAGTGCATGGGTAGAGGTCAAAGAGCACCACCAGTGGGAGTAGGCTCTCTCCTGCCTCCACGTAGGTCTCTGAGATCAAACTCAAACGCCCAACTCCAGTGGTAGGCATCTCTACCCACTTAGCTATCTTCCTCGCCCTCTTCAAGTATCTTCTGCAGCCAACAGGTAAGGACAAGATCTTTCTTCAAGTCTCTCCATGCTGCCTGACCTCTAGAAAAGATCAGCTGGATTTGTAAGCATCACAGTGCCCAGAGATTTGACCTCACTGTGTCTTTACTATTTCTATTTCCTATGCTTTTACTTCTATTGTTATTTTCCACAATTTCATTTCTGGAGATGTATATTTTTTTAACTCAATAGGCTTATATTAATTACGAACTGTATGACTATTAGCTCAGTCTTATTACTGACTAGCTCTTACATTTAAATTAACCCATAGTTCTTATTTATGTTTAGCCATGTGGCTTGGTACCTTTTCTTAGTTCTGCCTTGATGTCTTGCTTTCTCGGTATCTGGCTGGTGACTCCTGACTCAGCCTTCCTCTTCCCAGAATTCTCCTTGTCTGTTTATCCTGTCTATACTTCCTACCTGGCTATTGGTCAATCAGTATTTTCTTTATCAACCAATCAGAGCAACACACATTCACAGCATACAGAACAATATTCCACAGCATTCTTCTTTATTTTTGTTTTGTTGTTTGGTTCTTTGGTGTTTTGGTTGGTTTTGGTTTTTGGTGTTTGGTTTTTTGAGACAGGGTTTCTCTGTGTAGCTCTGGCTGTCCTGGAACACATTCTGTAGACCAGACTGGCCTCAAGCTCAGAGATCCGCCTTCCTCTGCCTCCCCAATGCTGGGATTAAAGGTATGCGCCACCACTGCCCAAATAATTTTTTCTTTAATACTCAAAATTAGCTTCATTTAAATTTTTTCTAAGCTTTAAGAATTTTCTTTGAATCTACAGTATTTTGAAGACTACTATAGTGCTTACGTTTCTCTAGTGGCTATGAGCAATATGTCTTTCATATCCAGAATGTTCCAAGGAAAGATTATAAAATCCTTATCAGTAAGGTTTTTTTTAATTTTATCTGAACTAGTTTATTTTTAAAGACTTAGATAATAAAATATCTTCTTTTTTTGATTGAAGCATCTTTCCTCCCAATATACTTGTTTAGAGAATTTTAACTCTCATGATGATGATTCTTTTTAGTCTATAATAGACTAAATGATGAAAGTATAACATCATCTTGAACATTCTACTATCAACACATAATTAGGCAGTTATCTTTCTAGCTAGACATCTATCCCCATGCTTTTCATAATATCCTCAAACTTAATTGTGATGATATATTTATCTAAAAATATCTCTTGTCTTCAATGAGAACAAATGTTTTGCCAGACCTTGCTCCCAAGTTAGTAATATGACTTTAGATTATTTAAGACTATATACATAACCCCCGCTAACCTACTGTGAACTCAGCCTGATTAAGTTTAATCTGCTTTAAGAGCAAAATATAACCAACTTTCCCATGCCTTGAATTTCCCATGCAGTCAATATTTTCAATATAAGCTAAATGCATAGCTTTAATTGTAAGTTATACACTCTTCCAAATCCGTGACAGGGAACAATGTATGTGTGTGCTGTGACAATCACTTACTGAAAGCAGTCAACAGATCAAAAGAAAAATATCTCATAAACCTTAAAAGCAATGTGGAATATGGGCTTGTGACATCTATCTAAGGTTTGAGTGTTATTCTTGGTCAGTTAGGGTTAGTGAAATAACTTCCCTTGTAGAATTCTATTAAAGACATCTTTAAAAAAATAATCCCTTGTTCCTTTCCAGTGCTACATTTTCTGAGCTGTTCAGTAAATACATAGAAAAACCTTTTGTTATGGATCAGCACAACACATGGGCACAATACAACAGACAGGCAGGACAGATGGATGGACAGAAGAGACATACACAGCAGAATACAGACAGGCCAGTAACCACACACTACAGACAGATGAAAGACACAGAGAGAGAAGTGAAAAATTCAAACTGGAACTCACTCTTATTCAAACTGTTCCAAGAGTAAGTCTTTCTGTTTTCATTCCTTAATGTGACATTGACACATTTTGGTGCCCTCCCTGAGGTTGCTTTAATGTGTTCATCGATACACTCCAGTTTATCTCAAGCACTTAGGTGGTGAAGGGCAGAGCATGTCAAGTGAGAGCAGTCAGTAACTAAGGATAGTTACTGCAAATGACGCTGTACTGACCCTTTCTTGACTCCAGAGACAGGAAGAAAGGACCTCAGAGGGCCCCAGAGATGGGGTGTTGGCTGCATCAGAAAAACCTGAGAAATAGTGAAAAGGAAAAGGAAAATTCAAGACTGTTAGGAAATGGATAGAAAAATTATAATTATAATAATAAATAGCATCACATAAAACCCCATGGATATGGAAGACTCCCACTGCTACAAAAAATATCACCAGTGATGGAGAAGCATCAGAAAGCATCACCAACAGCCTTCTGAAATGGCCTACAAATGCTAGAAGTGAATGAAAAATTATTCAATCCAAATATTTAACATATCATAAACTTTAAAGTTTCAAGTTAAAATATGTACATCTATGCTCCTTTCTTCTAGTCAATAAATCTATTGTGAATCTGATTAAACTCATTCAATAATTCAGTACTTAAGCATTTTATGAATTATTAAGACTAAATATATTTGTATGGTATTGCCTAAACCTAAATCATTACAAAGTCTATGCCCCGAAAGAATCCTATGCCTGCAAGAGATAGATTACAAGTGATTAATGACTCTCTTAGTTAAGTATTATCATTTGCTATAATTGAATTACTTTAAGAATTTGGCCCAGCACTCTGCCATTATTAAATACGTACAGAACAGAACAAGGAAAACATGCCAGAGAAACAATGTCTTTGACCTTCAAAAACTCACAGTTTAATTACTTAACCAATCCAATTTATGATCAACAATGCAGAACAGCTTTGCAGCACTAGATATACATCATGTGCATTGCATTAGGGAGCCTTCTAGACTGGGTCTTCAAGTCACTGTATATCAGGCATAACAAATACCTTTCATTGTTATCTATTTTAACTTTGGATAATACTCACACCTATAATAGTTTTCCTCAAAACGCCCTCTTTCAGGATTAACAGGTTACTATGTCTTCAGCATTGTCCATTTGGAATGTGAAAGACCGTTTTCATTTAATGTGGTTTGAATAACTTTTTCAATTAACTAGAGAAAGTTAGTTGAGTGTACTGTAAAATCATAGTGTGTTTGAGTGTGTATTAAACTGAATTATTCCAAGATAAAAATGTTTTAAGTCTGTTTATGATTTATAAGGTTGGTTAGTGGATTGTATCAGCAAGAGAAATTTTTAGATGTGTTGTGGGATATTTGTACACTGTGTAAAGGTGCATTGCTGTGACTGGTGTAATAAAAAGCTGAAGAGCCATGAGCTAGGCAGGAGGTACAGGTAGAACTTCCAGCAGAGAGAGAGAAAGGAGTAGGAGATAATTCTAGGCACAAGAGAGATACCAGGAGACACGAAAGAAGCAGGGTGGGTGGTACGTGACAGAACATAGATTAATAGAAATGGGGTAATTTAAGTTACAAGAGCTAGTTAAAAACAAGCCTAAGCTAAGGCCAAACTTTCGGAATTAATAATAAGTCTCCCTGTCATTACTGTGAGCTGGCAGCCCAAAGGAAAGTGAATATAATTGGCAAGTACACAGAGCTTGCAGCGTACAGGAGCGTGGCTTGTTCAAGAGACCTTGCTATGAGCAGCAGATGTACTATTCTGCATTGGGAGACTAGATAGAAATGCCTGCCACAGTGTGGACACAACAGCTTCCCAGAACTGGGATGGGTAGGTGGACCCAAATGGATGGAGCCAGCTGCCAGCACCATAAGCCAATGCCATAAGATGGAGGGCCTAGTCAAACAGTTAAAGAGTTATCTCATGAAGTCAGAAAATGCTGCAGGTGCTCAGTAAAGTCAGGTCTGGATCAAAAGAAAAAGAATTGGGTATAGACATTGTCATAGAAAAAAATAATAGTTTAGATATAATAAAGTCTTTAAATAAAAAATAAAGTAAAATAAAAAGAATAAACCACATAAAGATGGAAAACACACAGGGTATCTGGATCCTGTATGGTGCTTTGTTGACTTTGAATTGTTTAAATGCTAATATACAAAAAAAAAATCTGCTGAGAGACATTGGATTATGGAAACTGCTAAATTAAGCCAACCTATATATTTTAAGAATGCCTTAACTTCAAAATAGAAGTCAGAAAATGTGTTGGGGAAGAGGTTTTGACTTTGTTTCCAGAGGAAACAAAAGGTTATGATTCTCTCCAAAATTAAGAAAGATGATATTTGATCAGGGGAGACCTCCTGAGGATCTTGGCTGCAGACATGAGGGGAAAAGCCAAGAAAAACAACAGGACAGGTGACATATATGTCTATCCCTCTAAATAGGAATAGCTCTGAGACTGGATGAGACATAATAAATCTTGTTGGCTACAGAGTCCTCATGACTTATTAGTACGTGCCATCCTTTCATATGGCATGGACAGAGGTTTGTTTATACAGTCCAAATGGACTTATAAAGTTGATAAATGCCTTTTACCTGCTGAAACATAAAGCAAAAAATCATCTTTTACTGGCTTGTGTGTGGTGATATTGTGTCTCCCAATATATTGTGCACCTTGATAAACTTATCTGGGGTCAGAGAACAGAACAGCCGCTAGATAGATATAGAGGCTAGAAAATGGTGGCACACACACCTTTAATCCTATCACTCAGGAGGCAGAGATCCATCTGGATCTCTGTGACTTCAAAGCCACACTAGAAACAGAGCCAGGCATAGTGGCACACACCTTTAATCCCAGGACGTGAGATCTCATGTCTTACTTGAGAAGGGCACATGCCTTTAATCCCAGGAAGTGGTGGCAGGAAGCAGAAAAGTATACAAGGCATGAGGACCAGGAACTAGAGGCTTTTAAGCTTTTAGGCTTTTAGCAGCAGTTCAGCTGAGGTCCATTCAAATGAGGTCTCAGAGTCTTCCAGTTTGAAGAAACAGGATCAGCTGAGAAGTTGGCAAGGTGAGGTTGGCTATGGCTTGTTCTGCTTCTCTGATCTTTCAGAATTCACCCCAATAGCTGGCACTGATGTTTTTTATTAATATGACCATTTAAGATTCATGTTACACTCATGCACATTGCACATTCCATATTTGTGCTAATGCAAATATATATTTTACCTTTAAAGGTTTGTGTGTTTGCAGAAAGAAAAAAAGGACCAGAAACCAATAAAGACAAGTAGTTCAGGAGATCCATCCTCTCAGAATGCATTTGTTGCGGTTTCCTCAAAATTCTAAGTCCAGAACAACTTCAAAGCTGCTAGCTGAGATGGTCCAGCCTCACAGACTAACCAGCCAAGACTTCAGATAAGCTCTGAACTTTTCCATTATACAGAGACTGGACAACAAATGATAGCTCTCCCAGGACTTCATCACTATCCCTATTTTTTTCAGGACCCCTAAACATGTTATCACCTCCAGACAACAGGAAGTTGTTATTGGTCTTGGTCAGGAAAAAAGCTGAACAAAGAAGACTGGATTCAGGGATCTCTTTCTGAAGGGAAAATTGGGGGATATGGTATAGAAATAATGGGACAAAAGGGTAGATTGTTGAGTGTACTTTTGAACAACCACTAGTCTCAAATAGTTTACATTGGTATGGACTTTTGTATATTGATACAAATTTAAGGTTATTTTTGTTATTCTGTATATACATTTCTACTTTTCTTTAATTTACTGTACACATACAGCTCATTTAAAAATGTAATATGAAGTTTTAGTCCTTGAAAGCTATTTAGTACAATTTTTTAAAAAGACAGATTAGTAGGTAGTCATCTATAAAAATCAAACTTATAGTCAAGTTAGGTATGTTTCCTAGGTCATATTTTAAATAGATAGATAGTCTTCAAACACTTAAAAAAACCTCTACAGAATACGGCATTTAAATGTTTCAGAAACATAAGGCTTTTTGTGACAGTGAGACACATCTGCTCCTGGTAGTACCAATTTACTTCAAAAAAGGATAATGAGCACCAAAGAACCTCCATACAGAGTTTGCTGTTATTGTGGCAAAGTTAGCCACTTGTCAAGAAACTGCCCTTGTCTCGACTGCTGACAGTATGCTGTCCAAACTGTACAAGCAAGACACAAAAGAAAGCAACTACCAAACTTTGCCAAGACAAGGTAGAACAGTCCTTCAAAATTCCTGCTTCACAGAAAGATCTGTCAGATATTCTAGGCCTGAAGGCCAAAGACGGATGCCCCAATGCTGTAGAGGTGATTGTCTAGGCAGCCAGCTGCTTCTGTCATTTCTAGAGTTTTGGAAATTGTTTGCTCTGCACTTCCTGTTTACTCAGGTAATATTATATCCTTCTCAGGCCTTTGATGGGGTTAAACACTAGATAGTTATAGTTTTACAGTTTTCCTTGTTAGCAAAATCAGAAAAAACTTACATAAGACATGTAAAGTTTAAAAGGTTGAAAAACATAAAATCTTAAGTTGTTTATCTAAGAAAATGATTTAAGGTCTAAATAGATATTTTTAGGATGTTAATACAAGTTATGAAAGAAAATGGTTTACATATGAAACTTTGGACTCATCAAGATAAGATAGATAATAGATTAATTTCTTCAAATTTGACAAATACAAATGGACTGGACATTGTGAATGTAATAATTGTTCTTATTGTATATAATTTCACTGTATTGGAGTTAAAACCTTTTATTTTTATTGAGACAAAAAATGGGGAATGTTGTGGGATATTTGTATGCTATATGAAGGTGTATTGTTGTGATTGATGCAATAAAAGGCTGAATGACCAATAGCTAGGCAGGTGTAGGTGGGACTTCCAGGAGAAACCAAAGCTCCTTGCAAATTAACATGGACTTCTAGGCTCCAATTTCTGGAAAAGCAGAGTTCTTATTTAAGTTCCAGTCTATAGCATTTTGTTATGGTGGCACTATCTGACTACTACAAACCTCTTGTATTCCCAAATTTCCCTCAGCATTGCTTCCCAGAGAGCTTAAAATATACATCTAAAAGCAGATCTCAGCATATTAGCCTAAAAAGTTATTTCCAAGTTTATAGGCTCAGACAAGAAAATATGCCTTTTAAATGAAGTAGCTTGTGCTGAAAAGACACACATTTTCAAGGTGTGGCTATTATACAAACAATAATGTCCCCATTCTCTTAAGATCCTGTAACAATAAAGTCCTGGCTAAAGAGAAGAGAAATGGGAACTGCTGTTCCTCAGTGATCTGTGAGTTTTAAATACACAAACATGAAATAGTAAAGATATATCCATTCTGATGCCTCCAGGTCTGTAAGATACCTGAGCTTTCTTTGTCTGATTAGAAGAATGACCTTTTATCTGCCTGTCTCTGCAGATGCTACAGAATCTACCCAAACTAATGATCATACTTCTGTCACTGACTCAGGCTGTCCTAAAGATAGAAAGTCAGGAGGTGGACTGGGCATTTGATCAGTAAAGCAGAGGACAAGGCATTTAAGAGATAATCAGTCTAGGCAAATTGAGGCTGTCAGTGCATGTAGGAGCTGGGATGCCAAAGAATAACATCCCATCTATTCCCTCTCTCTCTCTCTCTCTCTCTCTCTCTCTCTCTCTCTCTCTCTCTCTCTCTCTCTCTCTCTCTGTTTCTGTGTATGTTCATACATGTTGTGAAGGTACACGTGCATGTGTGTGCATGGAGGCTATAGAAACAGAATCTAGCCGGGCGGTGGTGGCGCACGCCTTTAATCCCAGCACTCGGGAGGCAGAGGCAGGCGGATCTCTGTGAGTTCGAGGCCAGCCTGGTCTCCAAAGCGAGTTCCAGGAAAGGCGCAAAGCTACACAGAGAAACCCTGTCTCGAAAAACCAAAAAAAAAAAAAAAAAGAAAGAAAGAAACCGAATCTACAAAAGGAGTCACAGATTCTGAATTTTAAATACTTTTGAACCTATTGATGTGCAAATGAAAGTTGGAGAGTGTGCTGACTAGATCTGTGTCAACTTGACACATGATTGATACATTTCAGAAGAAAGTGTCTCTTGAGAAACTGTCCTTCCAGCTTGGACTGTAAACAAGCCTGTGGTACACTTTCTTTGTTGATGGTTAAGGTAAGAGGGCACAGCTCACTGTGGACAGTACCACCCGAGGACTGGGGTCCTGGGTGCTATAAGAAACAGGCTGATACAGTCATGAGGAGTAAGCCAGTAAGCAGCACTCCCCTGTGGTCCCCTGCATCAGCTCCTGCCTCCAGGATCCTGCCTTGTTTGAGTTCCTATCTTGACTGCACTGATGATGAACTGTGATGTGGATGTGGAAATGAAACAAAGCCTTTCATCCACAAGATGCTATGGTTATGGTGTTTTATCACAGCCATAGAAACCATAACTAAGACAGTAACTCATGTTTTAAGATATACTGAAGACAGTCCATGTTTATTGATATGAGTTAAGTTTCTTCTTAATTCTTTTTTTTTTTTTTTAGTGGATACTCATTTTATTTTATTTTTATTTATTTATTTATTATTTTTGCAATAAAATTCAGTTCTACATATCAGCCACGGATTCCCTTGTTCTACCCCCTCCCGCCCCCCTCACCTTCCCCCCAGCCCACCCCCCATTCCCACCTCCTCCAGGGCAAAGCCTCCCCCGAGGACTGAGATCAACCTGGTAGACTCAGTCCAGGCAGGTCCAGTCCCCTCCTCCCAGGCCGAGCCAAGTGACCCTGCATAGGCCCCAGGTTTCAAACAGCCGACTCATGCAATGAGCACAGGACCGGGTCCCACTGCCTGGATGCCTCCCAAACAGATCAAGCCAATCAACTGTCTCACCCATTCAGAGGGCCTGATCCAGTTGGGGACCCCTCAGCCATTGGTTCATAGTTCATGTGTTTCCATTCGTTTGGCTATTTGTCCCTGTGCTTTATCCAACCTTGGTCTCAACAATTCTCGCTCATATAAATCCTCCTCTTTCTTGCTAATTGGACTCCCAGAGCTCCACCCGGGGCCTAGCCATGGATCTCTGCATCCAGATCCCTCAGTGGTTGGATGGGGTTTCTAGCACGACAATTAGGGTGTTTGGCCATCCCATCACCAGAGTAGGTCAGTTCGGGATGTCTCTCGACCATTGCCAGCAGTCTGTTGTGGGGGTATCTTTGTGGATTTCTGTGGGCCTCTCTAGCACTTTGCTTCTTCCTATTCTCATGTGGTCTTCATTTACCATGGTCTTCTATTCCTTGTTCTCCCTCTCTGTTCTTGATCCAGCTGGGATCTCCCTCTCCCCCAAGCTCTCTTTCCCTCAACCCTCACCCTTCATTACCCCCACTCATGTCCAGGCTGTTTATGTAGATCTCTTCCATTTCTCCATCATTGGGTGATCCCCATGTCTTTCTTGGGGTCCTGTTTTCCAGGTAGCCTCCCTGGTGATGTGAGTAGCAGTCCAGTCATCCTTGTTCCACATCTAGTATCCTCCTATGAGTGAGTACATACCATGTTTGTCTTTCTGAGTCTAGGTTACCTCACTCAGGATGATTTTTTCTAGATCCATCCATTTGCCTGTAAACCTCATGATGTCATTGTTTTTCTCTGCTGAGTAGTATTCCATTGTGTATATATACCACATTTTGTTTATCCATTCTTCAGTTGAAGGGCATCTAGGTTGTTTCCATGTTCTGGCTATTACAAACAATGCTGATATGAACATAGCTGAACAAGTGCTCTTGCGGTATGATTGAGCATTCCTTGGGTATATGCCCAAGAGTGGTATAGCTGGATCGTGGGGGAGATGGATTCCAAATTTTCTAAGAAAGCACCATATTGATTTCCAAAGTGGTTGTACAAGCTTGCATTCCCACCAGCAGTGGAGGAGAGTTCCCCTAGCTCCACATCCTCTCCAGCATAAGGTGTCTTTAGTGTTTTTTATCTTAGCCATTGGAGTTCCTCAGTATAGTTCCATGGCCAGATATAATAAGCTAATGCTTCCATTTACCCTCTTAGCACTGTAAAGAACAAATTGAAATCAATAAAATATGAAGGATTCTTTCCTATATATTCTTCTCTTAATGTTGTCTGCCCTAAAGAATCATCCTGATTAAAACCTTAAAAAGTTGTTGTGGCATATTGTTTTAAGTGATCAATTGTATAAACACGTCAGGGACTCAACAACTTAATTTAGTTATTTTGAGCTTTCAGTGACCTTCCTAGATTTATTCCTTTGGGAAATAAATAATAATGCATTCCAAAACTTGAGAGATATCTCTGTATATATCTAAAGCAGAAAATAAATTTGATTCCTGGATCTAGGGCACAAGAGAAATCACTCAAGATAAACAAGAAGAACACTGGATTTCCTTGTCTCTACAGCATCAAGATGAGAATACATAAACAAAAGCTGTACAATAGGAAAGAGGATACACAACTTATCTTGTTTCACTTTTTTATTACATAGTTTATCTTTAATAAGAATCTAAAAACTCACTTTGATCCACAAAGGCCACAAAAATAAAAATATAATATTAAATATACCATACTCTTTAGAAAAGACACTGGGAGAGGAAATAGCATTGGTTGATGCATATCTGAAATTCTGAGGGCAATAGTCTTGTTTTTTGTTTGTTTTTGGATGCACTGAAAGCAGGTGTTACACATGCTTTATTAAAGAAGTTAAAAGTCGTCTTGATAATTGATGAAAACAAGGTATGACACATTGGTTCATGGTGTTACAAAACAAAATGAATACAGAAAAAAAGACAATTGTTTTGTTGGTCACAGACAGAATGTTAGGACCCTCTGTCATCATTCTCTTCCTACCCTTGCCATCCAGGAAGAAATAGCAGGCTCACTTGGAAGGGCCTTAGTATCATAGGTTTTGATAATGACAGGTGTAAGCACAGCAATTAAAAGTCTGCAGAGTCCACCTGTCTCCCATGTCACTTTTGGATGCAGGAGAACGATCCAGCACTCTGGAGCCACCCCATCCTGAAAAGGTTTCTCTGAGGTCCCAAGGCCAATCCTGCTCAGAGGAACTATTTTCCCTACCTGGTCATCTTACTCCTGGTGACAATGGGCTTCTCTCAATATGCAAAGTAAGCTAGAAAGACCAGGAGTTAAGTTGAAACTCAACAGAGATTGTGCTGAGTCTAGGCCTAGACTATCCGCTTAGCTCGAAGGATCTGCTATTAGTCCTGCCTCACTCTCTAAGCAACTGAATGGTAGGTAGAAGAAAATCTTATAGTAATGAAAAAGTGTTCCTCTGCCTACCCTCATCTCATCTTATAACCTCCCTAAAGAAAGGAAAAGAGAAAATCAGGCATGTTGCCATTTACCCGTGACCCTACACTAATGAGGCTAAGGCAAGAGAATCTCAAATTTGAGGCCCATCTGGGCTCCAGAGTCAGACTCTGTCTCAAAATACAAGGAGTGAAGGGGGAAGACTAGAAGAGGAAAGGAAAGGAAGAAGGAAGGGAGGGAGGGAGAGGGAGGGAGGGAGGGGGAGGGAGGGAGGGAGAGGGAGGGAGGGAGGGAGAGGGAGGGAGGGGGAGGGAGGGGGAGGGAGGGGGAGGGAGGGGGAGGGAGGGGGAGGAAAAGGAAGGAAAGAAGGGCAGGCAAGGTAGCTCAATGAGTAAATGTGCTTTCTGCTTGATGAGGCAAACCTGAAAACCTATTCAATCTCTAGCACCCATGTAAAGGTGAACAAGAACAGACTTCTCAAAGCTGTCCTCTGTCCTCCACATGTATAGTGTAACCTATGCCCACAAAAATCACACACACACACACACACACACACACACACACACACACACACACACAGAAGCAGAAAAGAGTTGGAAAGATGGCTCAGTGGACACAGTGATTGGCATAAGATTGTGAGACTCAGAGTTCAGATTCCACAGGTGTGGCAGCCCACTTGTAACCACAACTCTTGGAAGACAATCCCGCCTTACCCCAGTAAGCTTGATAGACAGACTATTCAAACTGCCAAGCCCTGGGTTCAGCAAGAAATCCTGCCTCCGTAAGTGGAGAGCAATGGGAAGACACCCAGGGTCCACCTCGGGCATCTGTAAGCATCTGAACACATCACATTCACCACACAGAGGAGCACATTACAGTACATGTACACACACATGTGCATACAAGCAGACATTGAAAAAAGGGAGAAGGGGCAAAAGGGGGAGGGGAGTGAAAAGAGAAGGGAGAGGGAAGGGGCAGGAAGGAAGGGGAAGGGAGAGAAGGAGAGGAAAGGAAAGAAAGAGGAATTGGAGGAAAGAGACACTTTAAGTACAAATTAAAGAAACTTAGAGTTCAAGATTCAACCAAAAACTGTCCATACGTTTTACTGTTTTCACTAGGTTTGCCGAAAATTTTAATTAAAAGATTTTCAGATCTATCAGTGTGTGTGCTTATTCAAGACGTTTCATTATTTTATCTCAATCTTGAACTAATTCAGAATTATCTTTATCAATCTTATGCTGCACTATATTGCAATGAGTTTATGCAACATTCTGTGATTAATAGTGACAATAAAGAACGTGGCAATAGCACATTTTAGAAGTCAAACTCCTCTTGTGTTCTATAATGTGCTGTATAAACAAATACATGCACACTGTAAGAATTTATCATCCTCCTTTGGCAAAAAAAAAAAAAATACTTAAATTACCATTTTACCATGACAGTAAGAGGAATTGTTCTGATAAACACTCTTTCCAAAACGCATTATACTACATTTTCCTTTTACAAAAACTCAATTTATTTGTCTAAGAGGAATATAAGCAAAACTGCTGTGAACCTAGGTTACCGGCTGTTGCTATGTATATTGTAAGGGAAACTGTTGTAAATATTTATGAAATCACCCAACACTCAGAACTCTTTTCCCTTTGTCTGCACACATTTTCTAGGAAATCACAGAAACATACCTCATTTACGGCCTTCCAGTTATTTCCAGACCTATGCTACTAAAATGGCAGTGCAATGCTTCATTAGCAATTAGGAAAAATACAGGACCTGTTAAATGCTGCAGATAAAGTTGCTGCTCTAGAACCCTACGGATCTTCTTCTTCTTAAGGAACCAAGAAAAAATTGAATATTTCTGTTTAGAAGTATCAGCCTTCAACAGCAACCTGGTGTGTGGTTGGAAACAAAAAGGATGGTTCAATTTGAGAAAACTCATGCTGAATTTAAGGTAGTGAAAAGTACGGCAGGGCGAGCACGGGTCATCTGTGTGGTGGCTCCATAGTGGACATCTGAACAGATGTTCCATCAGCACGCTCTGCCATGAGCATTTAGACAGTTGACACAGTGAGGAGTCTCACGGTGATCACTGCTTACGCCTGGACCAACTGAGGCTCCTGCTCACTCAGTCACAACAGCCCAAATGCTTCCTACATATGTCTCCACCAAATCCAGCGAGAGTTAATAATGACATCTTCGGTTAGTGGGTGCTTATCAGCACCAGACACTGTTCTCATAGTTGTACATGGGTGATGTAATTTAACAGAGAGCAAGTCCATGTCCTGCTAGCCCAGATTTTACCAGTGAGATACGGGTGCCTTGTTATGAAGAGCGTCTAGTTAAATCGAGGACTTCTCAAATGCTGCTGCTACCCAAGTGAAAGCCAGTGTGATTAATTTAAGAAGTTTTTATCATAAGCACAGTCTATCTTTTAAAAACAAATGCATAAATTACAAAGTTTTACAAAGAAAAAAGATTTCTGCCATTTTTAAAGACTTTTCCAAAAACCTTAGGAAGTTAGAGTTTTGTGGAAGAATGCAAGCTGTGGGAGCTCTCTACAATTCAGTCAACAAATATTTTTTAATTAAGCCTTTGGAACAAAGACTGACTTTGGAAACATAATCCCTAAAATGAGATGCAGATTCTGTGACTTTCACTAATCCTTTTTTTTTTAATTTACAATTACAGAATCTTTGGAAGAAAAGCAAGTACAGGAAGCAGCATGCCCAAGTTTCATCACTTATCAGGAAGAGGAGAACAACAGTTCCCAGAATAAATATTATTTTGAAATCACTTTGTACTAAGACTGCCAGAAGAAGCTGTTCTGGCCTTATAGTGAAGAAACAAATGTGATATAATATACTCAGCCCTGCGGTAAGCAGTGAATTACGGGACTCCTACTGCAGACTGATAGCCAAGACTGGAGAGTGGAGGCTGATCAGCTCGGATGATTACCAGAATTCTGAAAATGTCTTTTTCTAAGGATAATTGAACTACATGAAATTCGCAATCATTTTAAATAGTTCACCTCTAATTACATCAGTGTGCTAACTTGTTTAACATATTCTTAAAGTAGTTGCTAGCCTGTAGTATGCATAGCCCAGAGTTTGGATAAACTGAGAGTGAATTCCATTATCACTGACAGGAAAACAAAGACAGTTCATTTACTCTGAATATATGATTTTAAAAAACTGCAGTAGTTTGGAGATAGGAAACCTTAAATATTACACAGTCTGACATTTCCTGCCAACTAGATGAAATGTAAAATCGTAGAGTCAATTTTCTAGGTAAGATAACATCTAAAACCCAAATATACTTTTCTCCACATAAAACATCTAACGGAAGTAAAGCATTATGTTCACTGCAGTGTCTGTGAAAATTTACAGAACTGCAGATGAAAACTCAACGTACAGACCCTGTCTCTAAGATGAAGAAGTTATTAAGGATAAACAAACACCCCAGCATCAAATTCTGGCCTCAACCTGTGGCACACACATGTTTGATCCTCAGAACCAGCATGACGGAAGGAAAGAACTGACCCCCATCCATTGTCCTTCAGTGTCGATACACACACATACACACACACTGTAAATAAATAAATAAAATTTTAAAATGATACATGATGATTAATCTTTTTTTTTTCAAAAGTAAGCTCTTTAATTTTGGCAAATATTTCAGGAGACAAATAGCTGGTATAGTTTAGAGTGTGTGCTTATATAAAGAAGTCATCAGTAACACAAACTGTCTGAATTGCTACTGGTCCCATCATTCTGTCCTGTCTCTTCCACTGAACTGTTGAACACTTGCACTCATAATGGCCAACACTATCAGTGACTTTGTGAACAGAAGGTGGAGAGGTTCTTATGTGGCCTCAGAGATGCTCTGTAGAGCTCTCCAGAGTGACGTGAGCAGCAGTGGCCCTCCATGTGGATGCTGAGCACTCAGTATAGGGTTCTGTCCCCAAAAACACTTAGTTTAAGCTACTGGAAGATAATGTGGTTGTTTCAAGATTATTTTGAAATTGTTGCGATGCAACTTGACACAGGCACACCCAAGAGGGCACTCGTGTTTTCAACAGAGTTGAATTGGGAACAAGAGTTTTCAGAACAAATGGCGCATAGAGACCTCCTAGTTCAACCCCATCAACTTCAAACAATGATAGCTGGTGGGGATAAGGAAATTGACCTAGCTCCAATCTGCTTAGGGTAGAGGTACCATGTTTCTAAATCCACTGCTGCTCTAACTATTCAAATAAGCTAGATCAGAAAGGGCCAAGCTTGAGATTTCTAACACTATCCCCAAGTGGGGTCATAGGAAGAAAACAGTCCAGGACAGCTGCACACTGAGTAGTTATCTCTACTCTGCAGGAAAAATAACATTGTTTTCTTTTCCTAAATGGTAAAGAGGTTATATTTATATGAATGAAGTTTGCTTACAGTTATCATAAACTTTTTTTTACCAAAATCCAATGACCCATTAACTCTTGTTAATGAGCCAATGGGCATTTATTACCTCTAGTTAACTATTTAACAAGAAGCCAGTGTTTCAACTTAAGATTTGGGTCTGTGAAAAAAGAATTAATTTTCAGAACCTGCTCCAGTCAGATCTTAGGTAACAACCCATAATAGCTAACTAGAGGCCATTCCTCTCACAGTATCTTGGCATTAGAACACACAATTTCAGTGACAACGAAGATTAAAACATTGTGTTCTACTGCTAACAAAGGATGATATGATGGTACAGCAACCTTAAAGAACAGCTTATCAGCAAAAAGGTAAACACTGGTTTAAGAACAAAAACTTCTGTCTTGCTACAGATTCTGCCCTTGATACTGAGTACATCATTCAAAGGTAGCCTTTGCACGACTACTGTACGTAGGAAAACTACTGGCTTAGTCTGCGTCAGAGCCATTGGCATTTTGAATTATAATTTCCAGTACTTTACATTCATCTGTGACGGCTTCAAAAATACATAACATGTAGCAAAAATAGAGGAACTTTCAAGTTTTTAACAAAAAAAGTTAAGCAAAAGAAAATTAGTTCAAGGAAGTGTTAAAGAAACCCAGTATGCCTTTAAGAGATAAAAGAAAACTTTAAAATATTTTAATGATCTTACAGCTTTAAAACTGTAGTTATGTTAATGATAAAAACATAGTTTAAAAATCAATGACTCAAATCCGGTTTTAGAGGGGTTTTTTCCTTTTTATGTTAGAGGAATATTTCTAGGACTAATATTGCTTTCTGATTAAAAAGTAAATATTTAGTATGAAGTTAGCAAATTAATTCAGCTTCGGGCTTCTTTATTAAACCTGGGTTAAATGCTATATTTTAATTAAAAATACTGTGCAAAGTGCTATCCTCCATTTTGTAAGATTACTTTTACCGAGCTATCTTTTTTAATGTTTACATTAAATTATGTTAAATATGACCTTATATTACCTTAAATTCTATTTATCGAATATTCACTAAGGTTATTTTTGCTATTTAGACTTTGGCTTTTTTCCATGTTTAGTTTTTTGTTTTTTGGTTTGTTTTTTTTTTTAATCTGTGCCTCTCCAGAACATAAGGGTGTGTTCTCAACTCACCTGGCTTCAGAGACTTTGGGAAGCTGTCCTACACCGTGAGGTCCTGATCCTAATGTGACCAAATAACACTTCCCCAGCAGCTATCCCTGAGACCACGGGCTTATTCTCTAGAAAAATGGCCTCAAACATCCCATAAGCCTTTCAGAAAGAACTCTTCTTCTACTCCACGTGGTTGAACTACCTGACACATTCTCATTACATACAGGCTGTGATCGCTAACTCTGCTGGCCCTGACTCTTCTCCTCCCTGGAAGACGCCAGTCTTTGCTGCTCACCAGGAACGAAACCAACCAGTGACTTCAAAGCTGATATTCATGTAAAGAATCTGGTGTCCATTAGCAAAACGAGCCCGTCTCTCAGCCAATTCCTAGCTCAGAGGAAAATGAACACAATCCACAAGGAGACAGCAGATCTCCTGGGAGGAGGAGGAGGAGGAGGAGGAGGAGGAGGAGGAGGAGGAGGAGGAGGAGGAGGAGGAGGAGGAGGAGGACCTGCCTTGCGGTGGACTCCGACTCTCAGGAGCACCAAGCTCACAGGTGCTTTCCAAAAGAAGCTTCAGGTAGCATGGCAGATGTTCCTGGAGCTGCTTCGGGAAAGAGTCAAGAAAGTAAACGGGATATGCTGAGCACAGGAAGTTGCATCCAGGCCTCTGTACGGAAAAAGAACAACATCTGGAAGGACCATGAGAGGAAAACTGCACGTTTTACAGCCACTCAAGACAAGCGAAACAAAATGATTCCAAATGAGAAGCAGATAAAAGATTTCAGTGTAGGGATGATAAAAATAGCCAAACAAGAATGCTGCAGGGTTTGAAAGACTGAAGCCTGTGAGAAGAGCTTGCAGTGAGACTTATCACTGGAAGGTAGACTCGGTGGCTTCCCAGAGGAAACTCCCTGCAGTTGTGAAGTAACATATTCCAGGCCGTTGAAGAATGTGAGACTGCTGCTGACACATGACCACCAAGCTGCATCCTTGAGTTCTGTCTGACAGCCCAGGTTCTTTCCCTACTGAGGACCCAAGGGTACACTTACCAGAAACTTCACAGGGAGCTAGGTGTGGGTGGCTCTTGGGACCGGCCTTAATAGTCTAGGATAAGCTTGCTCTGAGATAGCCTTTATTCTTGTGTGTGAGGGAGAATAATTAGTACCCAGTTTTTACTATGGCTAGATTGATTTGTTTCTTGATTTAGGGATTGGAAGTGGGAGATGTTTTTAGTATTCCCAAGAGTCCAATTAGAGGGATATTTTGCTGGTTCCTTCCATTTTCCTTATCAGACCTTTCTATTTCAATGGCCACCATAAGCAAAATATTTCAGGAACCTGTGTACTAGGGAGCTCTTCTCAGTTGAGGAAAATCAACAGTGCCTCATTAGCTCTCTTTAAATTTTGAAGCATTTTTTTAATCATTGTTATTATTAGATGGGAAGATAGCCCATTTGTTGACTGACAGTTTATTTACTTACAATTTAATTACTGCAATTCTTTGTAAATTCTGTATATTAGTCCCTTGTCTGAAGTACAGCTATTAAAGATTTTCAAATTCAGAGCTTTTTTTCTTTTTTCATAATAAAATCATTATATTTCTATAAGAACAGAAAATTTTGTGTGTACATTTAAAAAAAAACCTGTAACTCATAAGGTTTAATGATCATGACACTGAGTTGAAGTGCTTCAGTGTTGGTGGGTATTGCGCAAGCCAGCATGCACGGTACACAATGTATGTGTTGTATGTTTAGAATCACGAAGCTCTTCTTCTTTCATTGTAATTTTCACATGTTTATATAAAGACATAAATATATAAATACAACTTTCTGAGTCTGTTTAGTGTTGATTGTATGAATGAGTTCAGGGCTGACCACTTGGTATTGTAAAACCAATTAAAGGGATCGTCCCTAGGGAACACTATTTCTCCCACTCTCAGCATTCCATAGTTGCCTATAGTTCTTTGTCTGGAGGTGGGGCTCCATGGGATTTTCTCCTTCCACTCTGACAGGTCTACTGATACAGTCTTTGTTCTAGCTGAAGCTGGACCATCCGTCCAAAGCCAATGTGGGCTATATAGTGAGTTTGAGACCAGCTCTTGTCTCAAAAACAAATAAACAAAAAGAGCTCTTCTTGTTCACAAATTTAGTAGAATTATTCATTCTTCTTATTTTTAGTGATGGTATGTGCTACAAATAAAGTGCTACACTTAAAAAGAAAGTCCTTGATTCATGTGGTCCTTTCTTATAACTATCGGGTGTGGCATGCGATGATTGTAATGATAGGTTGCACACTCTCCCTCTCCTCTTCTTTCTTTCTCTCTCTCTCTCTCTCTCTCTCTCTCTCTCTCTCTCTCTCTCTCACACACACACACACACACACACACACACACACTGTCCACAACACATCAACATCAATTACTCCTGAAATCTCTGTCTGCTTCCTTAGTGTTCATTATTCGTACCAAATGAAAAGTCATGGTATCTGTGAATAAACGTTTTGTTGGTTTATTGCTAATTTCTATCAGTGTATATATGGTGGACACAAAATAAGATGAAATAAGGAGCTATTAGATGTTTAACCTTCTGTATGAAATTATTCATGCCAATCAACTGGAATGCTGGGATGTTCCCTTTATCTAAAAACACTCATTTTCCAGCCTGGTGGGTTTAGGATTTCAAGAAAGATTGTTTGGTTCTTATTATGAGCAGAGAAAAGTAAATTTTCCAAATCTTTCTTTTAAAAAAAAAAAAGCATTATGAACACTTTGTGTTAAGCAACCATTGGTTCATTTGTTCACCATGTAATAACCTATGTCTGTATTAAGAGCTAATGGCACTGAGATATAAAACAAACCCCCTCCTCTGAAGCACATGTTCTAAGTAAAGAAGTGGTACATACACAAATCTTGACAATTCCATTTGCTAAGAGAGCTGTGCACAAAGCCTAAAGAAATGTGTAGCTTTCTGGAGATCATTCATAAAAACTTCCATTAGCATGGTGCCTGGCATATAACAGGGGCTCAAAGATTTGCTAAATATCACGTGATTTGACTTTTGATCTAGCACTTTGAAAGATGTCCAGAGATTTAAAGACAAGATGGTGCTGTACATACCAAATAGGAGAAATAATTTCTGCAAAGATGCTTCAGTATGTTACTGATATACACAATAGCATAGTTAGATAAATGCAGCCAAGGTAGGCAGCTTTACTCCTAGTGGCCTTTTATATAGATCTGAGAATTTGAGTTTCACCCAAGCGATATGGGGAATATATTTGCATCTTATAAAACTGAATGAATTTGCGGAGTAAACAGATATAATATATGTGAGCACATCAAAAAAGCATAGTAATAATCCTTGGAAAGAAAACCTAAGCATTTCCAAAAAGAAGAAACAAAGAATGTGATCATTTGTAGCATAAGATAAGACAAAGGGAGCCAAAGGAACAGGTAAGCCGCCTGCCCACAGAACTCTCCCACTCACTTGATTCAGTTCCCAAAGACCCAATCCACCACCACCCTTTCCTTTCCACCCACTCACTCCCACGTGCCCTCCAACTCAGGCAGATATCCCCTGCTCAAGAGGAGACCACACCGGCCAGAAGAAAAGTTAGGCCACCCTCCCACAGAACTTCCCCACTCCCTCGGTTCCCACAGACACAATCCCCCACCACCACTCCACCACCAGCCTCCATTGCCATGTCCCTGCCCCCAATTCAGGTGAACATACCTTGCTTGCTCAAGTGCAGGTCACACCAGCCAGAAGAACGAGTAGGCAAACTCAGGCTGAGACTCACTGATGGACCAGAGGCCACACCAACCGGAACTCCAACCCCCAACTTGAGCAGTGAATACCTGCTGGACCAGAAACCATGCCAGTCTCCAGAACTCCACATAGCCCACATACAAACCTCCTCTGCTTTCTCATTGTCACCCCGACATTATCTCCAATCACCCCTCCCCTCCTCATCACTGTGTCCCAGCCCCCAACTCAGGCAGGGACACCCCCTGCTTGACCAAAGGCCACACCAGCCACCAGAAGTCTAGCTCCCAACTCATGCCAAAAACCCCTGCTCAACCACAGGCCACACAGGTCAGGAGACCAAAGAGAAAGCAGAAATCAAGAAACAAAACACTTATCTAACAATTAAAAATATCAGAAATCTGCATTCAGACCTATAATCACCCCAAACCCAGAGCCAGGGCAGATGTGTTGCAGACTCTAAGAGACCACAGATGCCAGCCCAGGCTAGAATACCCAACAAAAACTTCAATCACTATAGATGAAGAAAACAAGATATTCCAAGATAAAGTCAAATTCAAACAATATCTATCTACAAAGCCAGCCCTACAGAAAATACTAGAAAGAAAATGCCAACCCAAGGAGGTTAACAACATCCATGAAAATGCAGAAAATAAATAACCTCATGCCAGCAAAACTAAAAGAAAGGAAGCACACCACACACACACACACACACACACACACACACACACACACACACATGCACGTACACATGCATGCACAAAACACATACACACACCACCAAATAACCATCACACAACAACAAAATAACAAAAATTAATGATCATTGGTCAATTATAGCTCTCAATATCAGTGGACTCAATTCATCAATAAAAGCATAACAGAACAAATATAAAAAATAGGATGCATCCTTATGCTACATATAAGAAACACACCTCAACATCAAAGACAGGCATTACCTCAGAGTAAAGGGTTGGAAAAGATTTTCTAGGCAAACAGACCTAAGAAGCAAGCTGGTGTAATTATCCTAAGATCTTCTAACAAAGTAGACTTCAAACCAAAATTAATCAAAAGAAATAGGGAAGGACATTTCATACTCATCAAAGGAAAAATTCACCAAGATAACATTTCAATTTTTAACATCTATGTTCCAAACTCCAAACTCAAGGTCACCCACATTTGTAAAAGAAATGTTACTAAAGCCTAAATACACGTCAACCTTCACACATTGATAGTGGGGAAACTTCAATACCGACTCTCACCAACTGAGAAGTCATCCAGACAAAAACTGAACAGAGAAATATTGGAGCTAACAGATATTATGAATCAAATGGACATAATGGTTGTCTACAGAACATTTCATCCAAACACAAAAGAGTAAACCTTCTCAGAACTGTGGTGATACTTTATTTGTGCACCCAAATAAAGCTTATGTGGGGATCAGAGAGCAGAGCCAGCCATCAAATTAGATATAGAAGTCAGACATGGTGGCACACACCTTTAATCCCAGAACTTGAGACCTCATATCTTTGCTTGGGAAGGACACACACCTTTAATCCCAGGAAGTAATAAGGCAGGACACAGAAAGGCGTATAAGGTGTGAGAAAACAGGAACTCATGCTCTGGAGGCTGAGGATTTCCTACTGTTAAGAATTGTGACTGGCTGGCTGGCTGGCTTGTTCTATTCCTCTGATCTTTCAGCTATCACCCCAATATCTGGCTCCAGTTTTTTTTTATTAATAAGATCATTTAGCAATTCATGTTACACAGAGCCTCATGTAATTTTCTCCAAAATTGGCATATACTCAGTCACAAAGCAAGTCACAACAGGTACAAGAAAATTGAAATGATCCCCTGTATCCTATCAGACCACCACAGATTAAAGCTATATTTCAACAACAGAAACTGCAGTGAGCTTATAAACTCATAGAAAGTGAACAACACTCTTCTGAAAGACTGCTGTGTCAAGGCAGAAATGAAAGAAATTAAAGACTTCCTAGAATTTGCTAAAAATGAATGCACAACATACCCAAACTTATGGGACACACACAAACACATACACAAAAAAAAAATGGCGCTAAGAGGAAAGTACATAGCACTAAGTTCCTACATAAAGAAATTGGGAAAATCTTATAGTAGTAACTTAACAGCACACCTGAAAGCTCTAGAAAAAAAGAAGCAAGCTCACCCAAGAGGAATTGATGACAAGAAATAATCAAACGGAAGGCTGAAATCAATAAAATAGAAACAAAGAGAGCAATACAAAGAAGCAATGAAAAAAGAGTTGGTTCTTTGAGAAAAATCAACAAGATAGAAAATCTTTATCCAAACTAACTAAAAGACAGAGAGAGAATATCCAAATGAACAAAATCAGAAATGAAACGGAGGATATAACAACAGACACCAAGGAAATCCAAAGAATTATTAAGTTGTACTTTAAAAACTTATGCTCCACAAAAGTGGAAAATCTAAATGAAATAGATCGTTTTCTTGATAGACATCACTTACCAAAGTTAAATCAAGGTCAGATAAACAATTTAAATAGATCTATAACCCCTAATGAGATAGAAGCAGTCATTAGAAGTCTCCTAAGCAAAAGAAAGCCTAGAGACTTTCAGACGGTTTTAACAAAGAATTCTATCTGACTTTCAAAGACTCAAAGACCCAGACATAAATCCACACACCTATGGACACCTGATTTTTTATAAAGAAGCCAGAAATACACAATGGGAAAAAAACAGCATCTTCAACAAATGCTGGTGGTCTAGCTGGATTGTAGAAGAGTGCAAATGGATGCACACTTACCACCCTGCACAAAAATCAAGACCAAGTGAATCAAAGACCCCAACATAAAACCAGATATACAGACCCTTATAGAAGAGAAAGTGAGGAATAGCCTTGAATGCACTGGCACAGAAGACAACTTCCTGAATGGAACACTGATAGCACAGGCACTAAGATCAACAATTAATAAATGGGACCCCATGAAACTGAAAATCTTCTGTAAAGCCAACGACACCATCAATAGGACAAAATGAAAGCCTCTGGAAAAGATCTTCACCAACTCCACATCTGACAGAAGGCTAGTATTTTAAATATATTTTTTAAAAAAAATCAAGAAACTAGACATCAACAAACCAAATAATCCAATTAAAAATGTGATACCTATCTAAATATAGAATTCTCAGCAGAGGAATTGCAAATGGCTAAGAAACACTTAAGGAAATGTTCAACAACTTTAGCCATCAGGGAAATGCAAATCAAAACTACTTTGAGATTCCATCTTACACCTATAAGAATGGCTAAGATCAAAAACACAAGTGACAGCCCATGCTGGTAAGGATGTAGAACAAGGGAAACACTCCTTCATTGCTGGTGAAAGTGCAAATTTGTACAGAAACTATGGAAATCAATATGGCAGTTTCTCAGAAAACTAGGAATCACTCTACTTCAAGGCTCAGCTATACCACTCTTGGGTATATACCCAAAGGATGTTCCATCCTACCACAAGGACACTTGCTCAACTATGTTCATTGCAACTTTTTTCATAATAACTAGAAACTGGAAACAATTTAGATATCCCTTATCCAAAGAATGGTTAAAGAAAATATGGTACATTTAGACAACGGAGTATTACTCAGCTGTTTAAAACAATGATATCATGAAATTTGCAGGCAAATAAATGGAACTAAAAAAGATCATTCTGAGTGAGGTAACTCAGAAAGACAAACATGGTATGCGAATGCCACTTATAAGTGGATATTAGCTGTTAAGTACAGGATAACCATGCTACAATCCACAGACCCAAAGAGGCTAAGTAACAAGGAAAGCTCATGCGGGGGAGGGAAGATGCATGGCTCTCCCTGGGAAAGGGAAATAGAATATATTTTGTGGACAGCCTGGGGGTGGGTGGGAATGAGAACAGGAAGGATCAGGCAGGAGAGGGATGGAAGGAGAGAATACTGAGAGAGATGCCTGGAATTGGGGGGCACTTGATGGGGGACGATGTAGAAACAAAGTGCATTGAAAATTCCTTGGAGGCATAATCATCATCAGAGAGGCTTCATTCAGCAACTGATGGGAGCAGATGAAGAGACTCACAGCCATATTTTAGGAGCAACTCAGGGAACCTCATGGAAGAGGGGAAGAAAGGATTGTAGGAGACAAAGGAATTGAGAACACCACAAGAAAACAGCCCACAGAATCAACCAACCAAGGCTCATAGCGGCTCATCAACCCTGAATGGGTCTGAGCTAGGTCCTCTGCATATATGTGATGGTTGTGTAGCTTGGAGTGCTTGCGGGACTCCTAACAGTAGAAGTTGGGGGTGGAGTGTCGCTGACTCTTTTACCTGCTCTTGGAACTCTTTTTCTCATGCTGTATTGCCTAGTACAGCCTTGATATGAGGATATATGCCTAGTCTCATTTCATCTTGTTAAGCCATGTTTGGTTGATCTCCCTGGGAGGCCTACCCTTTTTTGAAGGAAACTGGAGGAGGAATGGATCTGGAGGAGAAGGAAGGTATGGGGAAGATTGGGAGGAATGGAAGGAGGGTAAATTATAATTGGAATGTAATGTATGAGAGAAGAATAAGAGAGAAAGGAAGAACGAAAGAAAGAAAGGAAGAAAGAAAGAAAGGAAGGAAGGAAGGAAGGAAGGAAGGAAGGAAGGAAGGAAGGAAGGAAGGAAGAGAATGTCAGAAATAATTACCCTCCTTTATCAGCAATGCAAGGATGCTTTAGTTTAAATTAGTAATTTTTTTGAAAATCAGAAAACCACTTATTTGACCATCTAAGAAACCTGAAACTTCATTGTTAGTAAAACTTTACAGTGGCATCAATAATGTTTTATTATATACAATGAAAAGAAAACAAAAATAATAAAACCCCATAGTCCTAACACATATATATTTTGTTTTAAGAAAAAATTCAACTGTCAAAAAGTAAAAGTTTAGAGTGATCTTTTCAACAAATCTGGGAAAATGATAGAGGTAGTCATTGAAAATTCCATATCCAGGGTCTGAAAACTCTATGAATTCGAGGTGTGACATAGATTTAGTTCTTACAGCTGCATTTCATTTTAAAAAATGGGATTTAGTAGGATTTTAGCCTTTGATTTGGCCAGAATTCAGTTTGTGTTAAATAACTCAGTGTCACAGAAAAGATTTGACCAGGATTTAATATCCAAATGTGAAAACTGGGGCGGAGCGTTTGTCCACATCTCAGTTCTTAGAGCCCCTGCCCCTGGGAGGTGTCTGGTTTGGGATGGAGCTGTTGTCTTCTCAGGCTTGCTTATCAGACTTCCATCTGAAAGTGAGGTCTGCCCACTCAGATGACAGTGACAGCTACGTGAGAGCGGGAATATTCTGCCCTAGAAAAGCCCTTTCTAGGCAGGAAATGGGCAATGGTTAGGGTAGTGCCCACCCCACCTGATTCTGGAAGCTTGGGCCTTCATCAACATATGATGTCATTGGGTACAAATTATAGCACAGGTTCTCACTGTGACTCAAGATGGCTTCCTTGCAATATGAACATAAAGAAAGCACTCCCTCTAGAGCTGGAATTTTTTTTTTTTTTTTTTTTTTTTTTTGGTTTTTCGAGACAGGGTTTCTCTGTGTAGCTTTGCGCCTTTCCTGGAACTCACTTGGTAGCCCAGGCTGGCCTCAAACTCAGAGAGATCCGCCTGGCTCTGCCTCCCGAGTGCTGGGATTAAAGGCGTGTGCCACCACCGCCCGGCTAGAGCTGGAATTTTAAGCCACTATCAGAGAGAGTGTTTCTGTGTTTTTACCATCTTGACAGAAAACATCAAGGGACTGGTTTCTCGATTTGTATTTATTGGCAGATGGTACAATATGCAAAATTTTCCTTTATACTACTAGTTTCCATCTTTTTATTCTTTCTAACAAACTTGGTTCTGCTTTCACTCTGTCTTAATAATCTACTGTCCACAGCAGCTTCTTCCTTTGACCAGCCATCCCAGAGGAAACCTGGGATTGTAGAACTATGTTGTAGACCTCTGAGCTTGTCTGACTGTTAAGATGAACAGCCCCACAGAGGTGCAAACTGTGCACACGGTGAGCAGTCAGGGGCTCACTGTGGGCACTGCATTGTCCTCATGGAGCCAACTCTCAGAGCCTTTCTCTTTAGCCTCCTGTAAGTCCAAGGATTGACGGTGGGACTTGTAATAAGAGGGCATTGTACACCACCGCCTGCATCTGTTGAACTGAAGCATTGGATCCACTTTTAAATTGCACATCTTAGAAAAAGTGGGGTATTCCCACAGCATATCTGGAACTCTATTGCTTAGTCCTTAGATGTTTACTAGGTTTACACTAAAATAATTGTACTTGCACAACTTAGCTTATTTTGAAAAATAATATGTATTTCTTCAATAGCCAAGCATTAGGATTATATTCTTTGTATTTGAATATGGACTCTTTGGATTGAAGCACACTGTTGTTCATGACTTACACAAAAAAAAAGTTGTGCTGTATGGTAAACATATTTGTAATGTATGATTTGCTGAAACAAGAATGCTGTACAGAACAGTTTTTATATTGTAAGTCTGTCTGTGCACACGCATGTGCACACAAGCATATACTCTTACAGAAAATTCTGAACTTTTGTAAGTCTGTGCAACCCTTTGCTATTATGTGTAATATCCACTTAGTAATGAGCTGATTTATGTCATGTAACTAGAGCCAGTCCCCCGAGTCAGTTTGTCACTTGGTATATCACATTGAGGTATTATAGGTATGTATCACCACAACTGGATTGATTGTTTACATAATTTATCTCATTGGCCATTTTCAATCTTACAACCAGAGAATGGAGGCTCAGAGAAATGTAGCTTTCTTAGCAAGGATAAGAAAGTGGAAATCAAATAAGGGTGTATCTGGTTCACAATTCCTTTTATTAATCAACAAAACTAAGATCCCCAGGAAATTCAAATTGTGCGGATAGTCTAACATGCAAAAATGGGCATGCAAGCTGTCTGACTTGGGCAGCATAGGCTAGGACCCACCAAAGAATGTGATGGTTTGCCATGAACAAGAAAATAAGTGCACAAAGAGCAACAGTTTGCTAATTTGTCTCTGAAGGACCCCCCAGTTCTAGGGCTCATGTTGAAAATGAGAGCCTCAGATAGGGACATACCGACAAGAACACAGCAGTCTATGCCATCTTCTTCAGACACTGGCAACCAGCACAATTAGAAACCGTTGCCTGCCCCCTGCTTCTGCATTTTACATGGCACATCCACAGTATGTTTTAACTGTGACTCTTCATTTTCCCACCAACTCCAGTTGTGTACTTGTCCATTATAGTAGTCACTTTGCTCGTGCTGTAATCAACTATCTAACAAGCAGCTTATGGGAGGAAAGGTCTATTTCAGCTCACAGTTGGGGAATATAGTCTACGGTCATGAAGAAGGCACAACAGCGAGAATGTTGAGGAGTCTGGTCACGTTGTATCCATCCACAGTGAAGAAGCAGACAGAGGCAGATGTGGATGCCCTGGTGCTTTCTCCTTTCCATTCAGTCAGACGCTAGCCCATGGGATGTGCTGCCACATTTAGAGTGGGTCTTCCTACCTCAATCTCTTCAGGAACCTTCCTCACAGATAGGGCTAGAGGTTTGTTTCCAATGGTGATGTTAAATCCCATCAAGCTGACAGTCAAGATTAACCATCACATCCATCATCTCCAAAAATCCACATTTCGGAACCAGAAACAGGTTGCATGTCCCTCATCCAAGAGTCCAAAACATGAAATCCTCCAAAACCCAAAACTTTTTACCCAATAACATTATGTCATGAGAGGATAATTCTACACCTGACCTCATGTGACCGAGTGCAGGCAAAATGCTGGATCATTAAAAATATTCTGTAAGGTTGCCTGAGGCTATGTAAAGCATAAATTACTTTTGTATTTAGACTTGAATATTTTACCTAAAATAACTCCTTGCAATTCCTTATGAAGATGCACATATTCCAAAAACGGGAGGGGGGGATCTAAAATCCAAACCTTTCTCAAAGCAGATCAAAGAAATTCAACAAGTATTTAAACCTATTCACAGCATTTTCACCTCAGTGCCCATTTCATTTCTCTGCCTAGAATTCTATTTCTCCATAGTTTCTTGTGTAACTCCTGCTAATGCTACATGGCCCCCATAAGTACCACTTTCTCCTTAAAACTGTTCCTGTTAATTCTGAACTTCTTCCTACTAACAAAAATACTTCAGCCAATCAATATTCATATAACTTTAATTGAATGGCTGTCTAACTGATCCTTTAAGGTCATAATCATAGCCTTAATTGATATGTACATATGCAGACATTACAGTGTTTTAAAGTACCATGAAAATGTGCCCTAAATACCTGCTATTCACATTCCAAGCAATATTTCCAGTCTGGTTTTAAGTGAGTTGTCACTAATTAAAATTCATACTGGTAATCTCTCCTTGCACCATTAATGTCTTATTAAACATCTGATTAATTACTCTATAAGAGCATATTTTCTGATTAGCTTTCAGCATTTTACAGGTATAAAATATATCTATGAATAGCTCTTTTATATTTACACATTAAGAACTAAAACAGACACATTTTCTTAAGACATTTTTATTCCTAAACATTTACTTAGACCCTGGAATAATGTCTAACTTTATGGAAATTGTTTATGACAGCTTACTTTTTTCATTTTACAGAAAGCCTTGAAGATGAGTGAGCCTACAACATGCAGCTGACAAGTTATCAAGTAAGATTATTGATAGGAAAATAAAAGATGTAGGCGGGAAGCTTGGGAGTGGATCAAGATTGAAAATAGATGAGTCACTCACATTGAAGGGATAATTGAAGTCATTGAGGCCATAGTCCCTGGGCCAATTACTATGGAAGGAAATACAAAGTCTGAAGGAAATGTTTATTTAATAATATGAGTTAAGAAAGTCCCTAAAAGGACGTGTGATAGAGGAGAAACAATTCAATAGAAAACTGTGGTTAATAAGAGATAAGAAAGTTTTGAGAAGATAGGTCCATACCAACTTCAGAGAAATCGGAGAGAAGGAAATCTAATGAGTAACCATTGCTAACAGTAGGGAGAGAGTTTCCAGGGCTGATGAATGTAGACTGTAGAACCATGTGGACAGAATGCTAAAGGCTAGCTACTATTTGAGGGAGAGAAGTAACAAAAGAAAAGGTAAGAAGTAGAGCTCAAAACTGTATATTACAAAAAGATTCAGAGTTCTCTTGCTGCTGTGCATTCTACTTTTGATCTACATGTACAATTTGAGGCCTTCTTGTTCCCTTCTTAGTCCATACCAGTCTCCCACTCCCATCTCTACATCTCTGGGAGTGTTCTCATTAAGGCCACTATAGTCCCATACTATGTCTTCGCAGAGATCATAACTCTGTTCTTACCATGTTTTAAATTTATTGCAATTGAAATAATTGATCATTGCCTCCTTTGTGAACCATTTCTCTTCTGGCTTCTATGATCCAATTTTCTCTTGTTTTTCTTGTACTGCAGTAGACTCTGGTATTATCTCTTTCTCCTTTGCTTATCCTCAAAATGATAAGAATACTCCACTGCTAGCCATTTACCTTCATCTATCTCTGTATTCTCTTCAGCTCTAAGGAATCGTGTAGCTTTAGACAGCACTTCTCTAATCTACATTGTTCTCAACTGATCCCTTGAAGGTCAGACTCATTTATCCAACTGCCTGCTTAACATCTCCACTGCCTATTTAAGTGCATATGTGGAGCCTCAGTGGAGAAATAACTGTCTTTCAAGCCCCCTGCCATATTCTCACTTAAGTTTTTACTTTCATGTCCACATTGAGCTCAGGACAAAAGTCTAGTGCCTTCTTTTCTTGATTCCTCTCTCACCTTCAATCCATCATCAAATTCTACTAACCCTGCTTTTATAAATAGTTCTCTAATCCATTCATTTTGATACATTTCCACTGCTACTGCCTCAGTCTAAGCCAGTATCAACTCTCGCTTGGACTATGAATTGGCCTTGTAACTGCATCCTACCTAACACTTGTGTCCCACTCAACCTAGTCTTTACGTCAAAGCCAAGAATTTTCTAACAGTGAATCATTTCTCTGCCCCCCTCACTGTGTTTAAATGGAAACTTGAAACATTATGCTTAAATTCTTTAAGTCATATACCACCAAACTCTAGTCATGTTTTTAAAATCTATTTTTGTTTGAGAATTTTATACACATATGCTATGTATTTCGATGATAGTCACCTCCCAGTCCCCTTCTCCCACTCCTCCCAGATCTCTACCCTATGTCCATTGCCCAACTTTATGTTCTGATTTTCTTATGTTTTGTGCTGCCCATATACCATAAGTGTTGCACCATCCACTGAAGCACAGTCAATCCTCAAGAGGCCATAGCCCTAAATGAAACTGACTCTACCTCTGTCAGCATCCAGTGGCTGTTATAGCTCCTTAACCAGAAATAGAGACTCATGTACCCTCCCTATGTGCTAGAATATTGACTGGCTTGGTTTTGAACTGGTCTTATGCAGACAACCACAGCTGTTGTGGGTTCATGAGTGCAGTGGTCCTGTCACGTCCTCCAGACACTCTTTCAACCCAGTCCTTTCTGACTCGGGGCTCTTACAATCTTTTCACCCTCCCCTGAGATGTTCCCTGAGTCTTGTGGGTAGGAGTGTGCTATAAATATCCTGTTTATGGCTCGCATTCTACAGACACTTATTCTCTGCACTTTGGCCAGTTGTGAGTCTCTGTAATGATGTCATCCACTAGTACAATCAAAGAAACAAACAAATATACTTCTCTAATGAGGACCTATAGCTATACTAATCTATGGGTATAAGAAATACATATTTAGAAGGCATTTTGATACCATGTCCATTTAGCAAAATACAGTAGTGGGTTTTCCCTTAAGACTTATACACTCCTCAGTCATAGGTTCCTGACCGTATTCTTCTTTGTTTATTTGTTTGATTTTAAGACTACGATTTACTTACAGTACCTGGTCAGATTTTGCACCTTTGTCCCATGTTACTTTTTATTTTGCTTTGGATGTTCTGGCCACCAATGCAGTCTGTAGTCCTAATACTAATTAGTATCCCTTTAGCCTTTAGTCTCTTCTGAAATCCTTTAGTCTCTTCTGAAACCACTTGTGGACTTTTTTAACTTCCTCAAGCAGGGAAATCAAAATCATATTCAGAACACTACCTCAAAACAAAGCCCTTGATTTAGTTCACAGTATTCTGCTGTCCTCCCCTGAGTTCTGCTTGTCATATGCATGAGACAAATGGGCAACTTTTTCTTTCTTTTTTTTAAAAATACTTATTTATTATGTATATAGTATTCTACCTGCATGTGTCCTTGCAGACCAGAAGAGGGCACTAGATCTTGTTACGGGTGGTTGTAAGACACCATATGGTTGCTGGGAATTGAACTCAGGACCTCTGGAAGAGCAGTCAGTGCTCTTAACCGCTGAGCCATCTCTCCAGTCCTCTTTTTTTTTATTAAGAAAATTTTTCCATCATTTTACACACCAATCAAAGATCCCCCTCTTCCCTCCTCCCACCCCACCCCACCCTCCTCCTCCCAACCCACCTCCACTCCCACCCACAAGAAGGCAAGGCCTCACATGGGGAGGCACATTCAGTAGAGGCAAGTCCAAGCCCTTCCCCCTGCCTCAAGGCTGCAAAAGGTGTCCATCAAAAGCCCACTCATGCACAAGATGAATTCTGATCCTACCGCCAGGGGCCTCCCAAACAGATCAAGCTACACAACTGTCTCGCCATGCAAAGGGCCTAGTTCAGTCCCATGTAGGCTCCACAGCCATTGATCCAACTTTCATGAGTACCCTCTAGTTTGGTTTGGTCATCCCTGCCTGTTTCCCCATCATGATCCTGATGCACTTGCTCATAGAATCCCTCTTCTCTCTCTTTGACTGGACTCCTGGAGCTCTATCTAGTGATTGGCTATGGATCTCTACATCTGCTTCCATCAGTCATTGGAGAAAAGTTCTGTGATGACAGAGTATTCACCGGTATGCTCTTTAGGCCAAGACAGTTCAGTTCAGGCACCCTCTCCACTGGAGTCATCCTTGGGGATTCCTGGCCACTTCCCTAGTACCAGGTTTCTCCCTATCCCCATGATGTCTCTCTCTATCATGATATCGCTTTCATTGCATTCCCCCTCCCTCCCTGTTCCAGCTCAACCATCCCATTCTCTTATGTTCTCATCCCCTATCCCCTACCCTCCATTGCCCACCCCTCATCCCCAGTTTACTCATGGAGATCACAAATGGGCAACTTTATCAAGGAGGTAATATGAGTCAATGTCCTTTGTGTGTTTGGTGGTGCTGCGGTGTCTGGCATCTCTCTGGGAAGCCTCTGTTGCTTTGTGTCTGTTTACTACTCTAGTAAACAGAAAGCTACCAATTCAGAGCATGCACTAAGTATCACCCCATTTTTAAATGAAGAGGGCAGGAAACCACAGTGAGCATAGCTGCTAATTGCTAAGTATGCTCCTTCTGGTTGGTGCTCTGGCCTCTGTGAACAGAGCAGTAGCTGCAGTGAGCAATATGATGGATTTCTCATCTTCATCCATGAGCTGTGTGTTAGTTACTGTTCTGTTGATTTGATAAACTACCACAACCAGATGTAACCTAAGGAAGAAAGATTTTGTTTTTGTTCACAGCTGCAGAAGGATAGAGTCCATCGTGGGAGAAAAGGCATGGCATAGCAACAGGAGCAGGAGCAGGAAGCTGTCTGATCACGTTTTTCACCTGCACACAGGAAGCAGAGGGAGAAGAGGAAGGAGGCAAGTCTATAATTACTGAAAGCTCACCTCCAGTGACGTACTTCCTCCAGCAAAGCTCCCAGCTTAGTAGAGCTGGAGCTTTCCATAACGTCCCCAAACAAAATCACCAACTGGGATGTTTTAATTATATGGGGGACATTTCCCATTAAAACCACCACAGTCTATAAAAGCTGAAAAACTTATTTACATACAACTGACTCTGAATCATTGCATCCAATAAGCTCAACATGCACTTCACAGTGTAGATCCCTACTTGTATGTGAACAAATACAGAGACTGACACACATCATATTTCAGTCTTCCTCAGATAAATTCATATGCCTCTCTTGATATTAAAACTGCCTTAGGTTATCCTGTACGCAGTGATCTGGATTTAAACTAACAGATTACACAATTTAACTGTGTGATGGTAAATCTTGACTGTCAGCTTAACTAGATCTGGATTCAACGAAACCTCTGGGAGGGCCCATGAAGGCATTTCTTGGAAGGATTAACTTGGTGGAGAAAGACCCTTTACTAAGTAGGCAGAACCTTCCCTCAGCAGCATGGAAGTCTGAGTTAAAAGCAGTGCTACTTGCTTGCCTGCCTTGGTGTCTTGCTTGTGACTGTATCCTGTTGCTGCTGCTGCTACCCCTGTCATCCTGGACTGAAGACCAGCTACTCTCGGGGGATTTCCCCAAACTTTAGCACCAGATTGAAACTGCTTAGGCATCTAACATTATGGACTGTACAGCTATGAGGTTCTCAGCCTCTCTAGCGTGCAGACAGCCATTTTTGCACTACTCAGGCTGCATTCTGTAAGCCAATCTAAAAATCGTAAAGTAATATAATGATCATGCAGATTACATTTACCAACTGTATCAATTACTTGTCTCATTCCCATGACCAAAGGCTTAAGAAAGGAAGAGTTTGTTTTGGATCCCAGTTCAGAGGGTTCATCATGATGACAAGTCATGGCAGTAGAAACTTGGGAAGGCAACTAGTCATATTGAATTCAAAGTCGGAAAGTAGAGAGACATGAATACTGGTGCTCAGTTAGCTGTTCTTCTTTTATGAAGTCTGGGGCCCCAGGCCATGAAATGGTGCCACCCATATTTAGGGTAGGTCTTCACACCTCAGTTAACCTTGTCTAGGAAATTCTTTACAGACACACACAGAGGCTTGTCTCTTTTTTGTGATTCCACATCTTGTCAAGCTGACAGTCAATATGAACCAGCACACCAAAAAATCCAAAACTGAACTTCTTTCTGTTTTTTGAGGGTTTGGTTTTGGTTTTGGTTTTGCTTAAATGGAGGGATTGCTTGTGTATTTGGTTGTTGTTGTTTTTTTTTAATTTGTGTGTGTGTGTGTGTGTGTGTTGTGTGTGTGTGTGTGTGTGTGTGTGTGTGTAGAGAGAACTGCCATAAAAGATCTCTCCATTGAAAAACGGATTTTTGCTTGTTTTTTTTTATTGTCCCATCTGTTGCCCATGATGACTGCAATAATACCAAAGAAAAACAGTTTATCATAAACGTCCTTTAAAAGATCATAATGAACAACAGACTGGCCTTAGATTGTACCCTGCATGTATGATATGAGACAATGCCCCTGGATAACTGCGCACAGAGAACAGAGTTGAGGACCTCAGATGTTATGACTGGGATAAATACTGCACATTGGTCCCATCCTGCTGCTTACAGTCCTACTGAAAATATCCTAACAAAAGGCTAAATGAAACTAATTGAATGACTTCGTCTCAGGCTCTGTCCATCACACTAATTGGGCATGCATGTGATTATTTAAGTTTTTCCAAGGATATTTTAGGCCTAGAAAATTTGTGTGAAAGATAATTTGCCATGGACATTGAGCAAAATTGCTCTGTCATGTCAAGGATCACTGAAAACAGGATCTTGATTTCTCTTTAACTATAGTGCATTTTATGGTTGTGGTCTCAATGATTAACCTTTGCATATTAAATGTTTGTCTTATTCAAAAAGTCTACCTCATATAAAATAGTTGGATTCAACAAGATCATTGGTCCTCAGCTACAACACAAACCTCCTTAATGATCGTGCAGTGATTGAACATATCTTTATTAAAGTATGACAGTAAATTTATGAGATTCTTTTTTTTTTGAAAATAGATTCAACTATTTCATTCCCACTCCATTTCCTGTTCAGTGAAGAGCAGACCTCCAAGAGATGACAGCCAGAACAATGTTGGGTTTAAATTGAGCCCATGCCCCACACTGCCTGAATGGCCAAGAACCAGAGACTGGACAGCCCCAAAGACCTAAATCAGAATGAAACATGACTTAAAAAAAAATGTTTATGAGTTTTAAAATGGTTTCTTCTATAAATAAGTAAAAATTCCATTTTATTTTACAAATGCCTTTAATCGATGGAGGATAAAATTAAACGAAATTGACCGTGACACTAAGGCTATAAAAAAGATCATCGTATTTTAATCAGACGCGTTTGAATTCGCTATTCACTTTTCTCCTTTAAACAGTTAATAAGATTACTTTCTACTGTTTTATTTAGAAACTTTCCAAATGAAAGAACTATTTTTATGAGATCAAAAGGAAACAAGCATGAGTGTTTCTTTAGCAGTGAATTATTTATCGACTGCTGATTGGCAGAAATCAATAATCCTGAATCAGGCATAAGGCCTGAATTCTATCCCTAGTGCCCACACAGAAAGCCGACCTGATGGCGCATACTTGTATCTACAGCGGTGGGGAAGCAGAAATCGGTGAATCTCTAGGGCTCACTGGTCCACCAGCCTCGTCGAATTGGCCATCTCAAAAACCACGACAGACAGCTTCAGAGGAACGGCACCTGTGGTTGACTTCATGGCCACTGTCTGCACATGAGCACGTGAACCTAAGAATTGCCTCAAGATTTGACCATCATACACACAAAGCAGCTAACTTAGAGATCCTAATTCCTTTCCTCTAGTTGTTAGCAGAGATAGTAAGCATTAAAGGAGAAATTGTAATTCCCCCACAGAAAGTATCTTGGCAAAAAATTGGCTGAGTAACATGAAAAAAATCTTGGTTAGGATAAAGAGAGGTGTAAGGTAAACACTGGGTTTTCATAACACAGTCAGAAGCTCTGAGACTGGTGATCCCCTGTTGATAGATGCTAGGAAGCACAGATGCAAAGTGCCTTTCAAGACACTGGCACTACCAGCTGAATTCACTGAAGATCATTACTCACCTCTGCTCAGTCTATGAATACACTACCTAAAAATAATGATGGAGATCAAAAGTTTCAATGTCCCCGACAGGGCCTAGGGATCATGGGGTAAGATTATGCTGGCAGCTTCATCTTCAAGTTCTGCTTTCAATTGCTATAAATTTTCACACACAAAAATCTACTTCAGAGCTAATATTTTTCAACTGGTCTCCTGGTGATACTGTAAGAAATATTGAGCAAAATGTATTCAATTCTTTTGTGTATTTTATCTGGTAAATATTTATTATTTCCTAGTATTAACCCATAAACATGTCACCATTTGATTCTCTGTACTGATGAAAATATATTTCCTGGGACCTAGGATTAGAGATATTCTGTAAGCACAATGAATAGCAAATTAAGGTTGTAACATAACAGAAAATGAAAAATAGGAGTGCAGGCAAGGAATACAGAAAGATATAATAAGTTGTATTACTCCAAGTCATACTCTTGAGTAAAACATATTTATCTTATAATTGCCTTTTCACCCCAACTTAACAATGTCACATAAAAAATACTCTTAAGCCTACTTAAGAATCAGTTTATCTGAATGATTTCAAAGCATATCCCACCACTTTCCCTCGATGACATCCTACTGAATGACTAAGATTTTGTAATTGAGCATTTACATTTTGGACTGAAACATTTAAATTGGTTGTTGGAAATGATATGTTAAGCCTTCTTAGACTTTTCCTATTTAATAGAGAATTCATCTGATTCATTTCTGAGTTTTGGAATTCAATATAGCAAGAACGTGACTTCAGGAGTCAGAAATATCTTTTCCTCCTCCCACCCAATATTTCCAGACTTTTCTGGTCCAAAAAATCTCACAGAAGAACATTTAGGACAATTGTAATAATTCTGTATGGTCACCTAACAAAACACGGAGGTTTCCAGTTCCAGGGCTTCCTAAAAGGTAAATTAGATTATGAGGCACCGTAAAAGGATTCAACTGTTTTGTGCAATGGTTTTTGAAAAGACAAATACAAAAATTAGAGCAAGAGAGAGTCTGAACAGATTTACACCAAAAGAGTTTAAATAGATTTATCTATAATCTCAAAGTTGCCTGGAGCGACAGAATATATATATATATATATGCATGCGTGCACACACGCTTGCACGGTTGTGTACTACCTAACAATGCTGTGATCAATTCACATATAACAGTGGTTCCATAAGATTAGATATAATGGAGCTCAAAATTTTCCATCACAGGGTGATAACATAGCTGTCACACTGCCATGTATCACTCACATCACTGTGATGATGCTATGTAAATAAACTTACTGTGCACCACATATAATTGTGCATGTTATATAATACTTGTTAATTATAATAAATAAATATATTACCATCTTACGTACTTGTTCTAGTTTGCTTCTTAACATTATTTAGGAGTGTACTCTATTAATACTTACAAAAGGATGTTTACTATAAAGCAGTGTGCCTGTTATACAGGCAGCACCCAATTCATCTGTTTATGTCTCTTAATTGCATCATTTTTCTCTTACGCATAGCTTTATAGCAAGCTGTTTTGTTTGCCATGGGCCCAAAAGACTATATTGTACATTCTCTATTATATAATATAATATATACATGCATACTTACATTTGCATTTATACAGCATACAACGTAGTTTGTGGTACACTATACCATCTAGTTCCTTGTAAGTACACTGCAACATTCTCACAGTGACAGTATAACCTAATAATCCATTTCTGAGACTTTTCCCCATCATTATGCAGCACAAAGCTGTGAGTACATGTGTCTAGGTAGAGCTACATACTAGTGCTGATATTCACACACATGAGAATTGTCAGAGAGTTTTTAAAAATTCCAATACTTTCCGGTCCCATGCAGGCTCCACAGCTGTCAGCCTAAAGTTAATGAGTTCCTACAAGCTTAATTCAGTTGTTTTTGTAGATTTCCCCATCATGATCTTGATCCCAACCTACTCCCTTGCTCATAGAATCCCTGTTTCCTCTCTTTAACTGGACTCCCGGAGCTAGGCCTGGTGCTTGGTTGTGGATCTCTGCATCTGCTTCCATCAGTTACTGGATGAAGGCTCTATGATGCCAGTTAGGGTAGGCCCTCTGCATATGAAAGACAGTTGTGTGTAGCTTGGTCTGTTTGAGGGGCCCCTGCAATAGGATCAGGATGTATCCCCGGTGCATGAGCTGGCTTTTTGGATCCCATTCCCTATGGTGGGATGCCTTGTTCAGCTTTGATGAAGGGGGAGGGGCTTGATCCTGCCTCAACTGAATGTACCAGGCTTTGCTGACTCCCCATGGGAGGCCTTACCCTTTCAGAGGAAGGGAAGGGGGGTGGGTGGGGGAGGCTGGGTGGGAACAGAAGAAGGGATGACAGGAGAATCTGTGGTTGGTATGTAAAGTGAATTTAAAAATCCTTAAATTAAAAAAATTCCAATATTTTACAGCTGATTTGAAGGGAGAATCTAGAAAAACTGGGAGGGGAGCAATCAGGGAGAAAGAAAGAATGAGTATGGATGTCTGCAAAAGTCACAGAGATTCATATAATTGTCTATTTACCTAAAATTACATGTAGATCTAAGTCTGCATATAGAGTGTAAATGGAATTTTACAATATGGTTCGTGGCTCCCCACAAGAACCATATTCTAATACCATGTGTAAGAAACTCCCTTTTGACTTGTTAGACAGGGTTGTCCTAGAGACTCCCAAAGCATTATAGGTTATTGCTGCTACCTACAGTTGTCCCCCAGAGGTGGAAGGTAAGTCCCTGTTGCTGAAGATAACACGTTCTTCAGACACAGGACCTGGAGGATACAAGCTGTTTCTGACCCAAAACCCTCCTCCCTAAGGACTAACTTTAATACTACCAACAGGAATGATACAAGCTTCCAGTAGAGGGAATAGATGAACACTCACTCAGCTTTAATACCTATAAACTAACACCCTTAGGTAAAATTGTACCTAAGGTGAAATTGTAGTGTGGAGATCTTGGCAGTTACCAATATCTCCCTAATTGGACTTATGGCTTGCTCAACCACTCAAAGCTAGTAAGGTCATGGATCTTGGAAGAGAATCTAAAACAACCTCTTCACTAAACCAACATAATTCCTAACTGCACTCTAAATATACATCTTGATACCCACAGATAAGATGTAGCTCTCACCCCTCATCTCTTTGTACCAGACAAAGAATGTTGAGAAAGAGCCTTATTTTAAAATTGGTGTTGTAAAATAAGAGCTAAGAACCTTTCTTTGGCCAGGGGAACCCCAAAGAAGAGGTGGAGGAAGGATTCTAGGAGCCAGAGGGGTTGAGGACACCATGAGAACACAACTCACAGAATCACCTAAGCAGGGCTCACAGGGGCTCATAGAATCTAATGGGACAATCATAGACTCTGTATTGGTCTGTGCTAGGTCCTCTGCAAATATGTTATGGTTGTTATCTTGGTGTTCTTGTGGGACCCCTAACAGTGGGACTGGGGGGCAGGGCATATCTCTGACTCTTTTGCCTGTGCTTGGGACCCTTTTCCTCCTACTGGGTTCCCTAGTCCAACCTTGATATGAGGGTTTGTGCCTGATCTTATTGTAATTTGTTATGCCATACTCAGTTGAAAGCCCTGGAGGCCTGCTCTTCTTTTTAATTGGAAATGGAGGAGGAGTGGATTTAGGGGAGAGGGGAGGGGACACTGAGAGAAGTGGAGGTAGGGGAAGCTATGGTCAGAATGTAATCTATGTAAGAATAAAAACCTTCCTTTGCCTGTAGCGTTGGTTTCTTACCATTTTGCTAGCCCTTCTCATGATGATACCAGAAACTAGTCACCTATTTTCATTAAGTATCTGTAGTTGGACCAACACCCCTCAACAATGACAAACATCCATAACCCACCAAATGATCAAAAACCACCCACTCCACCTCTCGGGAATATGAGCATCATGTTCTTAAAATTACTTCCTGTTGTCTGGGGTCAATAGCATCTCTAGGGGACCCTGAGAAATTGGCAAAGCCTTCCCACTGGATCAGGTTCAGAGGGATAACAAAGCCTTCCTCTAGTCCAAGTGGAAATATTGGCAGTATGTGCAAAAACTAGCAAATGTAGCTTCCTCCTCTTAGATGTTTGCAGGCTGAGACTGCTCACCTGCAGAGACCTCCTTCTCAGAGTCACTAACTCTTCCTGGTGCTGTACATGACAAACACACTGAGGTCCCAGGTTGTATAACTGTTGCCACTCTGTCAGAGTGCTCACAGCCCACCTGAACTCTGCTTTCTGTACATGGATCTGCATGTCTCTCCTTTCTTCATTCCCTTACCACCAATAGTCAGGTCAAGGAGCCAAGCTGTGCAGAACACAGTAACACCATGGCATTTGTAGTGCATTTGTTGAGTATACACAAGGTGGTTGGTATGTAACAGTAAACTAAAAAAAAAAAAAAAAAAAAAAAAAAAAAACCTGAAGTTTGCTTTCATCAATCTCACAGTTAGTAGGAAGTAAGCACAAAACAAATGATAAAACTACAGTAAAAAATTATCCCAACTGGGTGTGGGAGCACATGGGTGGTAGGTGGAGGCAGGAGGATGTGTGAATTGAAATATCTACTTCCGTTTGATATGGAACAAAAAAAAATCTTTCTTAAAGTAATTCACTAAGATCTCAAGATACATCTATTATGGCATTACCTTACCAATTTATAACATTTGGTACCTGGAGGATCACTATGGCTACTATAAAAGCTGTGTTTGTGTGTGTGTGTGTGTGTGTGTGTGTGTGTGTGTGTGTGTGTGTGACTTCTGTTTAACAGTCAAATAATAAGTAAAGTGAGGTGTGGTGGCCCATGCCTATACATGGGAGACAGAAGCAGGAGAACTTTCCTCAAGTTTTAGGCCACCCTGGTCTAAATAGTGAGTTCCAGACTAGCCAGGGCTTTGCAGCAAGACAATGTCTCAAATGAACAAAAACTAAAACAAAAATTTCAAACAGTAAGTGATGAAAACTAAAAGTTTTGAGAATAAGTTTCCAGGCTGTGCTGTGCAAGAGTACAGTGGAAAGATGTCACCAAGATGATTTTGATGTTAATGACATATTATCATGCTATAAACTGTACCAACACTCTGTGACAAATAAGTATGTATTATATCTCAAAGTCTCTGGTCCAGGAATTATAGAGTGGCCTGGTCTCTATGCTCAAAGCTCTATGCTCAGCTATCGATGGGTTTTATAGCACCAGAGGGTAAAGGAATGGTAGGTGCCACCCAAGAGCATGCTACACAACTAGCAAGTTGGCACCTCTCCAGGTGAGCCTTTCATGGGTTACTTGAGTGTCCTCATGACCTAGTGGCCTAGTCACCAAGTGATCAGAGATGGAGGCAGATGCTTCAATGTCTTCTGCCCTAACCATGGATATCATGCCACACCACTTCTATTATATTCTACTCGTCACTTTCCCCAAAAATTCTTAAACTACTGTGGAAAAAGTAAAAGATGGGTGATATTTGAGACAAAAACAATACCAATTTTGACTCTTGTTTTGTTTTGTTTCTGAAGATTCCTGGGAAAATTAAACAATTAAAACCCAGAGTAAACTTGTCCATTGTGTTAGTAACAATAAGTTAATTGCTCTAATAATCTCAAATTTTTCTTTTACTAAGATATTGCCCAGTTCAAGCCATTAAAAGTCACTTTGCCCCACATCGTCATTCAGGTCCTGAGGTTTTTCTGCATTGTGTCCCTGTCTTTGTCCAGAATCTTATATCCTCCACATTCAGGAAATAAGATAAAAGACATTTGCCTGTGGACATTTTGATGGGCCAACAGTGAAAATGGTGTTCATCACTCATTGGGATATCACCAGCTAACATTCAGTTGCATGGAAAGTGTATGGGAAGAGGTCACATGTAAGAAAAAGCAAACTATCAGTTAATGACTAGAAACTTTCCTCCAGAAACTTCAGTGTGTATGCTGACTGGCTTAGAATATACGAGTTGAAAAAAAGGAAATAAAGGGGACATCTTTGAGAGTCAAAACGTGTCCAAAATTTGCATAATCACATTCCAGGTAGTTGTTTGTTTTTTTTTTTCTTTCTACCAAATACAAACAATGAGTTCTCACTCTTCTTCATCCAGCATTACTTGTTTACCTGGTAACTAAATTCCTTTTAAATTCACATAAGGATTTAGTCCATTCAGGACATACGGAAATAACATACCCTGGAACTTCATAAATACAGATGTCCCTCTCACAGTTCTGGATGCAGAGAAAGCTAGGCCAAGGTGCTATCTTTTTTGTACTGACTCTACCTACCAGAAGAGATGATAAACTCTTCTTCAGATCTCTTTCATAAGGGAACTAGTGACATTCACGAAGGTTCTTACCCTGTGCCCTGATTACCACCCACGATGGCCAATCTTGATTGACAGCCTGACAGGATTTAGAATCAGCTGGGAGGCAAACTGCTGGGCATACCATGACGGTCTCTTCAAAGATGTCAAACGGAAGAGGGAACACACACCCTGAATGCCTGCACCACTCCACAGGTTGGCATCCTAAACTGAGTAAGAAAGAAATGTAAATGCAAGTTGAACACCAGCCCGGGTGTAATCTCTGCTTTCTGACCATGCACACATTGTGACCAGCTGCTTCAGATTCTGCCATCAAGACTTCCCTGCCATGATGGGCTGTGCCCTCAAAGTATCAGTCACATTAATCTCTTTCTTCCTTTTGTTGAGCATTTTGTTGCTGCACTGGAATGAGTAACTAATACACAAGCCAAAGGCCCTGCCTCCTAACGTCATCACTGTGAAAGTGGATTTCAGAACTCAAATTCAGGAATATGTAAATGCTCAGATCATAGTGCGTATTAAAATAGATTCAGGTCGGGCGGTGGTGGCACACACCTTTAATCTCAGCACTAGAGAGGCAGAGGCAAGCAGATCTCTGCGAGTTTGAGGCCAGTCTGGTCTACAGAGCTAGTTCTAGGACAGCCAGGGCTACACAAAGAAATCCTTTCTCGAAAAACCAAAAAAAGGAAAAAAGAAAATAGAAGAAAAAAATGGATTCAGTGCTGAAAAAAACTAAAATTAAGTTGTTGACAAATTATTTGAACAAACATTACTTTATTAGAGGCTCAGATAAATACATGTAAACTGCAAGTTCCACAAAACATATAAAGTGTTTTCAACTATGTCCCTTAAATAGCATGGGATAGATGAATTTCATTTAGTCCTGTGTACAGAGATAAGTCACTCATGTAATACTCGGGCCCTGGTACTGGCTTTTGCTTTCCACTGTTAGACATTTTCTTATTCCCTCATGAGCATCAGTCTTCTTAATTAAGCAAATATATCACCTATACCTTGTGATAACAATCCAACAATTAAAATCTTGGAATTAAAAACATCATTTGTTTTAGAACATTCAGAGTTGTTCATCTTTCTAAATAACTAAAGAAAGTAGGCTCCCCCACACTTCATGTGCTACTTCGCCAGAAGTAGCCTGGTGTAATTCATCATCGGATAAAACATGACAGGCGAGTTCAAGGACGACAGCGGCACTTTGCCTCTGAGCGTTGATGGAGCACACCCGTGGTAATCACTCTGTTTGCTACTAGTTCTTGGCTTGCAGTGTGAACTCTCTCTCACCGTAGGCCCCACTCGACTTTACTACTAATAACTTTACATTGCCCTTAAGCTGTTTTGTTTATCGTTCTACATTGCCTATCTAAACAAATCTACTTCCCATTTTCTTCACCTGCCTTTGCTTAAATGCTTATTATGTACTTTGTCACTATTTCCCTGTGCAATTTATTTACCCCTTCTTGGACCTCCTAACACATGGTAAATATTGACAGTGCTCTGCTGAAGGATATCTCATGAAACAGATAGCCGTGAATGAAGTTAAATGCTCACAACTCAAAAACACGTTACCTGTACTGGGCTCCAAATTGCCCATTGACAATGTGTACCTGTTTACGTCCTGGATCATCCAGACACATAAAAGATGAAAATGTCTGCATCTCTAAGAAAGTTGTAATTTGGTAGAGAAATTCTCTCTTCAACCCATCCTCGTCAAGATCTTTAATATTAAGAAAAAGAAGAAAAACTTCTTTTAAATGATTTTTAATGTTAAAATCTAACATCATTCACTATTTCCTATCACTTCATTCATAATTCAATGTAACATATGTATATATCTTACCAATATAGTCAAACACATTATACATAGCATACATAAGTAAAATTATCTTGAATTCTAGAAAGTTCCAGAAAAATAAATTACAAATCAGAGATTATGTTAGAAATTTAGAAGCTCTGGGCATAGTGGTGCATAACTCTAATTTCATCGTGTAGGAGGCAGAGGCAGATAGATGTCTGTGAGTTCAAGGCCAGCCTGGTTTACTTAGAGAGTCCTAGGCCAACTTGAGCTACATAATGAGGTCATGTCTCAAAAAGAAAGGAAGAAAGAAAGAAAAGAATGAAAGAAAAGGAAGGAAGGAAGGAAGGAAGGAAGGAAGGAAGGAAGGAAGGAAGGAAGGAAGGAAGGAATTTAATGAGCAACATGATGAGAGGTAAATACAGTATGTAGATAAGATCAGTTCCAAGTAGCACTTTAGAGACAATTAGGTTTAATTGTTTTAGGAATAGCAGTCTGGAATCAAAACCAGAGGCAGAGAACAAAGACACTAAAAGAACAGACAATGTAAAGTTAATGGATACTGGAAATTTTAACAATAGTTTGAGATTTTTGTTATTGTTATCTAACTTATTTCTCATAGGTGATATTGCATAAGCAAATTACTATTTCCACACATTTGGAAAGAAAGCAGTGAGAATTAGAGTTCTAGTTGGGAAAGGACTACATAGTTACCAAACAGCATAGCCTAGGTCTCCCAATATTTCCCATATTATTCTGATAAAATGCTATGGGAAAGTAACTATCCAGGCTTAATAATGGCACAAAACAGACAGACATCACTTTAAATACGGCATATAAAACACCTGCTTTTTGCAAGCAAGAACTGAAGTCAAAAGAGGAAACAAATACAGGAAAATAGATCTGTCCCTGTTAAAACAAAGAGACAAAAGTACAGTTCAGCTCTGCTGTTAGTCACTGTAACAAGGGTCCAACGCCACACACTTATTAATGTGCCAAGGTCCCTGCAGAGTGACTCTCTGGCTAGCATTTGGTACCCTATGAATCATTGCTGAACACACCCTGAATCTCAGATTTGGGGAAATGGTAACAGGCTACAACTATAACATATTACAAGTTATTGAATACAGAGAAAGTAATCTTTTCACAGAGATTAAAAAGGGAAAACCAATATATCTTGGATAGCAATTTCAGGATGTTACAGAAATTCCTATATGAAATAATTTTAAATGTTTGTCCTTTTCTGTGGAGAGACAGAGGAGAGAGAGAGAGAGACTTCCTCCAGAATCTTTACAAGCTATAGGAAAACAAAAATATTACATGGATAGGAAAGGCCTGCAAAAGTGGTTAGCAAAGAGTCATTTGTCATCCCCAGGCAACTTCTTATAGGTACCTCAGAAATAAATCCATTCAAAAGCATTCAGTAATTCTAGAAAACAACATCCCTGCCCACTTCCAATTTCCAATTTTCCTACCTTTTAATAAAAAAACGTTACTTGGAGGTAAAAGAAATCTTTGAACCATCTCTTACAATAAAATACAGGCAATGAAATAGCAGAGTCTAGAAGAACAATTTCCATCCCATGGCTATCTTGTACAAAAAAAAAAATCCCTCTGTTTCCATGAAAATATGTAGGAAGCATTTCTATTTAAAGCACACATTAAAAATGAACATGAAGATAAAATGTATTTTTAGTTTGTATTTACTGAGGGTAACTTGTTACATAGATGGCTGTATATTTTCTTAGCACATAAAATTGTTACGGTCAATTTCCATTCAAGCATAATATTATTAAAATATTAACGTCCAGGATGTCTTATACAGAAAATAAACAGGAAAGAGACAAATAGAAATAGTCACACGTCCTGTGCCATCTTTCTTGTCGAAAATTTCAGAGGATCAAATATCATGGCTAGTCAACTCGGATTTATTGTTTTCTATTTCTCCCACAAAGCAGTTCCCTAAGATGAGATTTCTCCATGACCAATAAACATGCATCTTCATATTTGTGCACATACAGACATCAAAACACAAAGTTTCAGACAAATATTTATTCAAACACTTAAATTGAGTTATTTTGTACTTGGAGTTATATGCTTGGGAACTCTATGCATTTTATATGTCTAAAAGGAGCTTGATGCTTCCTCTAGAAAGATTTCAGGTCAGATACAGAATCTGGTAACTATTTTTAAGAATGGCCTGCCAAGAGATCCACGGCTGAGCCCCAGGTGGAGCTCCAGGAGTCCAATTGTCGAGAGAGAGGAGGGATGGTATGAGCGAGAGATGTTGAGACCATGGTTGGAGGAAGCACAGGGACAAATAGCCAAACTAGTGGAAACACATGAACTGTGAACCAATGGCTGAGGAGCCCCCATGGAACTGGACCAAGCCCTCTGGATAAGTGAGACAGTAGATTAGCTTGAACTGTTTGGGAGGCCCCCAGGCAGTGGAGCCAGGACCTGTTCTTGGTGCATGGGCTGACTTTTTGGAGCCTGGGGCCTATGCTGAGACACTTTGCTCAGCCTTGGTGTAGGGAAAAGGGGACTGGACCTGGCTTGGCTGAGTCTGCCAGGCTGGGCTGACTCTCCAGGGGAGACCTTGCCTTGGAGGAGGTGGGAGTTGGGGGTGGACTGGGGGGAGGGCTGGGGTGTGGGAGGAGGGAAGACAGGGGAATCCATGGCTGATATGTGAAATTAAGTTAATTATAAAATAAAAATACTATAAAAAAAAAGAATGGCCTGCCAAAGAATTTGGTACTTGTCAATTATAAAATTAAGTCAACAAGATGTCTGCCAGATATGGTAAAATAAGATCTCACTAAACTAGTGTATACAAAAAAATATATATAAATTCAAATTATAAAAAGAGCCCCCTGAATGCATTGCATTAGTTATCCCTAATGAAAAAAGGATGCTTTCTTTGAAGGCATGCTATAAATCATCTTTTTATCCTGAATTCTTTGTTGTTTAATTATGAAATTATGTATGTACTAACTCAAACATTCCATGCTCAGTATATGCAGAGTTGGTTAATTGTCACTTATTTAAGCAGAGGTACAGAAAGGCCTTTTCTCTGCACACATCCTTTACACAAATGTCCTCTGATAAATGCAGACCAGCTGGACATGGCAGCACAAAACTGTAATCCCAGTGCTCAGGGGACATCTAGGCATATAAATGATTTGTTCACAGCTGCTAGAAAATGAAAATTCCAACATTTAGTCCAGGTGCCTGTTAACTTCTTATTACGCCCCAGCTCCGTCCCATCCACGGTGGTTTTACCTGACTTTCATGCATTGCCAGTGTCTTATGACTAATTCAAATAGTCTCCTCTGCAGCAGAAACATCCACAGCCCTTCATGGACGCTGTATAGGAAAAATTTAGAAAATTCACCATCTTTGATCATTTCCAGTTCTAAAATCATGCAAACAACGTTCAAGTTTCAGTAAACTTTCCTGTGATTCTTTTTTTTTTTTTTTGATATATCATAAAAACATTGGTGCAGGATTAAAGTTTGCGAAGATCAAACACTGGCGAACATTATTAAATCTGAAGTGTTTCTAAAGATGATGAATTTATATAAACTAACTACACAGAAAAAAGAGCACTGCTTAGTTTCAGGAAATTACTTCACTTTCAATATTTTATCTATGTTCTGTTCTCCATGAACATAACAAGCATAGAAACTTACTATTTTCTCTTGATTTGGGGGCCTTCTCAGTCTTGTTTATTTGAGAAATTTAATGCAGTTGAATTATTTCTATGAAAACTCAGTGAGTCCCTGTCTTCATAATTTGGAGAAATAGCCTCCTGCCACCTTATCAATAAATCCATTTGGAATAGCAGATGAGCATACCTAATATTCTTCACAGAGAATGACTTCTTGTGTACAAGGAAAGATCGTCTGCACTATGGAGATGTACTATAATGTTCTCATGCTATCCCTACCTCTGCCTATATACTTCATTCATAATAGCCAAAAAACTGGAATCAACCCAGCTGTCCCTCAGCAGAAGAATAGATAAAGAAAATGTGGTACATTTACACAATGGAGCATTGATCTGCTGTTTAAAAAAAAAATGACATCATGAAATTTGCAGGCAAATGGATGGAACTAGAAAAAATCATCCTGAGTAAGGTAACCCAGACCCAGAAAAACAAATATGGTATGTATTTGCTTATAAGTGGATAATCACCATTAAGTAAATGATAACCAAGCTACAATCTATAGACCCAGAGAGGTTAGGTAAAGAGGAGAGGTTTAGCGGGGAATACATGGATCTCCTTGGGAGGGGGAAATAGAATAGATTTTATGGACAGACTGGGATGGGTGGAAATGGGGGCAGAAGGATCAGGTTGGGGAGATATGTGGGATGGAGGGAGAGACTGCAGGGAGAGATGGTGGCATTTGGGAGTGGCGTGGAAAACTAGTGCAGTGGAAAATTCCTGGAATGTATGAAGATGATCTTAATGAGGACTTCTAGTAACGGAGAATACAGAGTCTCAACTGGCCATCTCTTGTCTCCAGGCAAGGCTTCTAGTGGTGGAACTTGGTTGCATTCAATTGAATTCTTGGCTGAGAGGGTCCCATGGAAATCCCCAAACAACCCAGGCTGTTGCTAAGACAAAAGATTGTTCTCTGTAAACTGACAGTGTGACCCCATTGCTGAAGACACATCTATACAACTCGTTGAACATGGAGAAATCAAGCTGGTGCCTACATGGAGCCTTCACCTCTACATTCTAGTCTCTAGTGCAGGAAGGTAGTCAGCAGGCTACCAAAAGAGAACCATGGAAACCAACCCAGCCACAAAACCTTTGTCCTACAGTCTGTCTCCCCTGAAAAATATGCTATGGTAAAGACGGCACAGAACCTATGGGAGTAGCCAAATAATGTCTGAATTGACTTAAGGCCCACTCCACAAGAAGGAACTCATTCCCAACACTGCTTGGGTAACTAAGAACCAAACTATATAGCCTAGAGACCTAGGATAACACCAAACACTAGTGGTCCATAAAAAAGGAAGAAAAGAAGAAAGGAAGGAAGGAAGGAAGGAAGGAAGGAAGGAAGGAAGGAAGGAAGGAAGGGAGGGAGGGAGGGAAGGGGGAGGGAGGGAGGGAGGGGGAGGGAGGAAAGAGAAGGGAATGGGAGGGAAGAGAAGGAAGAAAGAAAGGAAGGAAAAGAATCAATAAAATGCCTCCTAATGATATTCTCATAGATCAGTGCCTTATCCAGTCATCATCAGAGAGGCTTCTTCTGGCAGCAAATGGGAGCAGATGCAGAGACCTACAGGCAGACATTCTGTAGAAAAAGTCTAAATGGGAGGTCTCCATCAAATCCCTCCCCTCAGAGCTCAGAATCCTATGGAAGAGGAGGCATAAAGAATGTAAGAGCCAGAGGGGATGGAGGACACCAGGAGAACAAGGCCCTATGAATTAACTAAGCAAGGTGCATGTGAGCTCACAGAGACTGAAGCAGCAAGCACAGGGCCCACGTGGGTCTGCACCAGATCCTCTGCATATGTATTATAGCTATCAGCTTAATATTTTTATGGGACTCCTGACTGAGAGAAAGAGTGGATCTCCAACTTTTGTACCTGCTCTTGGGACTCTTTTCTTCTTGTTGGATTGCTGTGTCCAACTTCCATATGGTAGTTTTTGCTTCATCTTATTATACTTGATTTTGTCATGTTTGGTCATTGTCTCATAAAAACCTGTCTTTTTCAAATGAGAGACAGAAAGGCAGTGGATCTAGAGAAGAGTGGAGAGAGAAGGTGGGGAGGAGCTGGGAGGAGTAGAGGGAGGGAAAACTATAATCAAGAAATATTGTATGAGAAAAGAATCTATTTATAATAAAATGAAAAAAGAAAGAAATGACTTACGATAGCTGATCCAAAAAGGTCAACTCATACAATACAATTTTTAAAAACTTTATAGAAATTATTATGAAAATCACACATATAAGAAAAATAAGGAAATGAGCTTTGACCTAAAAAAAACATTTTGATAAGACTTATAATGTGTCAGAGAAAACAGCTATAGAAGAGTTTGTAGATCTTTCTTTTTTTCCCCAACATAATATTTTCATTGGTTATTTGGGAATTTCACATCATGCATCCTGATCACATTCACTTCCCAGTCCTCCCATGTCTATTCCAACCCTTGTGATCTCTCCCCAAGAAGGAGGAGGAGAAGGAGAAACACACAAGTCCAATCTGTGTTGCCTATACACTCGCTGGAGCATGGCAAATGCCCAGTAGGCAGTCCCTTAAAGAAAATTGAGTCCTTCCCTACCAGAAACTGTCAGTTTCAGAGAACTACACTTCAGCATCCTTATCACAGTTTTTAAGAGTTCTGGTCCATGATTTCCTGTGAAAGCTGTTACTTTGGGTGTGTGGGGATGGGAGTGTTATCCCAGAAGCCTCCAATTCCCTCTTTCTCAACTGTGAGTCTACAGTTATCATATATTTCATATATATGCCATATGCTTTCAGGAATCATTTCTATAGTTTGTTACTAGAAAACCTTTCTTAGTGAAATTCTGGTCTGTAAAGATAAAGAAATCCTCTGGAAAAACAAAAGAATCAGGTCCACAATAATGAAAGAAAATTAAACTCTTATTGAACTCTATCACAAGACTAAACAGTGCCAAAGCAATGATGCAGCATTTTGTGAAATATTTCTTTTCTATTTAAAGTATCCTACAAGTACAAGAAAACAGTGCAAGCATGCAAGAATCAGGAATATTGTTTCTATACATTTTTCTTGAGGAAAATGCTAGGTTGAACTTCTGTCCTGGTTTTATTTCAGCTATTGTGATAAATACCGTGATACAAAGCAACTTAGGGAAGAAAAGGATTACTTTAACTCAAAATTCCAGATAACAGTCCATCATAGCAGAGAAGTGAGGGCAGCAGAAACTTGAAACAGCTGATTGTATCACATCCACAGTCAGGAGCACAGAGAAATGAATGCAGACATGTATACTACTCGGCTCATCTTCATTCTAACTAGTCCAGGTTCAAAATCCAGGGACTGCTACACAGAGTCAGCCACATCTTGCCCCCGTTTTCAATACAATCAGGACAATCCTCCACAGACATATCCACAGGCCAACCTGATCTAGACAACTTTGCATTGATACTCTCTTCCCAGGTGCCTCTAGGTTGTAACAAGTTGACATAAAACTTAGCATCACTGATAACAATAACATGTAAAGTAGGATGAAATAAACTTAGGAGACAATATAAAGATACTATTTGTCTAGATGAAGGGGGTAAAAGAGAAATAATATGCAAGTAAGAAAACAGCATAATCTTCAATGCTTTTCAAATGGGGGCTGAAATTTTATTATTATTTTCTCACTGTGAAAGCAAAAAGATAAAAGATAATCTGTTCTAAATTTATGTGATTAAGACCAAAAGAACACAGGGTTGAAGAGATAGTTTAGCAATTATGAGCACTTGCTGCTTTTGCAGAAGATCTGGGTTCAATGCCTAGCACCCATAAAGTTTACAACCATCTACTTCCAGGGGAATCCAGCACCCTCTTCTGGCCTCTACAGGCATGGAACACATGTGCAGTATACACATAGATGCAAACAAAACACTATACATATGAAATAAAATAAATATTAAATATTTTTAAAGGAATGAAAGAGCTCATCTACTCTTCAACAGAAACAGCTTTTCCTGATTCTTGAAATAAATTTTCTCATCTGTGTTCATAAAGAAGTGTCAAGTATGAGTAAGGTCTATGTTCTTAATATTTCTAAGGAAATTCAATGACAAGAAGACAGAAGGGGTTTTTACTGAATTTTCAGAACAATTTAAAATCAGGATATCAAAATAGTAATAGAGCTTAATAAAGACAATTCCTTCAGGATAAAAGCAAATTGAAGATTAACATCTTTGTGATCTTGTTCCATAGGGAAAATGCCTGGACTATCTGGGGAAGTGGCAGGAATTCAGGACTGTAGATTTGTACATTATGCTTTTGTTCCAACTATAATTTGGGAGAGAAACAAAAGGCTGACAAGTACTGTTGTAATCCCTGCCTGGCATGCATCTAATCTATGCATGAATTGCTAAAGCATTTATGCTGAGATAATAAGTCTAGCTTCCTTTCAGAAAAGGAAAGACAAACGAAGACTTTCCTATAGTTCCCACAGTAAAAGTAGGCAGTTCTCTAACTCTGTCTCAGAATCCTTTTCTTCTTCTTTTTTTTTTTTTTTTTTGTGGAGGGAGTATGGTTCGAGGCAGAGTTTCTCTGTGTAGCCCCAGCTGTCCTGGAATTTACTCTGTAGACCGGGCTGGCCTCAAATTCAGAGATCTGTCTGCCTCTGCCTCTTAAGGTGTGTGCCACCACTGTCTAGCTTTTGTATCTTTTTAAATTCAAAGAAAAATCAGGGCTTCCAGTTATAATAGATTATAGCCTTCAGTATTCACCTTGTGCCACATGTGAAACAAAAATTGAAAAATATTTAAACATTTATATTAAAGCAGGAATAGTCTCATTAAATAGTAATGTGGCTATGACTTAAGAGAACAAAATAAAACAAAGAAATTAAGAAAAAAATGGTTTACATTTTTCCAGGCTTCTTCAGCATGTGGTATGCTGAGAACAACTATGTTCTCAAACCTACTTCAGCAATCACTGTTTTATTATACTTCAACTAAAGTATTTGAAGAAAATGAAGCCTAACACAAAAGGTTCTGGGAAACAGAAAACTTGATAGTATTTCATTTTACATACTGTTTCATTTAAATGCAGTGATCTGCTTTGCAGTCTCAAGAGATGTTTGGGTTACATATTCTTTTATGTCCTTTGAAAGTATTAGCTGAGTATCACAGAACTGCCAAATATTGATGCATTCCAATTACAATATAGAAAACACATTTTTAATGCCACCACTCTTCTCAACAATAAAGGTTTCATTTAACAATAAGTTGCTGGGAAGCTGTCAAGATCACAGTAGCAGATAAATTGTTTCTAATTATCTAATTTCCAACAAAAGCTAAAATTTTATCGCTGACAACAAAGGAAGTCAGAACGGAAGTGACGACTTTACCTAATTGATTTTGGGAAATGCTTGTGAACATCCAAGTCTGAACAGTGACAGTCTGTCTTTCAGTTATTCCCTAAAGAAAAAAAAAGCTATTCTAGCTAAATCACACATATTCTTTTTTCTTCTTTTCTTCTCGGTTGCTTGTGTGTGTGTGTGTGTGTGTGTGTGTGTGTGTGTGTGTGTGTGTATGTAAATGAGCACAAATGCCTGATGAGGCCAGAAGAGGGCACTGGATCCCCTGGCGCTAGAGTTAAAAATGGCTGTAAGACACTTGACATGGGTATTTGAAAAGGAACTCCATACCTCTACAAGAACAGGAAGCACTCTTAACCACTGAGCTATCTCCATGTTCTTTTTCTTAAGATACCATTGTGGCCTGGGAAGTGACAGAAGAGCTTTATGTGGACTATCCATTATATCACACAGAATAAGTTAAATAATCTTATCTATAATCATTTGGTTCCTTCTTCAAAGACATTTTAAGCAAGTAAAACTGGCCATTTGGAAGCTGGGAGTACATAAAAACAAGGAATACAGCAATTAGTACAGTTTGGTGATGCTGCCTTGAAATGATTATAAAAATAGTTGTGCCTTCTTGAAACCCATTGACGAGTATCAAATCCATTGAGAGGTCCTGGTTATGCTGGGAGCTAAATAACTTTCTGTCCATTTTACATTTCCAGAGAGTACAAAACAACCTAGATGCAGGACTATCTCTGGCTCTCTAGATGGCACACACACACACACACACACACATACACACACACACACACACACAGAGGGGGTGGGGAGTGGGGGTAGAAGCAATTAAACTGGTAAGGGACCTTTCCAGAAGCAATTGCTCTCATGGCTACAGTATTTTATATCTGAAGTGAATGCTAACACTTACAGGAATATAGTGATATTTTCCTTCATTGGTCATATCCATTGTACTGATTAATTATAATTTTTCTAAAATTTTTTTAATGATATTATTATTATTATTATTATTATTTACATCCTGACCACAGTTTCCCCTCCCCCTTATCCCATCCCTCCTCCTCCCTTCTGTCCCCCATCCACTCCTCCTCCTCTGTTTCTCTTCAGAAAAGGGCAGGGCCTCCCGTGGACATCAACCAGTCATGGTATATCAAGTTGCTGTGAAACTAGGCACCTCCTCTCCTGCTAAGGCTGGACGAGGCAACCAGTATGAGGAATAGGGTCCCAAAAGCCAGCAAAAGAGTCAGAGACAGCCCCTGCTCCCACTGTTAGGAGTCCCACAAAAATACCAAGCTACACAACTGTAACACATATGTAGAGGGCTTAGGTTAATCCCATGCAGGCTTCCTGGTTGTTGGTTCAGTCTCTGTGAGCCCCTGTGAGCCCAGGTTACATGATTTTGTGGTTTTTCTTGTGATACCCTTAGCACCTCTGGCTCCTACAATCTTTCCTCCCCTTTTCCACAGGATTCACGTAGCTCTGACTAATGTTTGGCTGTGGGTCTCTGCATCTATTTCCATCAGTTACTGGATGAAGCCTCTCTGATGACAACTGGGCTAAGCACCAATCTGAGTATAGCAGAATACTGTTAGGCATTGTTACATTGACGTTTTTCTTTTTGCCAGTCATGTTTTGTTCCATCCTAACTCTCCAGGCTATACAGCCTCTAATGTCCATGAAATATTTTTATATCAGAAGATTCCCCTAAGAACTTAAAGGGAAGCTGAGCAGTGGTGTTGGCACCCTTTAATCCCAGCACTCAGGAGACAGAGGCAGGTGGATCCCTGAGTTCAAGGCCAGTCCGGTCTATGAAGCAAGTTCCAGGACAACCAGGACTACACAGAGAAATCCTGCCTCAAAAAAATAAATAAATGAAAATATAATAATAATAACAATTTGATAAGAATAAGAATCTCTCTGTGCTGGCAGATGGTTTTCTACAACTCACTGCAGTGCACATGACCTGGTGACTTGGACTCTGAACCGTGGCAAAGTCTCACAGGAAGCTTGTCGGTGGGTGAAATGCAGTCTCTCTATCTCACAAATTCTGCCCTGAAGAACATAGTAGAAACTGCTTATACTAAACACAGCTCCAATATGTAATATTGGCAAATATACTCTTTGATCCTATAAATAATATTTCTTTTTTTAACTGCATTTTTAGTGGTGGTGATGGTGGTTTGTGTGTGTATGAATGTGTGTGTATATGTGTGTGTGTGCACTGTCTTGCCAGTTCTAAATAATCCTTTATAATTAGGCTTATTTTTTTAATTTCTCAAAGGTAACAAAAATCAATTGTATTCCCAAGGGTTTTAAGAAATATGACATTGCACTGAGGATTAGTTTCCAACACATATCCCACCTTTCAGTGAATCCTGTATTTTGAGACAGGGCCTCAAATAGCCCAGACTGGCCTCAAATGTTAGCCAAAGATGATATTGAACTTATTTGTTTTCAATGTTTTTACTAAAATAAATTAATTGTGCATAAAAAAAGAAATACGTATTTTAAATGAGGTTCTAGTGTTAGAATTATGATTCTGAAAATAGGGTTAAGCTGGGCAGTGGTGGTGCATGCCTTTAATCCCAGCACTTGGGAGGCAGAAGCAGGCAGATCACTGCGAGTTCGAGACCAGCCTAATCTATATAGTGAGTTGCAGGACAGCCGGTGCCTACACAGAGAAACCCTGTCTCACAAAGACAAACAAGAAGTGAGACAGTGACACAAACCACAGGACAGATAAACGTGCCTACAAGATCTGATGTAGTGGATTGCTGCCCTGTTGCTTTCACCAGAACAAATTTAACTTGTAACGACAGCAGTGGGCAGGGTGCTGGGCAGAAGGCCTGGTGCTGGAGCAGGAGCTGAGAACTTACATCTGATCCACAAGTTGGAGGCAGAGGGAGAAAGACAGGGCTGACAAGGGCCTTTGAAACCTCAAAGCCTGATGACACACCTCCTCCAACAAGAACATTCCTCATAATCCTTCCAAAAACAGTTCCGGTAATTAGGGACAAAGCATTCAAATATGTGCACCTATGGGGACTGTCTTAGTTAGGGTTCCATTGCTGTGAAGAGACTCCATGACTATGGCAACTCTTTAAAGGAAAACATTTAAATGGGGCTGCCTTACAGGTTCAGAGGTTTAGTCCATTATCATCATGGCGGGAAGCATGATGGCATTCAGGCAGTCGTGGTGCAGAGAGAGTTCTGCATCCAGATCTGCAGGCAGCAGGAACAGACACTGGGCCTGGCTTGTGCTTCTGAAATCTCAAAGCCTCCCAGGAGATACACTTCCTCCAACAAGGCCACACCCCCTGGTATCTAAGCACTCAAATCTATGAGCCTGTGGAGGCTGTTTTCATTCAAACCACCATAGGAACCATTCTCATTAAAACCACCATAATAGATATCATTGCATTTTTATTTCATTATCATTTTTTCAAATTTGATTCTATTGTGTTAAGAACATTTCATGTAATATCTCTCAACCTAAAAATTTTTAGAGATTTTATTTTGAAGGAACCGATGTCTCTTAAGGATTCTGAGCTGCTCCCTTGGAAGCTCTTTCCTTCCCAGTTGAGAGCTCTGGTTATTCAGAAATATGAGGCTGTAATTCACTAACACAAGACGCAGAGGCGGGAACCCCTGGTAGAACTTTTATACAGACTTGTACGTTTGTGGAATACAATTTTACAAACCTCATATGTAACTTTTTACCTATAACTTTCATTACATTATAAAGTAAATGTAACTTTTATGCACAGAAGAGACATTCTCAACAAAATACCCAAGGGAAACTCATTTTGTGACACAAGCCCTGTAATCACACTTCTCATAAAACCCTCCTGTAACTTCCAAACTCATTTCAAGCAAAGTGTAAGCCTTCACAATGATGTAAGTCCTACATGAGCTATTAAATCTCTTTGCCCCATAACTAAAGACCTCTGTACCATCCACACGGGTACCCATCAGGCCAGGATTTCTTCCTGCACACCTGTCCTGTGATGTCCGTAATGCTTGAATAAAATTTGTGTTACTTTTTTTTAGCAGATCCAATTGTATTTAGTATTATAATAGTTCTATTCTCAATTTCTTAGAAAATGTTTTAAATTTCAAATTCAATAATATTCTTTTGTATTCCTGAAAATAATACACATGGAGATAAAAGTTTCCATAATTTTGCATAAAGAAAGCTAATCTATATTCACATTGCTACAGCAGCACAGAAGGTTTGATTACAATTTGCTATATTTAAGTATGTCCCTAAGTAGATTATAGAATCTAAATTTTCTGCACACTATTTCTAAATTTCTCTTCATGCATCCATGGACAGACTCTTCAGAACACAAGCCAGAAAGCTGAATTGCTTTGTGATTGTAACAAATGAGAAAGAAAATGCATGGCCCATGTGCATTCTAGTAAGCTACCACAGAGCCTGTAATTCCCTGCCAGACTTAGATTAACCATTGATTTGATGCATCAAATGACCCATTTCTTGTAAATGGGTTTTCTTCTATTTAGTGTTTAGTAAGCTCCTCGTCAATGAGATAACTCCCCAGCTGAATAAAAGTTCTCTTAGACCCTGGCAGTCTGGAGGATTATTTGCTCACAGTGATTTTACAACCCTCTGCCTTCTGAAAACTTGATTTGATATATTTTAAAAAAAAAGTATATTACTAAATATCCTAAATACTTAAGCATTTGCACTTTTAGTCTTGATTCTTAGAGGAAAATTGGGGATTCTACTAGGACTTCGTTTCCTTTTGTGTAAAATAGATTATTTTCTCACGTAATATAACCTGATTATGGTTTTCCTTCCCTCTGGTACTCCCAATTCCTCCCCACCTCCCCTCTTATTCATACTCCCCCCATTTCTGTCTCTCATTCGAAAAGAACAGGCTTCTAAAAGATGATATTAAAAAATATAAAATACAATAGGATAAAAACAAGAATCACATCGAAATTGGACAAGGCAAGCCAACAAAAGGAAAAGAACCCAAGAGAAAGCACAGAATTAGAAATACACACACAAAAACACTAAACTGGAAGTCATATAATATAAATTCAGAAGACCTGGTTCATACCCATGCAAGCCGTGTGCATCCTGCTTCAGTCTCTATGAGTTCATATGAGCTTTGCTTGTGTTGATTTCGAAGGCCTTGTTTTCTTGGTGTCTTCCATTCCTTCTTGCTCTTACACTCTTTCTACATGGGGTTCCCTGAACTCTGAGGGAAAGGATTTAATGAAAATATCACATTTAGGGCTAAGTGTTACAAGGTCTCTTACTCTCTGCATAATGTCTGGTTCTGGGTCTCTATAATTGTTCCCATCTACTGTAGGAAGATACTTTTCTGATGATGGCTGAACAATGGCACTGATCTATGAGTATAGCAGAATATCATTAGTCACTTTATAACTACTTTTTTTATTTTTTAACACCAGTACCATAACACCTAGATCTCTGGGCTACCTAGTCTCCAGTTCTTGGTCACCCAAGCAGTGTTGGGTATGGGTACCATCTCCTGGAGTGGGCCTTGAGTCAAATTAGATGTTAGTTGGTTATTCCTAAAAGCTTTGTGCCACCATTGCCATAATATATCTGACAGGCAGGACATCATTGTATATCAAATACTTTGTGGCTTCGTTGGTGTTTGTGTTTCTCTTTTGGTAGTATGCAGAGTAACCTTCCTGTACCAAAGACACTAGAATGTAGGGAAGAAGGCACCAGCTTGATTGACTTCTCCATGTTCAGTGAGTTGTGTAGGTGTTGTCTTCAGCAACAGGTCCTTGATGCCAGATAGAGAAGAATATTACATATTTATCACAGGAAAAATCTATCAAGATGAAGTCTCAATTCTGAACATTTATGCCCCAAATACAAGGATACCCACATGTAAAAGAAACAATACTAAAGCTTAAATAGCACATTAAACCACACAGACTAATAGTGGGAGACTTCAACACCCCACTCTCAACAATGGACAGGTCTGCCAGACAGAAATGTAATAGAGAAATAAGGGAACTAACAGACGTTATGACTCAAAGTGACTTAATAGACATGTACAGAACATTACACCCAAACACAAGAGAATATACCTTCTTCTCAGCACCCCATGGAACCTTCTCTAAAGTTAACCACATACTTGCTCACAAAGCAAATCTCAACAGATTAAAAAAAAAATTGAATAACCTCCTGTATTTTATCAGACCAGCATGCTTAAAGTTAGAATTCAACAACAACACAAATTACAGAAAGCCTACAAACTCATTGTAACATGAATTCTAAATGGTCTTATAAATAAAAACAAACCCAGAGCCAGGTATTGAGGTGAATGCTGAAAGATCAGAGAAACAGAACAAGCCACATCCAATCTCACCTTGCCAGCTTCTCAGCTGATCTTGTTTCCTCAAACTGGAAGCCTCTGAGTCATCACCCAAAAGAATCTCAGCTGAACTGCTGCTCAAAAGTCTAAAATCTTAAAAAGCCTCTAGTTCCTGGTCCTCATACCTTATTATACCTTTCTGCTTTCTGTCATCACTTCCTGGGATTAAAGGTGTGTGTCTTTTCCAAGCAAGACATGAGATCTCAAGTGCTGGGATTAAAGATGTGTGTCACCATGCCTGGCTGTTTCCAGTGTGACCTTGAACACACAGATATCCAGATGGAACTCTTTCTCTGCAATGCTAGCATTAAAGGTGTGTGCTACCACTGCCTAACCTCTATGTTTAATATAGTGGCTGTTCTGTTCTCTGACCCCCAGATAACTTTATTGGGGTGCACAATATATCAACCACAACTCATGGAAACTGAATAATGTTCAACTGAATTACCAATGGGTCAAGGAAGAAATAAAGAAATTAAAGACTTCCTAGAATTCAATGAAAATGAATATACTGCATACCCAAACTTATGGGACACAATGAAAGCAGTGCTAAGAGGAAAGTTCATGACACTAAGTGCCTACATAAAGAATTTGGAGAAATCTCACACTAGCAACTTAATAGCACATCTGAAAGCTCTAGAACAAAAAGAAGAAAAGTAACCCAGGAGGAGTTGGATGCTAGGAAATAATCAAATTGAGGGCTGAAATCAATAAAATAGAAACAAAGAGAACAGTACAAAGAATCAATGAAACAAAGACTTGGTACTTTGAGAAAATCAAGAAGATAGGCAAACCCTTCTCCAAACTAACCAAAAGGCAGAGAGAGAATATCCAAATTAACAAAATCAGAAATGAAAAAGGAGACACAACAACAGACACTGAGGAAATCCAGAGAATGATCAGGTCATTCTTCAAAACCCTGTACTCCACAAAATTGGAAAATCTAAAAGAAATAGACAATTTTCTGGATAGGTACCACATACCAAAATTAAATCAAGACAAGATAAACAATTTCAATAGGCCTATAACCCCTAAGGAAATAGAAGTAGTCATTAAAAGTCTCCCAACCAAAAAAAGCCCAGGGCCAGATGGTTTCAGCACAGATTTCTACCAGAATGTCAAAGAAGACCAATACTGCTCAAATTGTTCCACACAATACAAACAGAAGGAACATTGCCAAATTCTTTTTATGAGGTTACAGTTACTGTGAGACCCAAACCACATAAAGATGCAACAAAGAAAGAGAATTACAGACCAATCTCCCTCATGAATATTGATGCAAAAATACACAATAAAATACTGGTAAACTGAATCCAAGAACATATATAAAAAAAAATCATCCACCATGATGAAGTAGGCTTCATCCCAGAACTGCAGGGATGGCTCAACATACAAAAGTCTGTCAATGTAATCATATAAACAAACTGAAATAAAAAAACCACATGATCATCTCATTAGATGCTGAAAAAGCCTTTGACAAAATGCAACACCCCTTCATCATAAAAGTCTTGGAGAAATCAGGAATATAAGGAGCATACCTGAACATAATAAAGACAATTTACAGCAAGCCAACAGCCAACATCAAACTAAATGGAGAGAAACTCAAAGCAATTGCATTAAAATCAGAAACAAGACAAGGCTGTCCACTAACCCATATCTAGTCAATATAGTACTGGAAGTTCTAACTAGAGCAATATGATAACAAAAGGAGAACAAGAGGATACAAATTGGAAAAGAAGAAGTCAAACTTTCCCTAATTGTAGATGATATGATAGTCTACATAAGTGACCCCAAAAGTTCTACCAGGGAACTTCTAAAACTAATAAACACCTTCAGTAAAGTGGTAGGATACAAGATTAACTCAGAAAAAAAGTAGTCCTCCTATATGCAGATGATAGGCCAAAAAAGACATCAGAGAAATATCACTCTTTGCAATGGCCACAAATAATATAAAATTCCTTGGGGTAACTCTAACCAAGCAAGTGACCTGTATGACAAGAACTTTAAGTCTTTGAAGAAAGAAATTGAAGAAGATATCAGAAAATGGTAAGAGCTCTTATACTCATGGATAGGTGGAACCAACATTAAAAATGGCAATCTTACCAAAAGCAATCTATAGAGTCAATAAAATCCCCAACAAAATCCCAACACAATTCTTCACAGACCTTAGAAAAACAATACTCAACTTCATATGGAAAAACAAAAGACCCAGGATAGCTAAAACAACCCTTTACAATAAAGCAACTTCAGGAGGCATCACCATCCCTAACTTTAAGCTCTACTATAAGGCCATACTAATAAAAATAGCTTGGTATTGGCATAAAAACTGACATATGGACGAATAGAATCAAATTGAAGACCCTGACATTAATCCACTCACCTATGAACACCTGATCTTTGACAAAGAAGCCAAAACGGTACAATGGAAAAAAGAAAGTATCTTCAACAAATGGTGCTGGCATAATTAAATATCAACATGTAGAAGATTGCAAATAGTCCAAGTGGATCAAAGACCACAACATAAAACCAGTTACACTGAACCTGATAGAAGAGAAAGTAAGAAGTAGCCTTGAACACATTGGCACAGGAGACCACTTCCTAATTATAACACCAGTAGCACAGACACTGAGAGCAATAATTAATAAATAGGACCTCCTGAAACTGAGAAGCTTATGTAAGGCAAAAGACATGGTAAATAAGACAAAACAACAGCCTACAGAATGGGAAAAGATCTTCATCAATCCCTCATCTGACAGAGGGCTGATCTCCAAAATATATAAAGAATGCAAGAATCTAGACATCAAAATACCAAACAATCCAATTTTAAAAATGGGCTATAGAAATATGGCACATATACACAATGGAGTATTACTCAGCAGTAAAAAACAATGATATCATGAAATTTGCAGGCAAATGGGTGGATCTAGAAAATATCATCTTGAATGAGATAACCCAGACTCAGAAGGACAAACATAGTATGTACTCACTCATAAGTGGATACTAAATGGGAGGAAAGGGATGGCTAGACTTCAACCCACAACTCCAGAGGCTAGTTAACAGGAAAAGACCCTAGGAGGGACACATTGATGATCCTGTGAAGGAGAAGTAGATGAGATCTACATGAGTGGACTGGGAGGGGGATGGCAGAGAGCGAGGAGTGGGGGATGAGAACATAGGAAAATGGGAGGGTCAAGCTGGAACAGGGACGGAGTGGGAGGGCAGGGAGGAAAATACCATGATAGATGAGGACATCATGGGAATAGGAATAGGCAGGGTGCTGGGGAGGCTCTCAGGAATCCACAAGGTTGACCCCACCTTGGTCTGCTGGCAGTGGTCCAGAGGGTGCCTGGACAGGTCTACTCTGGTGACCAGCCTAGCAAATAACCTAGCTGTCATCATAGAGCCTTTGTCCAGTGACAGATGGAGGTAGATACAGAGATCCACAGCCAGGCACCAAGCTGAGCTCCAGGAATCCAATTGATGAGAGAGAGGAGAGATTCTGCAGGCGAGGGATGTCGAGATCATGATGGGATGATGTGGAGAGATGACTGGCCACACTATTGGAAGCCCATGAACTGTGGACTGGTGGCTGTGGAGCCCCCATGGGACTGAACTAAGCCCTCTGGATACAGAAGACGGTTGTTTGGCTCGAACTGTTTGGGGGACACCCAGGCAGGGAGATCGGGATCTGTCCCTGGTCTATGGGTAGGCTTCTGGAATCCGGTGCCTGTGGTGTGACACCTTGCACAGCCTTGGTGCAGTGGGAAGGGGCTTGGACCTGCCTAGGCTCAGTGTGCTGGGCTTTGCTGACTCCCCATGGGAGACCTCTGTAGTGGGTAGCCATTCCAACCTTGATCTGGAAGTTTTAACCCCATTTGAGGCTTTGGTAACTGTCACGCCTACAAGGCGGGGCCAAGAGAGGACCTTGAAGACCTGAGATCCAGATGTGCCGTCTCTCTTGTTTCCTGGACCCTGGACGCTGGAGGTAGAGTGAGCAGAGTTCTCCAGAGAACACCGTCGGACTGTGCTGTGTCTTTCCCAGACCCTGCAACCTACCTATCCCTTCATTTGTAAGTTATGCCACTAAATAAATCTCCCTTTTAACTACATGGAGTGGCTTTAATAATTTCACCAATAGACCTCGATTTGGAGGATGTAGGGATGTGGTGTGGCTTGGGAAAGAGGACTAGGCGGTGGGAGGAGGGAGGAGGAGGGGTCTGTGGATAGCATGTGGAGTGAGTAGAAAATTTCTTAATAAAGAAAAATGAAAAAAAAAGAAAAGCTGGCAAGAAACAAGTCAAGCTAAGGCTGGATATTTATATTAAGAAAAAAATGGGCTATAGATCTAAACAGAGGGTTCTCAACAGAAGAATCCCAAATGTCTGAAAGACATTTAAGGAATTGCTAAACATCCTTAGTCATCAGGGAAATGCAAATCAAAATGACTGAGATATCATCTTACACCAGTCAGAATGGCTAAAATCAAAACAGTGATGACAGCTTCTGTTGGAAAGGATGTGGAGCAAGAGGAACACTCCAGTGTTGGTAGGACAGCAAACTTCTACAGCCACTTTGGAAATCAGTATGATGACTTCTCAGAAAATTGGGAATCAATCTACCTCAAGACCCAATGATACCACCTTTGGGCATATACTCAAGGCATGCTCAATCATACCACAAGGACACTTAGTCAACTATATTCATAGCAGCATTATTCTTAATAGTCATAACATAGAAAACAACCTATATGCCCCTCAATCAAAGAATGGATAAAGAAAATGTGGTATATATACACAATGAGTATTAATCAGCTGTAAAAAAAAATGACATCATGAAATTTGCAGGCAAATGGATGGAATTAGAAAATATCATCTTGAGTGAGGTAACCCAGACTCAGAAAGACATAATATATACTCACTCATAGTGGATACTAGATGTAAAGCAAAGGGTAACCAGACTACAACCTACAGGTCTAGAGAAGCTAGCTAACAAGGAGGACCCTGAAAGGAACACATAGATCACTTTGGGAAGGGGAAATGCATGGGATCTCCACGAGTAAACAGAGGGTGAAGGGGGGCAATAGAGGGGAGGGGATGGGGGATGAGAACATGAAGGAACAGGATGGTTGAGCTAGGGGAGGGACAGAGTGGGAGAGAACAAGGGAATCTGTGGCTGATATGTAAAATTAAATTAAATTATAAAATAAAAAATAAAAAAATAAAAAAAGAGATATCTTAATAGAGGTAGCCATTATGAGGTTAGGGAGAAACCTGGTAATAGGGAAATTCCCAGAAATCCACAAGGACAACCCCAGCCTAGACTACTCGCAATAGTGGAGAGTGTGCCTGAACTGGCCTACCTCAGTAATCAGATTGATGAATACCCTAACTGTCATCATAGAGCCTTCATCCTATAACTGATGGAAGCAGACACAGAGATCCACAGCCAAGCTCTGGGAGTCCAGGCAAAGGGAGGGAAGAGGGATTATAGGAGCAAGGTGAGGTCAAGATCAAGATGGGGAAATCTACAGAGACAACTGAACCAAGGACTAGGACTGGACTAGGCCCTCTGTACATGGGAGACAGTTGTGAAGCTTGGTCTGTTTGAGGGACCCCTGGCAGTGGGATAAGGATCTATTCCTGGTGCATGAGCTGAATTTTTTACCAATTCCCTATGGTAGGATGCCTTGCTCAGCCTAGATGCAAGGGGGAGGGGCTTGGTCCTGCCTCAACTAAATATACCAGGCTTTGCTGACTGCCCATAAAAGCCCTTACCCTTTTGGAGTAGGGGATGGGGAGTGGGTCAGGTGGGAGAAAACTGGAGGGATCGAGAGGAGGGATGAGTGGGAGATCTGTGGTTGGTATGTAAAATGAATAAAAAAATTCTTAAATTAAAAAAAAAAGAATAGGGCCGGGCGGTGGTGGCTCACGCCTTTAATCCCAGCACTCGGGAGGCAGAGCCAGGTGGATCTCTGTGAGTTCGAGGCCAGCCTGGGCTACCAAGTGAGTTTCAGGAAAAGGCACAAAGCTACACAGAGAAACCCTGTCTCGAAAAAAAAAAAAATAGGGAACACAGAGCAATGTTAAAGCAAGTCTGACAAACACCACCTCAGGCCAGTGATGACGGTCTACATCACCAATGGTGGGTCATGTTGAGAATATGTACCTTTATTGTTAGGTGATAAAAATGACACTACCTTGCCAGGTGGTGGTGGTAGTGCAAGTCTTTAATCCCAGCACTCAGAAGGCAGAGGCAGGCAGATCTCTGAATTCAAAATCAGCCTGGTCTACAGAGCAAGTTCCAAGATGGCCAAGGCTACACAGAGAAACCCTGAATCAAAAAAAAGGCACGTTACCTCTCTTATCTGCCTCCCAAAACATGGTACCTGCAGTTAAATCACCAGAAATATGTTGGGGAAATCCCAATTGAGGAGCATACTACAAAATATTTGAGGGATTTTTCTCAAAACTGCCACAGATGCTAAAAAAGATAGAAAATTGACATAAGCGCCCTTATGGAGTGACTGACTATAATGTGGTGTTCCATGTGGCTTTCTGGAACTGAGTAAGTGAATAGGTTAAAACTGAGGAAATATGAGCAAAACATTGATTTCTGCTAATGCATCTATATAGGATTACAACTGTAACAAATGCATCATGATAATGTGGGATTCCACTCCTAGGTACCAAATAAGTGTGTACATCATTTGTTCTGGGAAATCCATTGATCTATTTCATCCCTAGAAGGACACCACCGAGTGTACTGATGTAAACCTAGGTGGTATAAGTCAGTTATTTAATTTGGCCTTCTGAGAGAATTCAGATACGTAGTAAATACACAGTGGATGAAGCTGTTACTAGTGTAACATACCACACTGTTTTAAAGTAGTTTTCGTAAGTGGAAATACACTATGAAACGATAACTAGAAGAAGACAATAAATACAGAAAACAACAACAGCATTGATTGTTATAATTACTAGCTATGGTGTACTTCCTATTGTTGCCTGTGCTGTCTTTTTATACCACAGAAGAGCAGTAGGCTTGTTTACACTAGCATTGCCCAAACACATGGGCAACGCATGGCACTATGACATTGGGACAACTATGACATCACTAGGTAATAGAAACACTTCAGCTCTATTTTAATTTAATCCTAGAGTTATGTATAAAACAATATGAGTTTGTACATCTCTGTATAAAGCAGAGTAATTTAAGCTATGTCAAATAATGAATTATATTAACTTATACTATAGCTGTGTGATTCATTGTTAATTGAAACACAATTATGGAGTACATAAAAGTATTTCCCCCAAGGAAATTAAAAACAAGCATTCAAACAAATGCATATACGTTATTCACTACACCACTATTTACAATGACCAAAATGTGGAAAATAGACTGAATGTTCACCTGAGGATGAAAAAAATTATAAAATGTGGCTTGTACATACAATGAAATACTACATAGACATCAAAAAATGAAGGAATCATCATTTCTCTTCAGGGGTGTGGGTATTAGTAGATTGACCGTGCTCCTGTGGATGTCCTATGTTCCAAATCTGTGCACATGTAGGCAGGATAATTGGACTCAGTCAGTTATTAAGTGGGAAAAAAAAGAAGTTGGGTGTGGTGGCACGCACCTTTAATCCCAGCACTCAGAGAAGCAAGTAGCTCTCTGTGAGTTTGAGGCTAGCCTGATATATACAGTCAGTTCCAAGTCACCCAGGGATATATAGTGAGATCCATAGAGAAGACCACGGAAGTGAGGAGGTGTTGAGGAGGTCCAGGGATAGCTGGGGTGGATATCGTCAAGACACATTGGTAATATATGTGGAATTGTCAAAGACTAAATAAAAATATTCTGAAACAAAGCAACAAATGTTACTAAGTATGTGGATAAACTGGAGACTTGCACTCTGTTAGTGAGATAAGTGCTATGTATGATGGCTCCTCAGAAAAATTAAATGTACCATGTGATCTGGCAGTTCCACTTTTGGATATATACCCTAAAGAATTTAAAACAGGGTCTCAGAGAGATGTGTGTATACTTATGTTCACAATAGAATATAGTACAGTAGCTAAAAGGTGGATGCAAGCAAAATGCCCAATGCAGAAAAGCAAAAGTATCATAAGCACATAAACAGCCCATTACTCTGCCTACAGAAGGAAATAATTTAGTCCAGTGCACACACTTGGGAAGTGGAAACAGGAGGATCAGGAGACTTCATAGGCAACCTCAGCTACAAAGTGGGTTTGAAGGCATTCTGGGCTGCATGAGACCCTATTTCAGAACAAATAAGGAAGAAAGACAGAGAGGAAGAGGAGAGAGAACGATGGCATATGATGAACATTGAGGATACTGTGTTAAATGAAACCCAGTTGTAATGGGTAGCTGTTCCAGCTTTGACCTGGAAGTATTACCCCCATTGAGGCTTCAATAACTGTCACACCTACAAGGCGGGGCCAAGACAGGAGCCCTTAAGACCCAAGATCCAGATGTGCCAGCTCTCTTGGTTCCTGGATCCTGGACACTGGAGGTAGACTGAGCAGAATTCTCCAAGGAAAACTGCTGGACTGTGCTACACCTTTCCCGGACCCTATTACCTATCCCTTCACTTGTAAGTTACCCCACAAAATAAACTTCCCTTTTAACTACGTGGAATTGCCTTAATAGTACAACCAATACCCAGTCACAAAGAAACCAATTCTACACTACTCTGTGTGTGAGATATGAGATGCTTAGAGTACTTAAAACCATGGTGACAAACCATCGTGGCCACCATGTTTCCTTGTTAGGGCTTCTATTGTTGTAATAAAACATCATGACCATAAGCAATTTCAGGTGGAAAGGGTTTCTTTTGTTTTTCACACCACAGTCCATTATCAAAGGAAGTCAGGGAAGGAACTCAAGCAGGAGAGGAACCTGAAGCCAGGAGCTGATGCAGAGGCCATGGAAGAGTGCTGCTTACTGGCTTGCTCCACTTGCTTTCTTGTAGCACCCAGGACCACCCAGACTAGGGGTGACATCACCCACAATGGTATGAGTACTCTTTTATTAATCACTAATTAAGAAAATGCACTCCATACTTGTTTACAGGCCAATCTTAAGGAGGCACGTTCTCAACTGAGAGTTCTTCTTCCCAAATGACTCTAGCTTACATCAAGTTTACATAAAAACTAACCATGACACCAGACTCTGGAGTTACAGTGGGAAAGGAGCTATTGTTAAAGAGGGGTAAAGTTTCAGTGTCTCAAGACGACAAGAGTTCTTGATGGACAGTAATGGATGCTCATTATGAATGTATTTTAAACCATCGAATGGCATACTTTAAAATAACTGACAGTACATTTTATGACTATATTTTATCACAATAAACAAAAATTGGAAAAAGGGGCTTGAGCAGTGGCTCCGTGGATAAAGCACTTGCTGATCTTCTAGAGGACTGGAGTTCACAGGATCCAAGTCAGGAGGTTCATAACTGCCATGATTCAAGCTCCAGAGGACCCAAGGCTCTCTACTGACCACTGCGGGCATCCTCGTACACATGGCATACATTCATACACACACACACACACACACACACACACACACACACACACACGTAAGTAAAAATAATAAAAATAAATCTTTTTAAAATTGGGGAATTTTTTTAGTTAAAAATTTAAAAAAATGGAGTACTAGTGAATAGTATAGCAAGGACAAACCTCGAAATCACAATCCTAAATGAAAGAAGCTAGATATTAATGGTTACATATTATAATGATTCTGTGTGGCAAAATATCCAGATATACCATAGAGATGTAATTTGGGTTGATGATTGCCAGGGATTTGAAGGAGAGATTCTCAGAATGGAAATGAATTAAAACACCTAAAATTACACACCAAAGACAGGTTTGTTTTTTACTCACACAAAATCTAAGACAAATTTCATAATTCTGTAGACCAGAAATCCTCCATGGGATATTTTGGCTGCTGTAAGTCTGTGCATCAGTCATAGCAACATAGTTTCCTTGGTTGCCAAGGCTGAGGAAGAGATGAGCCAAGTGCTCTGCAGGCTTTCTTTAGTACTTCAGCCCAGCAGTGACAACCACGACTTCCCCCAAGGGGCACCTGGCCAGAACCAGTCACATGACATGACTCACCTGCAGGAACTGGCAGGTGTCTTGAGTACCGTGTTTCTCCCGTAAACATTAAATGTCTCTGTCACAATAACTAACAGTCTTGTTGAAATTTATAATATAAAATTGGGCAATAATAAAAAGAAATATCAACAAAAGAGTCATAGCATAAGTGTTTTAATCTGCCTGTATTCAGAAGGCAAGATGAAATGGGGGGGGGGGGGGAGAAGGAAGATATATGCTGCTTTTAGACATATACACATATGTAATGAAATAATATTTTTTAGAATGTAATTAGCAATCTTCAGAACAGTGGGTGGCTTCTGAGATAGAAATGAGTGATCCACAGAATTAGAAAACCTATGCAGGAGACTTCATAATTATTTGCAATCTTTTATTCTTGAAAAACATCTAGAGTAGAGCATAATGTCAATATTTGTTCAAAGTTTATACTGGGTACATAATAATAGCCAACACTATTTTTATTGTTTTATATGTATTTGAAATAGTTCAAAATAATTTTTCATAATATATATGGCTAGAATCATTTTACATGGTATTCAACAAATTATTCTAAGCCCTGGTTTAAAACAATACATTTATCTCACAGTTTGCATGGGCAGAAGTAAAGGCATAGTTTAGATGGCTAATCGGATTTTCATAAGGCATCATTCATGTGTTGGCCAGGGATAGCATTGCATCTGAGGCTCACAGCCCTTTTCCAAAAATCACTAGATGACTGGCAGAATCCATTCCCTGCATCTGTTGGATTCACGGTGGCTTGATTCTTCAAGGTCAGCAAATGAATCTCTAATATGATGGCTGTATTTAAGGTGGCATAGTCATTCTTGCCATTTAGTGCATCCTCATCAAAGTGGGAACTATCTCATTGCAAGAGCTTCCCACATTTAATAGGAGAGGAGGATTATTCCAACAGACTGGAATCTTGGGAGTCATGATAGAATTCCAACTACCACAGTGTCTTAACATTCTCATAATATAGAAGAAGACAGACATAAGGACAAAGACTTAAATGGGATGTGAACTACATTGGATCTAAGTCTATGTTTGTGTCCCCCCCAAGAGCTGACCCAGACTGAAATTGTTTGGGCTTATATATGAAAGGTTCATGTGTTGAAGGCTTGTTGTGAACTATAGCTTGTCACAAACTCTTCATTTTCTTTCCTTCCTGGTCTCCATGAAGCAAGTCGTCTCCTCTGCCGTAATTTCTCATTTTCATAGTATTCTACCTCAGTTATGGCCCAAAGCAACTGAGTTATCTGATCAACTGAAGCTTCTGGAACTGCAAAATAAATCAATCACACTTCCTTCATATCAACACATTCAACTGCTTTGTCACTATAACCAAAGTTGACTAACATAGAAACATTAGGCGCAGTTTATTAGAAAGATTCCAGGAAACATAAGTGAGTCAGATATTGGAGAAAGGCCAGAGTAAACGGTGCCATCATGAGCAGGTTACCATTGTGGGCATGAAGCCTAAGTCCCTCTGAGAACCATATGGAAATAGGTTCATATTTATGCCAATGATGGATGAAATGCTGAAGTATTTTACCCATCTCCTGCCCACTACTAGATGAGGGGTTTTTTTTTCCTACTCTTCCTGTCTGTCACTGTGCATGCAAATTTCTGTGGCACCCAATAAATCCCTCAGAAAGTGAAGCAGAAAGATGTAAATTCTTAAGATAGTACATGCTCAGCATGATACAGCTGCAGGTAGATCAAAGCAGCTGTGGGGGGTGGGACACACTTAGAGTCTGACATAGGCATAGTGGCATAGGCATCATCCTAACATTCAGGAAGAAGAGACAGAGGTCAAGGTGTTGACACAAGTTTGAGGCTAACCAGGACTTTATAGTGAGGACCTGTCTCAATACTCCAAAGGGGAAAAAAAGGTTTCTATGACAAACAGAAAACTCATTAAATTTATTTAAAAGAATGTTCCCATGTATTAGTTGGCTTACTTACCAAGACAAAGTGCTGTGACAAACTCCCTCATCTCAATGACTTAGTAAATAAAATGTTATTTCTCATAAAAATTAGGATGGTGGGTTTGAAACATGGGTAGTATGAAGACAGTTTGAGACTCAATTACCAGAAGCTTTAATATTTTCAAAGATAAGGTTTCTAAAGATGCCTTGTCTGTGGAAGCAAATAACTGAGTTATGAATCAGCTATTGGTGTTCATGGAGCAGATATGGAAAGCTATATTATTACATCAAAGCAGGGAATAGAATAGTGTAGACTAGTTGCATGCCTGTTAGAAAAAGAAAACAGAATGATTCAGCAGCTAGAGATCTCTGCCATGGAGGTTGGAAAGCAACTTAACCTGAAATATTCAGGAAAAAAATTAAAGCAGAGATGGCCCTTAGGCTAAATGTTGGAGGGAGGTATTATAGTTGGCTTTATGTCAACTTGACTCTACTAAGGAGTGTTTACATATTTGGTCAAATCCTATCCTGTGTGCCATAGGTGTGTTTCTAAATGAGATTAAGGTTTAAAACAGCAGCCTGAATGAAGCAACCTGTTCTTCCGAACATGGGAGACCTCATCCAATTCTCTGAAGGCCTGAATGGAATAAAGAAGCAGAACAAAGAGAATTCACTCTCTCTGCCTGACTGTCTTCAAGTTGGGGTATCAGTTTCCTACCTCAAGCTTGACTCAGACTAAAAGTTAAACCTTCTCCTCTTTGGCCCTCAGATTCCAGCTGGAATTATACCACCTGCAACTTGCTAGTTGCAGATCACAGAGTTTCTCAGCCTCCTATGGTGGTATTTTATTTGTACTGAAATGTGATTTTAATTGTATGTTAATAAATAAAGTTGCCCAGGGGTCAGAGCTATTAGAGCCATAGCAAGAGCATAGCGGTGGTGGCACACGCCTTTAATCCCAGCACTTGGTAGACAGAGCTAGGTAGATCTCTGTGTGTTCAAGGATACAGCCAGCATTGGAGACACACGCCTTTAATCTCAATACCAACCATAGAAGACCTGGAAGTCTCTACAGAGGCAGTCATGTGTTTGGGTTTACAACCAATGAGAAGGCAGAACAGCTAGACTATATAAAGACATACACACAGGAAGTAGGCCCTTTTTTCAGAGAGCTCTCTTGGCTGAAGCAGGAAGGGTAAGGCTCTTAGTTCTGACCTCTTGGCTTTCTTCTCTGAATCGGCTCTGTGTTTCTTATTTAGTAAGACGGTTGGTTACATCTACAGCCTCCTTAACTCTGCTAGTCAATTCCTTATAGCAAATAAATATCTCTATCTATAGATACCAATCTGGAGTCAGAAATTCCTTTGATTTTCTTTCTGTGGGAACCCCAGACTGACAAAGAAGGTGAAAATGGGTCTTTGTACTTAAAAGGGAATAAAAATATCCCAGGCAGAGCAGAGAATATGTACAGGGAAGCAGGTGCTGAGAACTCAGGCAGGTTCCCAAGGACTCCAGTTTTGACAGTGCTGAGGAGGATGTGAGCAACGGAGGGAAGAAGCTGTGAGGTGGGCGTGACTCTCAACTGCCGCCTGCCTCCACACGTAACAAAATGAAGGACTACAGGATTTTAAACAAAACTATGAAATAATACCAAGGGGTTAATATTGCTTTGACAACTACAAGAAAGATGTGTTGTAAGAGCCAAGAATTCTGTTAAATGTTGTTAAATATCAACTGTCTTGAGTTCTGTGACATTTACAAGGGAAGATGATGCACTTAGTCAAAAGTTCATGGGTTTAAAGTCAGGTAGACAAGCTTAATGCTACCTTGGAAGTCTGATATGGGAATTAAATGGTTTGTATAAAATTCCTAGCACAATGTATGACCAATAGCATGCACTCAAGGAGGAAAAAAAAAAGTTCCTTTCCATTCTGGACAACAAAAGAGACAGCAGGATTTTATATGAGAACAAGAGAAAAAATGAGTTGGATGAAGCTCTGACTTTTAAACACTGATAATACTCAGACCCTGTGTGAATAATCATGCCCTGCAAGCAGAAGAGCCGTGACACCAAGGTCAACAAACTGAAGCTGAGTAATCCTAGCCTAAGCACTTGCTAGAATATACTGATCTGACAAATGGGCAATACAATCTTTAAAGAAGAAATACTGCATTCCAAGGTGGAAATTTTATAACAATCCTAATAAAGCACAAGCAAAAACGTCTTGAAATTATTTGACTCTACACTAACTGACCACTTATGTTCTTAATGCTGTTCACTGTTTAGTGAAATGTTTGTCTCTTAATCATTTGTACTTCTCAACGAGATACATACTATTCATGCCCTGTGGTTCCCCCACAGGAAAGAGCTTATTCTGAATATTTAATTTCTTAATATATTTAATAAAAAATAATTTTAGGCATGACAGAGTGAAAGCATGAACAAAATTCCCCACAGTGAAACTCTGAAAAAGAAAAACATTTTTTAATTAAAGACCCAAATAAACAGTAATTATTTGGGTTTTTATAGTAGTTGTTTTTAGGGATTAGCATACAAAGTAATAAATAGGTTTCATTATGGTGTGTGTATGCGTGTGTGTGTGTGTGTGTGTGTGTGTGTGTGTGTGTGTGTGATTATACTTTGTTATTCATCATTATCCTCCCTCCTCCACTCCCCTCCTCCATGAATTTTTTTAACACTAAATAAAGGGTTGGAGAAATAGCTGAGCAGTTAAGGGCACTTACTGCTCTTTCAGAGGACCAGAATTCAGCTCCTAACACCCATGTCAGATGGCTCACAACCACCTAAAACTCCAGTTCCAGGAGATAGGACACCCTCTTCTAGACAAAGAGACACATAAACATACCGATATATCCATAAATTAAATAAAACAAATCTTTTAAAATCTATACATTTAGAAGGCTAAATCAAAATTTTCAAATGAATAGCGCATCTTTTGCAAGGCAGAGAATCTAGATCATATCTGTGTGTCTGTCATGCCACACATCCTTACCTATGCCACCATCGCTTGCAAATATCCCTTAAAGATTTATGTGATAAGGCTTGGCTGCCACCCTCTAATATTACTGGGGGGTGATAGAATCTCCCACATGTAGTGGGAGGCCTTAGGGTAATGGGTGCTCCTATAAAGGGGTATTGGTACATGGCCCCTTCCTGTCTCTCTGTTTCCCAACTATCCTGAGATGAGCAACTTGGCTCTATCATATACTCCTCTGCTGTGTACCATGAGGTCCTGGGCCACCACCAGCCTGAAAGATGGTGGGGCCAGTGACCATGGACTGAGCTCTCTGAAGTTGAGGGACAAAAATAAACCTTTATCCTTATAAGTTTATCATCTCAGCTATTTTGTCACAGTGATGGAGAGAAAAAACATTCTACTTTATAGATTCTATATATACAAAGGCACACAAATGGATCTCACTCAAAGTTCTCAGGTACTAAATTATCAGAACATTGTATCATAAGCATCAGCAGCACAGATAGAACAGTAGGGAATCCTTTTTAGACTTTGTCTTAGTTAGGGTTACTGCTGCTGTGTTGAAACACCATAAGCAAAAGCAACTTGAGGAGGAAAGGGCTTGTTTGGCTTACACTTCCACATCACTATTCATCATCAAAGGAAATCAGGACAGGAACTCAAATAGGGCAGGAGTCTGAAGGCAGGAGTTGATGCAGAGGCCATGGAGAAGTGCTGCTTACTGGCTTGTTCCTTCTGGCTCATTCAGCCTGCTTTCCTTACAGAACCCAGGACCACCAGCCCAGGGGTGCCCCCCCCAAATCAATCACCAATTAGGAAAATGCATGACAGACTTCCCTACTGCCAGATCCTCTGAAGGCATTTTCTCAACTGAGGCTCCCACCTCTCTGATGACTCTAGATTGTGTTGACATAAAACTATCCAGCACAGACATACTCATACTTATTTATACTTATTCAGTTTTGGGAATGGACAATACACATGAAAATTTCTTTTAAATTTCTTCAGACTGCAGAGTGCTGTGAAACCCTTGAAAATCCTTTTCCCATAGCTGCTTCACTATTAGCCCTCCAAAATCAAGTGCTTGGACTCTCTTAAGAGTTATCATTATGTGTCCAGTTGCTAAATGTAATGCTCTAAGACAGTACTTACCAAACTTTAACAAGCATAAACTTTATCTGGAATTCTTTTTGGCAATATCTTAAGGAAACTCTAACTCAGTAGAACTGGACTAGAACCTAAGATTCTGTTTCTTTCATGTCCCCAGGTGATATCTAAGCTGCTCATCTAACAGCCATGCTTTGAAGACCAGGTCTGGTTTTGGGTTTTTTTGTGTGTGTTGAAAAGATAATGAGGGTGTGGGAGATGGTTCAGTCAGAAAAGCACTTGCCATGTACTCATGAAAACTTGAGCTCCATCTCCAGCACCCATATGAAGACAGCCAGGTGTTGTAGTCCTGCTTTTATTCTCGGTCTTAGAGAGGCAGAGAAGGGTGGGGCTCACTGGCCAGCCAGCCTGGCCTACTCAGAGAGCTCCAAACCACAGAGAGACCTTGTCTCAAAAAAAACAAGGTGAATTCAACCTGAAGAACGACACTCAAGGCTGATCTCTGACCTCCAAGTGCATCCTCATACTCCTGCGCATTCATGAAAGTATGCACCCATATGCCCATGCACATGTACAGACACACACACACACACACACACACACACACACACACACACGGAAAATTAGTAGTAAATGATATGAAATGTGTATTTATTTGCTACCCTATAGTGAACATAGTAGTTTTAACTGAAACAGACAGCCATAAAGTACATCCTTAGAAATTAAACCCATACATCTAAATATATATATGCACATATGCAAATTAACAAGTAGCGCTCTTAAAGTATTTTGATTACTTCTGACTTTTATTCCAGCCTTTTTTGTATAGGTTTCATTCATATTTCTAAGGTTTTTTTATTTTCCTTCCATTTGAACGTATTATTTTCAATCAGTTAACAAGGAAAAATGTATTGCTTGCCATGTATCATGAAGAAAGCTACTGGTTTCCCTTCCTGACACTCAGAATAGTTTTTGCATTTTTTTTTCCTTCTTCCTTTAAACTCGTCTGGCTGTTAAGTCTGAGATATGAAGTATCCATCCCAAAGACTCATTTGTTTAAGGCTCCATCTCAAATTCAGTGTTCAGAGATGGGGCTTTTAGAAAGTGCTTGGATCAGAAGGGCTCTGACATAATCCGTGGGTGACTCCATTGGGAGATGGTGGAGATTGTGGGCGGTAGGACCTGAATGGAGAAAGTAGAGTTTTGAGAGGATTCCTTTAGAGCGGTGGTTCTCAAAGCTGTGATGCCATTAATACAGTTCCTCGTGTTTGGTGACCCCCAACAAGAAAATTACTTTCACTAATACTTCATAACTGTAATTTTGCTACTGTTATGAATTGTAATGTAAATATCTGATAAGCAGTATCTTAGGCGACTTCTGTGAAAGGGTCATTCAACCTCCAAATGGGTCACCACCCACAGATTGAGAACTACTGCTTTAAAAGGTATTTTGTAAACTTTTTTTTATTCTTTAACTTTTGTTATTCTTTCATATATTACATACCGACCTCAGGTATCCCTTCCTCCTCTTTCCCCTGTCTCTCTGCCCCACCTGCCCTCTCCCCCAGATCCATCCCCCCTCAGAAAAGAGCAGGCCTCCCAGGGACATCAACCTAACACAGCATAACAAGCTAAAATAAGACTAGGCACATACCATTACATCGAGGCTGGATGAGGCAATCCAGTAGGAGGAAAAGGGTCCCACACATCGACGAAAGAGTCAGAGACAGCCCCAGCTCCCACTGTTAGGAATCCCATAAGAACATCAAGCTACTCAGGCATAATATAATGCAAAGGACCTAGGCCAGACCCTCACGAGCTCCCTTCTCTGCGATCCCCATCAGTCTCCGTCAGTTGATTCTGTGAGCCCTGTTCTAGTGGTGTTCCTGACCCCTCTGTTTCCTCTGAACTTTCTTCCCCCTCCTATGCATGTCCCCCGAGCTCCACAGTGACATACAACATCCCATAAGCTACCCTCTCTTCTGTGACTGGTTGTTGCCAGGGCTGCTCTTATGAAGATAACTACAGTTGTTGTACTTAACGATACAGTCATTATATCCCATCTAGCTGACAGCATTTCACAGCCCTTCACCCTGTCCTTCAGCTCTTACTAAAGGGTATAACATGTTTCTAACCTCTGACTCCTGTTTCTTAGCCACCAAGAAGTCAGTTGCTCTCTCTACCCCATATTCTTCTGCCTTACCTCAGGCCAAAATGTAACAAATTCATCAGACTGGGGATGGAAACCCTTGAAACTGTGAGTCAAACTAAGTCATCTCTCTTTAGGTTGATATTTCCAGTTGTGTTGTTGGTTGTCACAGTAGTAAAAAGCTGTCTAATTTTGTGGTTAACTTGTTGAAGTAAAGACATTATCCTTGCTGTGCAATAGGCTCCCAGGCCTTAAAACAATTGATGCCACGTTAGAGGCACCAAGGCACCATTCTGAGCTAAGAGCACAGCATGTAGACCCCCAACACCTGCTAAAACAAGAACAGAGACATAATTTACCATAGTCCATAGTCCTGGGAAAGTCTCTAAATGTACTAACCTTGCTTTACAGTTTCTGTAGTTCTGTTTATTCTAACTACTCTTGCTAACTGAAGCGTGACTGTAGCTAGAGTTTTCCTTCCTGGCCCACAGTCAGGACAAATCTCTCTCACCTGCCAGTCCCTCAGCCACTCCGACCCGACCAAGCAAACACAGAGACTTATATTGCTTACAAACTGTATGGCCATGGCAGGCTTCTTGCTAACTGTTCTTACAGCTTAAATTAATCCATTTCTATAAATCTATACCTTGCCACATGGCTTGTGGCTTACTGGCATCTTCACATGCTGTTTGTCATGGTGGTGGCTGGCAGTGTCTCTCTCACTCAGCCTTCCACTTCCCAGCTTTATTCTCCTCCTTGTCCCGCCTATACTTCCTGCCTGGTCACTGGCCAATCAGTGATTTATTTACCAACCAATCAGAGCAACACATTTGCCATACAGAACATCCCACAGTTCATGACATCCAGAATACAGTTTTTGTGTATAAAAGGCAAAAGAATGGTGAGGCTCAGAGCTACACAATTTGGGCAAGCTCCCCATTTAACCCACCAGCCAGTGAATAATGACCTTCTATTAACCTTAAGAGTCCAAGTGTTCTCTGAAGGAGTTATTCAAGGAGCATGACTTGGAACAGTTAAGGGCTGTACGCTCTACAACACCTCAACGTGAAGGTGTACATATGAGCCCTTCCTCATTAAGACTAAATTCTCAGGAATGTCTCCTTGTTGTACTGACTCTATTTTAAAGACTGTCTACTCTTTGAAGTTCATGTTTTAAAGATTAACCATACATTAAAAATGTACACTCCCTCATCCCAAGTTACAAGAAAAGGTCATACCAGAAAGGATGCTTATGAGAAATCAAAAACCAGGCACCCATTATTATATCAGCACAAAACTTTCTTGTTTAAAACCACTGGACTCTTTGTAACATATCTGAATGAGGTAAAATATATACAGTACACATTCTAAAGGAATAATGGACTCTTTGTAACATATCTGAATGAGGTAAAATATATACAGTACACATTCTAAAGGAGTCTATTTTTTTTAAAAGAAACAGTGAATGACCAAGGCACCCACCTGTCTGGAGCTCACAAACCTCCCTATATATCTTCCCCTAAAACAGCATATAAATTAATGTTTCGGGAGGCAAAGGGAAAGATGGTCACTGAAAGCAATGGTCCATCTTTAATAGTACATTCAGGTTTCTTGCTGCTAATGAAGGTCTTTATTTCTGTTGCTATCTCTGGATTCATTTACTCCACCTGTTGGTAGCAGAATGTAGCTTTGCATGGTCACCACAGGACAGGGTTGATGGATAGTAGAGAGCTCTATCTCCTTATGGACAGGGACTCTGATTTAATACTTAACATCTCTTTTCTGAACAAATATGTCAAGTGTGGATAAATGTCACTAAAATGTTCATTTCAAACTATAGTCTATATGATATGTGACGGGAAAGGAGCTAACACAGAAATAAAACTGAAAGAGTAGAGAACATATGATGGTTGACTTAAACTTGATTCTATAATCTTCTTAACTACCTCGGGGCCTGGTTGCATGGATTCCAACCCTAGTCTCACATTGCCTGCGCACCACAGCTTTCTGGAACCATGAATCAATATGCCATGACACTCCTCAATATTGCATCTTTTAGACCTGCAAAACCAGTGCCATGTGCACAATACTGTCAAGTTCTGCTACATGTTCCCAACAGAGCCTGGCCTGCTTGTGTTACAGTTACATCTATGTGTCTTCCTGGCTGTGATGAATCAGCCTGCCTCCATCTTGGACTTGAAAGCCATCTTATAACATAGACAAACTAGTCTCATTCCTGTGTGTGATTAAATCTGTTTCTCAAAGATTGAGCTATGCCCCACTTGTAACCTTAACTACAAATGGTTCTTTTACTGCTTGTTACAGGAAACAGCAAACATGCCTTCATTTCAAAAAGTTGTTATGACCACCTTACAACTGTGCCTTCATTTCAGGGGGTTGTTATGATCATCTTGCAAGTACACCTTTGTTTCAAAGGTTATTATGACCACCTGTTGTTATGACCACTTTGTTATGTTCTGCTTCTGCAACACTGCCTATTTGCCTGTCCAATCCCCCATTTGGAAATCTGCTACCCATGAGCTATAAAAATCTTTATCTTGCCCATGTCCAATGTTGACCTCTTGAACCCAGTCTTAGGGAGAGGCAGCCTGTGTACACAATTTTTTTAAAAGCTTATTTTAATAAATTGCTTGCTTAATTAATTTGGCTGTGATAATTTGGGTTTGTGGTCTTTCTCCCCACTTCTGTAGGATTAATTGCAGACCCAGAGGAAACACTTCCCTAAGTGTTTGTTTTTCAGCAGGAAACTCCTTCAAGGACATTCTCAGTTCAGACTTTCAAACACATTTGCATTGTCTTAGGTTAGAGTCTTTGATGGGAAGATCTGGCTCTTGGGGACTGTTCCCTATTGTCCCAAGGCAGAGCTGGAGGTCTGTCTTTACAATTACAGCCTCTTTTTCAACACCTACCTTGCTTACAACTTTAAATTTTCTTGTGCTCTTTTTCTTACCAATCTGCACACTTCCTATATCATTCTGCCCAATTTATTGCTCTTTTTCACTATAGACATACATAGGTACAGTAAGCAGTACCCGTGCTACAGCCTGAATTCATTTCGGTCTTGAATTTCCTCTACTTAAAAAAATTTAGTCTGAGAGCTATCTGTGCTCCCCATGGGCTGCAACACTTGGGAGAGCAGGCCCTGCACCTAGCCTGGGCAGCACAATAGAGCCAACCCTGTTAATGGAGGTGTGGATGAGCCAGCCCCAAAGTTGTGAGCATGGGAGAGTTGTCCTTGTTTCTAATCTGTCTTGTGGTGGCAATGGGGGTGGGGGGAGATGCCCCCGTACTGTGCATCAAAGCCTGAGGCAGGTGAGGGAGAGCTGACCCTGAGGTCATAAGAAAAGGAAAGCAGGCCCTGCACCTTGCTTGGCAATACAATAGAACCAACCCTGTTAGGGAAGGAGTGGGTGAGCAAGAGAGAACTGAGCCCATTACTTATCTGTCTTGTGGCAGCATTTCCCCCACCCATCAACACCTGAAGAAGACAAGAGAGCTGGCCCTGTGGTCAAAAGAGCAGGAGAACCTTCTGTGTCCCCCACTGGCAATAACACTTGGGAAAGCAGGTCCTGCACCTACCCTGGGCAGCACAATAGAGCCAACTCTGTTAGCAGAGGTGTGGGTGAGCCAGCCCCAAAGTTATGAGTATAGGAGAGCTGTCCCCATTTCTCATCTGTCTTGTGGTGGCATGGGCAGGAGAAAGATGCCCTCCCTCCCACCCCAACTCACCCTCCCACCCCCATCAAAGCCTGAGGCAGGTGAGAAAGTTGACCCTGAGGTCACAAGAGTTAGAGAGCTGTCCCTGCCCCCCACAGGCTGCAACACTCGGGAGAGCAGGCTCTGCACCTTGCCTGGCAATACAGTACTGTAGAGCTGGCCCTGATAGTGTAGGTGGGGAGACCTGACCCTGAGGGAGTAAAAGCAGGAGAACCAGCCCCACCCCTCGCTCACTGTTGCAAGGGTAAATTAGCTGGGGCAATGCTAAAGAGTTCCCCTGGTGGTGAGGAGAGGGGAGATCTGGTGGGCTGACAAACCCAGCAGCTGCCCAGGCCCAGAACCAGGGTTATGACTTGGCCCACCCCAATATCCACCCCATCTGTGATCTGCTGGAGCATGTGAAGGAGCCTGACCTGCAAACTCAAAGCTCCAGGATCTCCATAACACAAGGCAGCAACAGGATATCCAAGAGGAGCCCTAGTGAGGGCTTTGCATCGAAGGTGTAGTAGAAACCAGAGGCCTCGAACTAGATCAATGACTCTTTGCAATGAATTCCTTTAAGTAAGGCTATACAGATAAAAGGGTTTGCTGCATGGCTCACTGTGTTACACTGCAGCTTCCATGATGAGATATTTTAATTTAATATTTAATTTTTAATTTTTTAAATATTTAAATAAATTTTTTAAATTTAATTTCCCTTTTTTTTTCTTTTTTTCTCTTAAATTTTGTTTTATTTGGGGGAGGAGAGTTACGGGGCAGAGGGCAGATGTGAAGGGACAGCAAAATGAATGGGATTAAGATGCCTGATGTGAAAGACACATTGAATAAATATAAAAGAAAGTCTGTACCTTTAAATCCAATCTCACTCAAGTTATCAGTACATAGGCAGATGTAACCAAATTCTCCCACACAATATCATATGAATGACCTCTAGAGCAGTTCCTAATAAAAGTCTTTGTTCCAACACTGAAACTTAATAAACTGTGTCTCCAAGACCTCCATTTCTCTCAACATTCTTGTCTTCTGAGCTTCCACTAGAATGGCCCATTAATCTCTACTTAACAACAGTTTGAGGGTTTTTCTAGCTTGAAATTTCAAACTGTTCTGCATTCCTCCAGCAAACTAGTTTTCAAAGGCCTAAAACTACAGTCAGATTTAGGACAGCAACAACCCTACTCCTACTATATTTCTCCTTTAGTTACTTGAGTCATTCCTGTGACAAAATAGAATGGTGGCAGAGTCACAGCATCAGAGTCTAAGACTGTGTCCACATTCGGGAAGCAGAAAGCAATGAACATTAGTTCTCAGCTAACATCTCCTTTTTAGTCAATCCAAAACACCAGCCCATGGAATAGTACTGCCTACCTATAGCGTAGATCTTTCCACCTCAATTAATCTCATCTCAATAATTCCTCGAAGGCATGCCTGGAGGCTAACTTAATCTCTATAATTCCTCACAGGCTTGTCCAGAGGATAACTTAATCTAGATAATCCCTCGCAGGCATTCCCAGAGGCGCTATCATCATTATGGTCACTGGGGGTGGACTTTGAGGTTCAAAAAACCTTGTACCATTCACAGTGTGCCTTCTGCCCCTGCTTATAGAACAAGATGTGGGCTCTCAGCTGTTTCTGCTGCTATGTCTTTATTCCACCATCAAGGACTCTAACCCTTTGAAACTGTAAATCCAATTAAACACTTTCTTTTATAAGTTGCCTTGCCATGGTGTTTTGTCACAACATTAGAAAAGTAATAAGATAGTCTCTAAAATTGCCTAAGTCAATCCTCTACATTAAATATATACAGAGATAAATATGAATGTGGTAGTTCCTATTGACTTTGTTTCTCTAGAGAACTCTCTTACACTGCTTAAAACATAAAGTTTCAATCCTATAAGATGAACTAATTATAAACATCTGCTGCAAAATACTGTACTTATAGTTGATGTTGTGTGCCTTTAGCCACAATAAAAAAGAGATTAAATTTATTGTAGTAAATGAAGTCACGATACTTCAAACAATGGTAGGGTCGCTGAAATAAGTATGCAAACTCTTAACACTCTTGAAAATGACATTTATTTGAATATAGAAGTTCTAAGGTTTTTAAGTTCTTTGATTACTTTGTTGTAATCCGAAATAAATGGTATTTTGCTATATATTAATTTCCCCACTAGAAAGTAAGGAGCTTTGCATAGAAATTAAGGTTTTATTAAGATTTGATTTTTTAAGATGGATATCAACTACTAAATTAAAGGAAGTGAATTTGAAAGTGTGCTGCTGCTATTCTCTATGGAGCTGAGAGTGCTGGGTCCAGTGTAAATATCGTCAGAATTGCAGTTTTAATATTCAGAGTTATCACCAGAGTCACAAATACAACAGAAGCTATTACGTCTATGAAACCTTGAAAGTGTGACCTGGGAGTCTTTCCAGCATAATATGAATTACTAGAAATGAAATGAGTTACAAATATGTCCCCAGCCTAAGGTTGGAAGGCTCATGAATTACTACACCTAAGAACCCCCAAAGCCCTAGCCTAGATATTATTGTAAACCTCATCTACTTTCTTGTTATGCACAGAACTATTTATAATATTGAAATAATGTATTGGGGATTTTTCCCTTGTAATTCCAGTATTCATAATAGTTCTAATTTGTTTCTCAAACTACCCTTGAGAAAAAACACACATTAACAAGATCATAAGAAAGTCACTGAAGAATTGTTGCTGAGGCACATCAAAGAAATTCAGCCTAGATTGAGGATTTATTAGTATACGAGCCAATGAAATAGGCAACTGGGTGATCCCCGCCCCCCAGCCTTGGGTTAGATATTGTATATCAATCTGGCTTCTCTAATACTTCCCAGGTAAACTGGTAAAGTCAATCCTTTTTTACTTTTTTCAATGTCTGTTGTTTAATTTGAAAACAAAGATATGTTCTACCTAAAAAGAAAAGCTGGATTTCTGTTGTAAATATTTTTACCATATTCTAAGTTTTGTTTATTTTTTCTTACCTTAGTCTACATTTTACTTACTTTTGTGCTTGTGGATCTTCTCTCTTTCCTATTTATCAGGGAGGAGAAAATGATCTGTCTCTCAAATGCTTTTGATGCAAGAGCCCTTACTTAAAGAAAAATAGGTTCATGATTTTTATCACTAGCACAGTACATGCCATGACAATTTATCCTTACGGTTTTAGAAATTAGTCGCCTGAGTTTCAGAAGATTTCATCAAAAAAAATAAGACTGCAAATCTGAAATTTGATTTTGAATAGTGTTAGTTTTAGAAATGACATGACAATGTGAAGAAGATTTTTAAGGTTATCAACCATTTGTTTTGTCAGCAACCTTTAGAGTCATGCACCAAATCATTTTCTCAGATCGGCTACAGCCCATCTCGTGTTCCATTTCTGTTCATTGTTGTTGCACATGGAATGTGTCACCAGAGCATAACTAATTGTTCTCACTCTCTCTCCTCCAGTTTATGTGTTATTATGATGAAAGGGTGGTAGAAAAATGAAGGGGAGGAGAACTGGAGGGTGTTAAAATATCAAATTCTAAGAACACACAGTGGTGAAGTTAATGTTTCCTATTTGACTTCAAATACCAGATTAATTATTGGAATAAGATTTGCCACATTACTTAGAAGTCTTCCTAAAAGGGAATATCAACTATAACTCTGGGGAAAACCCAAAAGCAACTATTTCCTCCTAGTTAAAAGCTTCCTAATAATCAGGAAGCATCTGGTAAAAATGATTCTCACGTCAGCAAAGTCTAATAATTGACTTACTCCTTCTGTCTGTCAACAATCCATCAATCAACAAATAGTCACTGGTGCTCTTCACAATGGACCAGTCCTATTCCCGATGCTGGAGCAGAGCTGAGAACAATACACACAACCCCGACCTCTTGGAAATATGCTTCTAGTTTGAAGGGGGGGGAAGTAGTAAATAAATAGACAAATAACTCGGTGCCGGGCATCAACTGTTTTCAGATAGGAGAGATTTTTCTTTTAGGAAGAAAAAAGGCTTTTGTTCCATTTATTTTTTTTTCCTTTAGTTTTGTTTTAAGGCCAGGCATTATTGTGTAGCCTCAGGCTGATACCAAACTTGCGGGTCTATTTCAGCCTCCTCAGTACTGAAAGGGTAGGTGTATATCATCACATCCAGCTCAGAAAAGCTTTTCTGAAGAGCTGATATTTGTTCGAGGATCTAGGTTTAAAAAAAAAAGTAGAAGAAGAAGAAGAAGAAGAAGAAGAAGAAGAAGAAGAAGAAGAAGAAGAAGAAGAAGAAGTAGTGAGTCATAAAAATATGTGAGGAGGAACATCCCGAGAAATAGGGAAAACAAACGCAAAGGTATTGAGGTCAACAGACAGCAAGGACAGGAGTTGATGAAGAGCTGCAAAAACAAAAAGTGTAGTCCAACACGCTGGCCAAAGCAAAATCCCCAAAACCCTACAAATCCTACCAACTATAAAAACTATGATTCAACTACTAAGGTAAGAAAGAAGTAGGTTTGGAAGGATTCCTATTTGAAGTATAAATCAGCTATTTGAACCTCAGGTGGAGTTGTAAGATTGTTAAGTGGACCTCAAACTTTTAAAACAGGCTGGAGAGGTAAGTTAGAGATGCTGTTAATAGAGATAAGAGTCTAGGACTGCATAAGACGACCTAATGAATGAAACCAGAGAGACAAGGAGAGCTGAAAACTATGAGGAGGAAATGAAAGCCAGGAAGGCGGAGAGCCTGAGAATACAGGTGAGTTGTGCCTTAGTTTTGTGTCCAATTGACACAACATAGAGTCACTTGGAAAGGGAAGCTCAGTCGAGGAATTGTCTCCATCAGACTGGTCTGTGGGCATGCCTGGGAGGCAGTCTCTCGATTAATGATGGATGTGGGAAGGGTCAGGTTATTGTGGGCAGTGCCACTCCTAGATAGGTAGTCTTGGGTTGTAAAAGAGAGCAAGTTGAGCAAGCCATGGAGATCAAGTCAGTAAGCAGCCTGACTTGAAGTATCTGCTTCAGTTCCTGTCTCCTGGTTCCTACCTTGACCTCCCACTGTGCCTTTCCTCAGTGATGGACTATAACCTGTACATCACCCTTCCTGGTTCCTACCTTGACCTCCCACTGTGGCTTTCCTCGGTGATGGACTGACTATAACCTGTATGTCACCCTTTCCTCTCCCAACTTGCTCTGGGTTATGGTGTTTATGAAGCAATAGGCAGGAAGCAGGAAAGTGAGGCGAGTGCAGAAGGGAATCAGATCTGGAGTCAAAGGAGGAGGCCATGTGACACATGGGTACTGATGGCCCAGGAATGCTGATAAAGTCAGGCCACACGAGGATGGAGACCTGACAACACTCTTCAACATCTGGAAAGCTACCAATGGCCTTAACAGAACTGGTGTGGGAGTGGTGGGGGAAAGGCAAGCACTACTGGAGACGTTTAAGTGAAAGCTGAGGTGGGAAGTAGAGACGATTTATGGAGACAGCACCTCTGGAAAGAGGTTAAGGGAGAAAACAGTGGGGCATGCCTGTAACTCCAGTACCTGGCAAGATAAGACCAGAGGAGATGAGTTTGAGACCAGATGTATACCCTGTCTCAAAAGTTAGAACAGAGGGAATCAAATGGATTAAGACCAAAAGGGTAAGTCTGGAGAGACAGTTCAGTACTTGCTGCTCTTGCAGAGGACCTAGGTTTGATTTCCAGCACCACATGGTGGTTCACAACCACCTTTAACTCTGGTTCCCAGGGATCAAGTGCCGCCCTCTACTGGCTGCCATAGGCACCAGGCAATGAGTCAGTGCACATACATGCAGGCAGAACACCTATACACATAAGATAAATTTCTCTTAATTTAAAGATAAAAGATAATTTTCACTTTAAATATAAAAGATAAAGGGTGTAAACCAAATTAAGAGTACTGAGAGAGGATGTGAAGTCAGGGAGGATTATTTTAAAGATGGAAACTGTGCTAGTATGTGGTCAGCAATTGTCTGGTAGGGATAAGCAAATTGTTAGTGCAGAATGCTAGGTTCAAAGTCTTTGAAGAGAATGCTCCAGAGCCTAAGACAGGAAGATCATCACAAGTTTGAGCCAGCCTGAGCTACATAGAGACCTTGTCTCAAAAAAAGAAAAAGAAAAAGAAAAGAAAAGAAAAAAAGAATTGACTGGGCTGCTACTCACATCACCAGGTAGGCTACCTGGAAAACAGGACCCCAAGAAAAACACGGGGATCGCCCAATGACAGAGAAATGGAATGAGATCTACATGAACAGCCTGGACATGAGTGGGGGTAGTGAAGGGCGAGGGCCAAGGGAAAGAGAGCTTGGGGGAGCGGGAGATCCCAGCTGGATCAACAACAGAGAGGGAGAACAAGGAATAGGAGACCATGGTAAATGAAGACCACATGAGAATAGGAAGAAGCAAAGTGCTAGAGAGGCCCACAGAAATCCACAAAGATACCCCCACAACAGCCCGAACTGACCTACTCTGGTGATGGGATGGCCAAACACCCTAATTGTCGTGCTAGAAACCCCATCCAACTACTGAGGGATCTGGATGCAGAGACCCATGGCTAGGCCCTGGTGGATCTCTGGGAGTCCAATTAGCGAGAATGAGGAGGGTTTATATGAGTGAGAATTGTTGAGACCAAGGTTGGATGAAGCACAGGGACAAATAGCCAAACGAATGGAAACACATGAACTATGAACCAATGGCTGAGGGGTCACCAACTGGATCAGGCCCTCTGAGTGGGTGAGACAGTTGATTGGCCTGATCTGTTTGGGAGGCATCCAGGCAGTGAGACCGGGTCCTGTGCTCATTGCATGAGTCGGCTGTTTGAAACCTGGGGCCTATGCAGGATCGCTTGGTTTGGCCTGGGAGGAGGGGACTGGACCTACCTGGACTGAGTCTACCAGGTTGATCTCAGTCCTCAGGGGAGGCTTTGCCCTGGAGGAGGTGGGAATGGGGGGTGGACTGGGGGGAAGGTGAGGGGGGCCGGAGGGGGGAGAACAAGGGAATCTGTGGTTGATATGTAGAACTGAATTGTATTTCAAAATAAAAATAAAAATAAAAATAAAAATAAAAAGAATTGAAAGGATGAGATGCTACCGGAAGGTGGCGATGTTGGCTCCTGTTAAGAATCAACCCTTTCTGCAAGTGGTAAGGCAAGGGATATAGTTACAGATTGGGTGTGGGGGTAGAATTTGCTAGTACCACAAAATAAAAAGCCACAAATGAAAAATTGGCTAATTTTTCTGAGACCTGCAGAATGTATCAGTACTTGTCTGTAATTAGTAGTTAAGTAGATCCACTAGTTTCATAGAAATCAAATCAATTGGTACAATATTTCATGCCAACTGGCTGTCTCGGCTTCACATCCACAGACAACATCCCAGGTAAGAGATGTCCTCTCTGTAATACAAACCAGAAGCCTTGGTATAAAGTAGATTAGTGATACCCCGTCCTGTCAGGTTTCACATCCTTCCACGTTGGATGAAGATAACACATCCTCAGCCATTCTCACCTTCAGTCAAAGGAAGACTTTTTTTTACTAACACTACAGTAGGAATGTCATCTTCAAATTAAATGGGGTTTAGAAACAGGTGTAGGTTCTATCCCCATATTCAGATTGGCATGCAGGAGATGGGAGGAGAAAACAGGATAGGAAGGAGTGGAGAGCTGGGGACAGAGTGGCTGTTAAGTGTGAAGGAGAATGTCAAGTGGTAACCTTGCCATCAAACTTGCTCAGCCAGAGGCCCTCCATGTCAAAAGAGGTGAGCCAATGAACTCTCCAGCCAGTTAACAGATGTGCCTCCATATCTAGTTCCTTTTTACCCCTTCCCAGACACTGTCCCCCAGATCTATACCATGACGATGCACAGAAGCAGCCATTCCCTGGAAACAATAGTCCTAAGTCCTATTCAGTATCAAGTATCAAACCTGCTCCATATTGATCAGATCATGTGATCTGAGCTGCTGGTTCCTCCCAGATGCTGTTAGCTACTGAGAGCTGCTGGTAGCAAAAGTCCATGGAGTATACAGCAGTGACAACTAGAGTTCAGAAGGTCAACCTATCAGAACTAAGAGTTCTGTGAGAGGAAACCATCACACAAGGCATTATGGAATTACTGCCTTTAGAATGAACTGGCTGTCTCTTGTTGTAAACTTCTTGTGCAATAACAGCTATGATTCTCCCCATTTACCGTGCATCTCCATGTCATGTGTACATGTAATCTCACAATTGCATCTCAATCTTGGGCACAACTTTCCCTATACATTTGGGGTAATTGGATAACTGTCTCTAGCTGTGTTTATTTTTCATTAACATATATCTGGCCAGGGTCATTCTCCAGACAAAAGTATTTCAGCAAAGATACCTTTTTTCCAAGGACAAAACTGCACATAGATAAACATTAGCTCATCTCATCCACAGATAGAGAAAAGAACCACTAACAATTAAATCCTCATCCCCTTACCTTCACCCCGGGGTTATTTACACAAGACCCTAATTTAAGAGGTTTACTGCTCACATTCCTGGGATGAAGTTTTAGCCATTTGCTAGATACTGAGTTAAGGCAGTTACTTCCCACTGACCCAAGGAGATTGCCTACAAGGTCAGGCAGGTGACAGGTGCCAAGCTTCTTTCTTGTGCAAATTAAGTTTTAATTCCTCCTTATCCAGATACTATTCCTAGATTTTCTCCTCAGCAACCAATCTGAGCCAAGGTTCTTTTACTAACCGAATACTACACGCTCTGACAGAGGTTGCTTAGCCACCTAGCATATGTCCCCCTCCCTATCAGAAAGCAGCTGCAGCTGGGATGAGTGGAAAAAGTGGCGCCAGAGACAGTTTACTTTCTTGTGACTTACTGACCTCTAACATTTTACCTAGCCATTTCTAGATTATAGTTTGAGCACATAAATTCCCTAACTGATCTTAGCCTTTAGTTGACCCTACCAGAGAACTCTCTTTTAGTCACTCCCCCTTTGGGTTGTAATTGGAAGCTGACAATTATTGCTTTATGTGTGGATCCTTATCACCTCTCTCTGCGACCCTGAAAGCTTTAAGCCTTGTATTGCTTCACCAAAGAACAACTGTGTGGGTATATACACTAGTTCTCTGAGAGCACCGGGAGAATTGATTGAGAAGAACTAAGATGAGGACGGAGATGGAAAGAACTAGGTAGAATGATGAGAGAACAGCGGAAGGGACTGAGAGGAACTAAGCACGAGAACAGAAAAGAAACTGTGTAGATAGAATTTACTGAGGAGAATAAAGGAATAGACTAAAGAACTCAGTGTGCTTAGATTCATTGAACATCCCTCAGATTAGAATCCTCAGCTGGTTGGTAGACTCTTCCACAGACCCTGGGAGCAAACAATATAGGCTGGACCTAATATTGTTTGTGTTAGTTAGCCCCCACTCCTGATTTACTTCTCCTTTCCCCACACCCACACTCCTGCTTTTCTTGTATGTATCTACACAGAGAGAAGTGGGTTAGGTGGATTTTTTTTTTTGATACAGGGTCTCATGTAGCCTAGGCAAGGCTAGCCTTGAACTCCTCACGTAACTGAAGCTGGCCTTTAATTCTTGATTCTCCTGCCTCTGCCTCCTGTTACTGTGATTGTTCCACCACAGTCAGCCTTGGGAGATAAGTTTCTTTGAGACAGGGGCTTGCTATGTGCAACACAAGGTGGCCTCAAACTCTCCATCCTCCTGCCTCCACTTCCCTCAGTGCTGGGATTACATGCATGCCCCATCATGCTTGGCTAGCCCACCCCACTTCTATCTGCATTCTTCTCCATTTAAAACTCATTTTCTCTTTCTTCTGTCTGATTTTCCACTGACAATAACTTTCCAATATCCCATAAGGAAGGAAGGTCTTTGATGATTAGTTCCCTACCCACACTTATGCTAACATTCTATTCACTCTCTTCCCTCTGCCACACAGAATAGATGTGGAGTTACCTGAGTCTGTCTCATAGTCCTTTGCCTCTTGAAAATACCATTTCTTCTTATTACATCATTCCCTGGGTTTCCATACCTCAATGTCAAAGTCAAGTATCAAGTCCCCTGGAAGTCTATCACTGCACATCTAGCCTGTGGTTCTTATATATATTATCATCACCTGAAAGTTTTAAATAATATTGGGGCCCTTCCTCTGAGAGTTCAATTTTATTGGTCCTGTATAAAACAAGGGCATCAGGACTTTTAGCATCTGCCCAGATAATACTAATGTACAAACAAGATTGACAGCCCTAAATGCTATCAAAGCCCTTCTTCTGAGACCCATATCATGTACTTTAGTATCAAAACTTCTGGTCTTGCACATTTACTTTTCTGTGGACCACAATTTTGCTAGACTTTGCACCCCAGTGAGTGCTTCAAAAAAAATAGAGGATTGTTCAACACATAGCTTTTTATGAAATGGGGAAAGAATCTTTTCTCTTTATACATGTAAGTTGTTGTTTCTAATGAGATAAGAAAACCAGAAGTGGTGTGGGAAAAAAGAAAAAAAATACAGTTAGATGTGTAGATGTTTTCATATAATGCCAGGATGATGACATGATGTTTGAAGCCAGGAATGATTCAAAATGACTCCTGAGACCTGCACATAGGACAAACACACACACACACACACACACACACACACACACACACACACATACACACACACACACACCCCACTGGGCAAATCTTTTACAAAAGTAAAAGTACAAAATGTGGAACTTGTCATGCCTTCTCCCCAGTGTTCTGAAAGTGTCAACATAAATGAAGTTTTTCTGAAGCCTCCCTGGTTCCCGCTGCTTCCTAACTCTGCTGATCTGGTGATGTGTCAGCACTTTCTGACTTTACTCTCTGATCCCAAACCCGTTGTTGAAATAGTGGACTGTCCTTGGCTGTGCTTTACTATTGGAATGCCCATAGTTCTGTTAGTGAGCCTCTGTCTTCCTTCTCACTCATTTGAAAGCAACCCTGAGATAAAAATGAGAAAAGCAAATGCAATAAAATAAGAGAGGGAAGACACTGCCGAGTCCAGAAAGGCTGTGTGTATGCCCCGAATCATTCTACTAGTACCTCCTACAATTCTGGTTATTTATCCTTAGGTAAATATTAACTATAAATTTGTGGTCAGATTAGAAGGAATATAAGTTGATTTTTGCAATTAAATAAAATCTGAATTTTAGGTTCAACTGGGCATATGTTATAAGATTCCATTTTCATTAAATGTATAATGGTACTTATGGCAAAGAATCAAAGCATTTCATGTACAAATCACTTTTGAGTTAGAGGAAAGAAGGGGAAAATTAAGAAAACCTGGCCTAGTGCTGAATGTACAATACCCAAAGCTGACAATAATAATTCTCTGAGCTTCCAGAGAACTTCAGATTCAAACCACTGATTTCAAAGACTTCTTGAGATTCCTGATTTTAAAAAGTAAAGGTGTTTGGGAAAGTTGGCCATTTTGCAAATAATGCTATTTGTGTCAGGGCTCCAGAAATCAGACTCATTTTGAAGCTAAACAAGAAAGATCATTTTTCTCTATTTAGGTCAGAATTGATTTTCCCTCTTTTCTGTTTGAGTATAATGAGGTGTTTTCTCTGGTGGTGGTGCTGCTGCTGCTGCTTCTCTGGCTTGTGCAAACAATGCATGAACACCAGTACTGGAATGTGTCTGACTGTGGCTGACTCTTAGATAGGCAGTTTCCACATTCCACTTACAACTTTTTACAAAAGCAATTATTTCTGAATGGATGCTGATTTTAATGTCTGGAGTCACAGCCAGAAACAACAACAAACATTGACAGGAGCTGTTCTGATAATGTAACTGAAAGGAGGTCACTAGCACAGCAGGAAAGGTTGGAAGCTGTTTGTTATTGTCACTCTGTCTTCTGTTTGTCATGGGAATTTCCCCTAAAGTAGTATTTTCAGCCAGTAATAGTTTATCAGATATCTTTTCAATCTTTGTTGTGTGCATGCATACTTTATGCTGCACTTCATCTTTTGGTCTATACATGCATATCTTTACAGATAAGTTCTAAAATATTTCTAAAAGTGGGTCATTTTGCATATAGTATCTTATATTTTTTCCACTTAAAAATAAAACATCAGCATCTTTCTAGGGTGTTCAATTTTCTTCTACAAAGTCAGGAGTAGTGGTGGACACCTGTAACCTCAGCCGTCAGAAGGCGGCAGTATAAGGACTACAGTTTGAAGGCCAGTCTGTGCTGCACAGTGAGTCTCTGTCTCAAAAAAAAAAAAAAAAAAGCAAAAAAAAATTATCCTACAAAATTTTAAATGCACTTTACATATCTAAGTCACATACAGTGGTACATATTTATGGGGAACAGTGTGCTCTTTCAATACCTGTGTATGATACATAATGATCTAATCAAGATAATTAGCTACCCATAACCTACAAGACATTCTTATAATAAAATTGTTCAAGATCTCCTACGATAAACTTTTATTTGATCCTAGGCAAACTGTATCCACTGTCACAATTAGTTATGCAGCTAAAATAACTCAGCACACAATTACCCAAAAATACTTCCTTATTGCAATCTATCTTCATAGATTTATCCAATGTGTAATATGCTTGACACTAGGGGACAAAAATAAAGAAACTTTAAAATTAGAAATGAATATTTACTGAGTAGTAATATTTCTAGAATTGAGACTAGAATTATTTCATATGCTAGCTCATACATCCTCACAAGGTGATTATAAAGTAGATTTTACTAACCTCAAGATTAAAGAAAATGACTGAAATAAAGACATTAAATAAGGTACTCAAAATAGTGTTAGGAAATATGAAATGAGAACTGGAACTCAGCAGTTCCCTATTAACAGGTTTTCTTTGGGGCCAACCAACCAGCTCCCAAATAATGACACAGAGACTTATTATTAGTTATGAATGCTCAGCCTATGCTTGTCCCACTAGCTCTTATAACTTACTTTAACCTGTTTTTCTTCTACATTTTGCCTCAGGGCTTTTTACCTTTCTTTCATTCTGTGTGTCCTGGCTGGCTGGTGACTGCCGGGCTGGCTGGCCACAGGCACCTCCCTCTCTTTCTCCCTCATTCTCTCCCCTTTCTTTCTCCCTCAAGCCTAGATTCCTCCTCCTATTTATTCTCTCTGCCCACCAACCTGCTGATTCCTCTACTGCCAAGCTACTGGCTGTTTAGCTTTTTATTAGACCTAAGCAGGTGCCTTAGGCTGGCAAAACAACACATCTTTACCTGGTTAAACAAATACAGCATAAACAAATGTAACACATCTTTACACAGTTAATGTAATATTCCACAACGGTTCCCTGTCTTCATCTCATATCTTTACAATACCGTAAACAATGTTCTTCATGAACTATTGGGATGTTTGCAGTGGCTTTTTGCTCACTGGAAAGACATACACATGTGTGCATATGAAGGTACACTGACCAGAACAGTCTCCACAAGCACTGCTTCACTTGGTAATTTCTCTGTAGAACAGTGAAATAATTTTCCCAATAAAGTCCATTTTTCAACTACATTAATATAAAGCAAAACAACTTTAATCAAAAATGTGAAATAATTTTACTGATGAAAATATAATAATGCTTTCTGGTAGGAAATCACTAAGAGCAACATTTGGCATCACAGAACACGCTGTCATTAGGAATTTGCATTATACGTTACTCTGGACAAGTGGTATTAGTCAATCTCATCCAAATATCAAACATAGGAACAATCCTCAAATCAATTAAATATAGCTGGCTCTAAAAAATAATTGCAATGCATTGCCAACTCAGAAAAAGATCCCAACATCACTGCAATTATGCCTGGAAGCATCTGGACAACTTACGTTTCAATGTGGCTAAAAGCCTGTTAATTTTTTTAACGTCTGCTTTATTATTACTTTTGGGGAACTTCATACATGGGTCTTGTATTCCCATCATTTCTACCCCACAGTCTCTCCCCTCCATCTCCTTCCCTGCCCACCCCCTTAATTTCATGACCTTTTCGATTATTAGTCTTACACACACATATGTATATATATACACAGACATATATGTATATATAAACAGATCCTGTTGAATGTTGCTCATATGTTTACGTGTTTAGGGATGACCACTGGGGCTAACCTATCATGGGGCCTCCTCTCCGGAAAAATCTGATCTTCCCTCTTTGAGCAGTCATTCATTGCCTGTAGCTCTTCATCTAGAGGTGGGGCCTTGTGTGATTTCCCACATCCATGTTGGGCGTCCACTGGTTTTATCATTGTGCAGATCTTGTTTAGGTGACCATATTGCAAATATTTCATCGCGTTGTATGACAAAACTTTTCCTGGGGAGGTGAAACACACTCATCTCCTCACCCGAGATAGGGAACCCACACCACTTCAATATACGGATGACACCAAAGTCCAACTTGGTGACCCAGTGAGTTAATAAAAGATGTTGCTTACAGAAACAGAAATGACCATAAGACGATTGCACCACCGAGGTCCACCCTAGCCTGGGTGACAGTTCACAAAAGCTGGGAAACCCGGAGGATGCTGCATAGCCCACAGGCAGCTCCAGAGGTTGGGGAGTGTCCATTCCAAGCACCTCGGTTGGTCTAAATCTCTTCCAGGTAGCTCCTCTTATCTCAGAGTCTTCTTGGAAGCTCAGCTGGTCTGAGTCTTTTTTGCAGCTGGACTCTGCTTCCTCTGGTAGGGAGGAGCCTAGTGAATCTAGTCGTTTTCAGGGAGTTCTTGCTGGCATTGTTGTTGTTGTTATTGTTGTTGTTGTCATTGTTGTTGTTGCTGTTTACCTCCCTGCCTAAGAAGCTGCAGGATGGAATGTTTTCATCTCCAAGGAGACTGTCACACAACACAAGGATGCAGCTCCCTGCCTTGTGTAGAAGACATTATCTTAACAGGTGTACTGGTCCTCTGATACCTACTTTCCTGTGATGTAGAAGTTGTATTGTAGACATATTGTGTTAACTAGTTTTTATGTCAACTTAACACAGGCTAGAATTATCTGAGAAGAGGGAATCACAATTGAAAATACCTCCCCAAGATAGGCCTGTAGGCAATCTTGTTGGGTATTTTATTAATTAGAGATTGATTATGAGAGGGCCCATCCCATTGTGGGTAGCCACCCATGGGCAAGCAAATTGAACAAGCCTGGAGGAGCAAGCCAGTAAGCAGCAATCCTCTACGGCTTCTGCATCAGTTCCATCCCCGAGGTTCCTGCCTTGAGTTCCTCCCCTAAGTCCCCTGGATGGTGGACTACAAACCATAAGACGAAATAAATCCTTTCCTCCTCAAGTTGCTTTTAATCATGATATTTTATCACAGGAACAGAAAAGTAACTAAGACATGTATCAATTGGGAGTAGGCACCCCACAGTCAGTTCTCTGCATTTTAAACAGTTATGGATTTCTATGTTGGAGTTCTCAGCCCTAAGTGACATATCTATATCAATCTTCTGCCCCATAAGGCTCAGGGAACATCACAGAAGAGACAACAGAAGGAATATAAGGCCCTAAGGATGCAGGAAGCACTGTGAAATACTGTCTTCCAGGGGATGGATAGCCATCGCACTCATGAACTTCCCACAGCTTTGCTAGCCTACACAATATCTGCACAAAAATCAAGTAAATAGGATCAGTCAACATTTCGGCAGGTAGCACTAATTGGACTCAGTAATTTAAAAGGGGAGCCATGAATGTAGAATGGGGAATGTGTTAGGGAATGTCTGAGGAGTGAGGGTAGTACTTAGCATAGATATGATCAATGTATACATGTATGAAATTGTCAAAGAATAAATAAAATAAAAAAATAATTTTAAAGTATTATATATATATGGAGAGAGAGTGTGTGTGCACACACATGTGTACATTTGTTTGCATGGTGCCATGCATCACCATATTTCAATTCATGTAGTCCAAAACTACTTCCTCTTTTTCATTCTGTACCTCTCTGTCTCCCTCTCTCTGTCTCCCTGTCTCTTTTTCTGTCTCTCTCTTTTTCTGTCTTTCTCTCTCTGTCTGTCTATCTGTCTGTCTGTCTGTCTGTGTGTGTGTGCATGTGCGTATGCGTGTGCGTGCGTGTGCATGTGCGTGTGTGTGTGCGTGTGTGTGTGTGTGTCCATGGTGCAAATGTATGGGTCAGAGAACAGCTTTTGGAAGTTGGCTCTCTCCTTCCACCACGTGGGTCCCAGGGATTGAACCTAGGTCATCACATTTGCCGTGGTGCCTTTACCCACTGAAATATCACACCAGACCCCTAAAAAAGTTAAATTACATTTACAAAAAAAAAGAAATAGACATGCATTCACATGATGACGATGTGGGAGTTGGGCTCCAGGAATGCCCCTAACGAACCTTAAACCTGGACTTCCCCCCTCTGTGAAATCCACTGTCACAATGGATGGCACCAAACAACACAGACAGAAGATTGGAGAGAGCACAGGCGAGAACTCCCCACTCAGTCACAAGAGCCTTCTTTTCTTCCCTCACTCTAGAGGGAGTGGGTAACCGTGAATTGGGAAGAACTCACGTGCCTAGAAGGAAGTCCTCAGGGATGAATAACTGAAGCCTCCTGCCACTTCCCAGTAACAGCTTCTCTCTTGAGTGAGCCATCTTAGCCTCGGATCCTCCAGCCCCTGTCATATGACTGCAGCGTCAGCTGAAATTTCAGTCCCACCTCATGAACAAAATCAAAGCCAGAACATCACTAAGCAGGCATTTTATTTCTGCCCTAAGAAGTGTATGGAAAATAATTTTCTGTCTTTTGAAGCCACTAAATTTAGAATTGTTCCTGTGATGAGAGATGTTTATGTTTTCAGTTGTCTTTACATCTATCCCATGCCTTCTTCACACAGCCCCATCATCTCCTGTTCCATCACCTTGCCTACACTATTGAACAACCATCTCCAACCTATCCACCTCCAGAATTATCTATAAAATTATGAATTGGTTTTTCTTACCTCCCTTTTAGAAATCTCTAATAATTGTCAGCAGCCTAAAAGGTAAAGTCCAAACATCCTTACGTACAAAATCCATTGCAACCTCATCACAACAGTCTTATAGGTTCATTCTGACTACTTCGTCAACATGTTTTAATTCATGCAGTCCAAACTGTTTCCTCTTTTCCATTCTGTACTTTCTGTGTTCACTCCATTCCTCCACACAAACTGTTTACCACATTTCTTTCCCTAGAAAGATCGTTTTTTAAATGTAAAGGACAAATGTTACATTTTCTCTGGAGTCTTCACAGATGCTGTCCCCAGTATAATTAACTGTTCATTCATCTGTCTTCCCTCAGTACATTAAATATGTCAGTGGTAAAGTATTAAAGCATAATGTATTACATTGTGTTCTAGTTGATCGGGTGTGTTTTTACCTCCTCTCGCAGACTGTGACCTTCCTAGGGAAAAGAGCTCTGTCTTAGCCATCATTCATTCCCAGAGTGTTGGCATGCTAAATGAGACATAGTAGGAACTCAATGTTTTTTAAGCCAATTAATTAAAGTCTCAATGCTCCATCCTATTCTTTCTTATTCCTTGCAATAAACTGAAGGAATTTACAGGTCACAAGGTTCTACTTATATATCGGGGACCTATTTGTTTTGTTTTCCAATTATCTTCTAAATCCATTCTTCCTTTCCACCCCCACTTTACATTCCCTGGCTAGAATGCGAGACTACAAGAAGGAAGTATAGGAATATGATGTGAAAAGAGCTGTTGATGCTGCCTAATAGCAGAGGAGAGTTAGGTCAGAAAGGAAGAAGGTTAAGACATTAACATTGACACCTAGGTAGATTCCCTTTTTATTCATCAAAGCTATATGAATAATAAAAAGACTGGTATGTTAGAATCATAAGCATTCATTTATTTAACAGTTGCATATTCTTACAGGGTACAGTACCAAGATCCAATGGATTCATAGTGTACAAAGATATAATCATTGTGTTGGGGAGTTTCAAACTCCTGCCTTCAGACTCTTTATAAAATAAGTAACAAGTTTTGAACTATACTCACCTGATGTGCTATAGAATATTATAACTCATCACTATATAGTATAATTGTATCTTGATATCTATTTATCTTCAAGTGACCACTATTCTATCAACTTTTGTAGCCCCTATGTATTAGGCACCACAGTATTTTGTGGCCTTTAAGTTTTCATGGCTTATCTAGAAACTAGATAAGTAATTATAGCTTATAGTTATATAGTTACCTAATTGTTATAGTTGTATAGTTACCTAACATATTAAAGCATCTGCATTTCCTTAGTAAACTGTATTATGGTATCTTTAAGAACAATCAAACAATACCTTTTAAACACACTGTGAACCAAGACAACTGACTTGCCACTTTAACAAACTTAATGATTGGTAGTTCACAACCTCTGTGTTTGTGTTTACAAAACCTCTGTGTTCGTGTTTATAAACTGTGTGTTGGTCTATGTCCACTAAATATATTATATATTGAAAAATGAGGTCATAAATATTTAAGTAGGGAGAAACTCCACTCTCTTCTACCTTTTATTTCAAATAACAAAATTTGAAATGATGTCTGGAGGATGTCAATTTCATAGATTCAAATGATAAATTAAATGTCTGCTCTGAGTGATAGATGTCTCCCCAAGTTTACACAAGTAAAGTACAAACTGTAATCCAGATGGCCCATCCAGTAAATATTCCAACTCATGAATTCAGTAACTAATGACAGCGTTGGTAAATACACACAAGAAAACGCAGAGCATCTATGCAAAACAAACTCAAAATGTACTTACAGTCAAAATGTTATACTCACTTCCAGCATTATCTTAAAAAAAATAAATTATATGCCATTAATCAATTAAGAAAATCAAAAGAGATAAACCAACTGATTGACTTATATAAATGGCCAGCAAACAAGAAACAAAATCCTTACTATGCAAAACAATATTCACTTGATTTTTAAGCTTCTGCTTTACATAGCACTTGCTGTTTTTTTATATTACACCTCATCCTTCTAATCTATATTTCTGTACATCATAGACTAGAAGAACAACTGCATTTCCCATGATACATTCTTACATTTTGTGTACAAGTCTGGGTTAAATTTCTATGTAGGACTACTGCTTCCAGCCATGACCGGCATTGAATTAACTACCCTCCTTTAAACAACTGTAAAACCAGAAAAAATGCAGGTGGTAGATATTTGACAACAGGTTGACAAGAACTATAATCCAGGAAATAAAAGAAACCCAGGAAATAAGTCCCACAGTTGTCTGGACTTGCACTAGGCAGCACCTTTCCAACCACTACACGAAGGCATGCAGCCCAAAGGAAGCCCAGCAAATTTTTATTGCAGACACTGAAAAGCTCATCACAAAATCTATGAGAATACAAAAGAACCCAGAATAGCGAAAATCATCTTAAGAAAGGTTACTGTAGTGTGGGCTTAAGAAGAGTCCAAAACGTCAGTAAAGTGGCTTTTAGAAAGCTCCCAAAACAAATCAATGTTAAAAGGAAATTAACCTCAACAAATGTGTCAGAACATTTAGACACTCGTGTGAAAAAAAGACCCAATTTTAAATATTCAAAAAATAATTTGAGAAAGATAATGAACCTATATATAAATCCAGTATAATGATCTCAATTCTACAATCAAAAGACATAGACTAGTAGCTTAAACGTAAAAACAAAATCCATCTATTCATTGTCTACAGGAAATGGACTTCATCAACAAATACAGATACAGCATAGGATAAAAGTGTGGAAATTATGCATTCCAAGCTAATGGCATCAATGCAAGCAGATGTATTAATTCTGACATAAGACAAAATAGATATCAAACCAAAACTGAAGTGATAAAGGTCACTTGACATTAATTATGGGACAACCTACCAACAGTTCTAAACATGTATGCACCATATTGGCATATCTAATTTCACAAAGCAGACTACTGTGTATAAAGATACAGGTTGTCTTCAAGGCAACAACAGTAAGTGGTTTCAATATCCCATTCTCTCCCATAGTCAAGTCATCTGAACAAAAATAACTCAAGTTAAAATGACATAATAATAAAACCGACCATTTTCTGTCTGGGTTGAAGGTAATAAAGGCTACTAGGGTCCAGCCTCAAATAGTCTTTTCCCTGGGTTTCCAGAAGAAATGCTACCAACGGCAAGAAATAATCTGAAGGAATGAATCTAAGTGCATCAAGCTCTTCAGTCCGTTCACTTTATTTTTCTAAGACAAAATTCTATCTACATAGCTTCAATTCTGTCCTCATACTTAGCTCCTCCTAGTCCCCTCTCCTCCTGTCCTCTCAAGTTCTATTTAAGTTCTTCCATCTCATTCTTGTCTTTGTCTTTGTTCCTACCTCCATCCTCACTCCTTCTCCATACCTCACCACCAGCAATCCCCGGGCCCTCCCACTTTCTGGTCTTGTGGGGTAAGTCTGCTTGGAGCTAGGAAACCTGCCTAAAACCTTTTTGTTCTGAGTTAACTGTTGGAGGAGAAAACTGGGGGGTGACACTAAAGCTGTGTAAGAAAGGAGGATCTGACCTCAATTTCACAAGAAGCAAAGCTATCTACCTAAAGTCCACCTGGCCTAGGCAGTGTATCCATATGGATATTTACCTAGTGGGTGCTCTGGAGAGCTTATTCTGTCTGCCAATAGTCCTTGGATGCTTTTGTCCAGAGCTGGCCCTGGCTTTGTGTGCTTGCTAAAGGAGATAACTGCAGAAGGCAGACATCTGAATTCTAATGCTAAAAAGAAGCATAAAGCATAGAAGCAGGAAGCCTTGCCTGCGTGACTGTATCCAAATATCTTAGTTGTATGTACCCAAGGAATGACCAATCCACATTGTTTAGAAGTTCTTAGGAAAAGAATCAATTGGGGAAGCTATGATAGTGCACATGAAATTCATAGCAGAAAACAGCTGATATACTACTAGAAGCCAAATAACACCAAATACTCCTTGAGCCTTGGCTCCCTCTGGAAAAATTCCTTGATTCTTCTAGATAATAGCTTTGTCATAGTCAGCTGAATTCCTGCTTCGTATTTCTGCAGCCCACAGCATGAAGGTTCCCTCTACTAAAGGGAATTCATGTTTGCTACTACAGAACTGTTCAAAAGCCCATAGTTTGTGAGGTCTTAGACCCTAGGGGGAAAGCTACTAATGTTGTTTTACCAAATGGACATACTGTGCCTGTCAAATTACTTCTAAATATTTATGTCTGTACAGGAGTGCTGTTCTCAGCCTTGGTCAAAGAAGCCTTGTTTTGTAGTGGGAGGTAGTGAGACTTATAACTGGTAGAAATGCTGAGAATAAGTGAGTACTGGGTGTTCATCTCAAAACAGGATATCTATATAACACCTTCTAAAGATCAAGGGAAACAGCAGAGGAAGAGGCAGAAAAAAATGTAAGAGCCAGGTGACAGGGAGAAGTGCAGGCAGAAAGCAGTCTTCCAGACATGACATGCCACTGCATTCATTAACTCACAGCATCTGTAGTTACACATGCAAGACCTGTAAAATATTGTACATGGATGAGGGAGGAGAGCATGAGGCCCCACCTCTACCTATTTGTAGATAATGATTGCTGGGAGAGAGGGTGCAATTTTCTTCAGTGATGCAGCCACTAGTAAGTTGCCTATGCCAAATAAGTAAGTCCTTACCCATGCTTATACAAGCAACCCTAATTAAATTTAGTAGGTCACAAAGGAAAAAAAATAATGAAGCAAGAAGGGGTTCTATTTTGTAAGAAGGAATTCAGCAGGAGGGAAATGGGACAAGAAATGGTTAATCGAGTGGTATATATGGTCAAAATACATTACAAACATTTATGAGATGTCAAACAATAATATTTAAAACCAAGTTAATAATTATAGCAATAACTTCTTATATTCTATCTGATCTCAATGGACTAAAACTAGAAATCAACAGCAAGAGAAAATACAGAATATGAATAAATTCATGAAGGCTGAACAGCATACTGTTCAATGAACAATGGATTGTTGAAGAAATCAAGAGGGAAATTTAAAAAAAAAATCCCTAGAACAGAATGAAAATGAACTTGAAAACAGAACATGCCAGGCCTGTGGGATCCAGTGAAAGTTCTTCTAAGAGGGAACTTTATAGCTCTAAGTGGTTACATTAGAAACACACATCTCAAGGAAATAATTGGTTGCACCTCAACATCTTAGAGAAGCCAGAAGCTGAACCTAGAGTCAGTAGACAGAAAGAAGTAACAAGTGTCAGTCCAGGCACTAATGAAGTGAAAACAAGGAGAATACAGGGCTCAATGAAGCAGAGATTAGTCCTTTGACAAAATAAGCAAGATCAACAAACTCCCAGCTAAACTTACCAAAATAGAGAAAATGAGCCAGGTTAATCAAATCTGAGACAATAGATGCCAATAAAATTCATAGGATTACCAGGGCGTAGTGTGAAAACTTATATTCTAATATGTTGAAAAATCTAAGAGAAATGGATAAATTTCTATATGCTTAGGGCCTACTGTAATTAAAGTGAGATGACATAAACAACTTAAATACACCTATAACGAGGGGTGAGATTGGAGCAGTAATTTAAGAAAACCTGCCCACGAAAGTAATTACCTTGCTTTAGAGTTTATCTAGAAACAGAAGAAAAATGTATAAAGGGGACACATGGCTGGAAAGAAGACCCCCAAAAGATATTAACATCTCAGTTAGAGGTATAGTCAACCAAAACTTGGCCTTATTGGGAGTTGAAAACCATGGAACACATTTTGGAGTGTCCACTGAGGGTAATGAATCTACTTGCTTTACTATTTACTCATCTTTTTTTTCTGCAGTGATGGGAACTGAATCCCAAGCTGTGTGTTTGCTGGGCGAATACTCCACCACTGAGATCCATCCCTAGTCCATCTGCTGCACTTCTGACCTTCTGCAGTTCAGCTTCTCTTGGCACATTAGCTCCCTGATATGCCCTGTGCCACATGCAGCATGATGCCAGAAAAAAGACTCAGAAGTGAGGCAGCTTCAGAACATAAAAGAACTGATTCTCACCAAGCTGCGGGGGATGTGAAAAACAGACCATGAACTACAACGAGGACAGAACTCAGTTCAGGGGTGCGGCGGGTTAAAATTTCTGGCATTCCTTCACTGTTAGTTTAGCATTTCCTAAATAGCAGAAGCAGTTTCTTCTGATTTTTCCTCAGATGCCCAGAGTGATATCTCATTTACTATATTAAATATCTCATATCTAACACGGGTTTCTTCTTTCCTGACCACACTAGCTGATAGTGGCAGTGTGGGAATAAAGAGATGGGCATATTCAAGAAATATTTAAAACTCAGAAAAAATGCCTAGATCAATTATTTAAATGGAAGGATTAAAGGGAAAATCTATAATAATCAACTAAAGTAAGATATACAGAAAAAGAGACATGAGCTGAGGAAATGGTGACACACACCTAAAAGCCTAGCACCTGGAAATCAAAAGCAGGAGGATCAGGAGCTCAAGGCCATGTTAACTGGTATATTTAGGACTGGAGAGATGACTCAGCATGTAACAGTATTCGCTGCTCAAACATGAGGACCTGAGTTCAAATCTCCAGCACCAATGGAAAATACCCGAGTTGCCTATACTCCCAACTGATGTAGAAGGTGAAGACAGGGGATAACTGGGGTTTGCACCAGCTTAGCTCCAGGGTTCAGTGAGAGACCCTGTCTCAAGGGAATTGCAGAGTAATACAGCACACACCTGACATCTTCCTCTGGCTTGTGTGTATGCACTCCCATACACAGGCACACACACACACACACACACACACACACACACACACACACACAGAGGAATAAAGTAGATTTGTTCTCACTGGAGAGGCACACACAGAAAGAAATCATTCTTTTTCAGATAGGTAGAGTTTGATGAGCTGCTAGCACACCTAGACAGTTATTTAGACTCTTGAAATCGTTTGAGAGAATTGTGAGTCTGCACTTGAGCCAGTGACCTGGATGTAAAAGTCATCTGAGATCCAGTAAAGTTGGAGCTCATTGAGATTTCTAAGGAAGACTATTTAAAATGAGAGTCGATATAAATGCTGAAGGTACAGGTCGGGAGAAGCTGGAGAGGAAGCCGAGAAACTACCAGTAGGGATGGTAATTAAAGCAAACAGACAGTCCTGAAGAACTCAAAAAGAACATTCAGAAACTGACAACAATGTCAAGTAGAACAGATTTCTTGCGAAACATGGGGTCCCAAATCATCTTCTGAATTCACCAGGGATAAGATTACTAGCAGCTGAAGGAAAAGCACTCTCAGGGAGCAGTTTGGACAAGGCTTTGCTGAAGCAGGTTGACTGCTGGAGAATCGCTGCTCCAGAAGACAGAAAGGGAGGCTACTAGAAAAGTACACAAACGCTAATGTCTGTATTATGAGTTGTATAAAAATTTCATATGTATATTATGTTTATTCAGTTTAATTAAAGCACTATAAATACAAATGTCTGGTGACTTTCAGATTTATTAAATATCTGAAAAAAACAACTAGTGGTTTGGTTTGGTTTGTTTTTTGGTCTGTGTCTTAGGGTTTCTATTGCTGTGAAGAGATACCATGACCATGGTAACTCTCATAAGGACAACATTTAATTGGGGTGGCTTATAGTTCAGAGGTTTATCTGTTGTCATCATGGCTGGACATGGCAGTGTGAAGGCAGACATGGTACTGGAGAAGGAGCTGAGAGTCCTATATCTTGATCCACAGGCAACAGGAAGTGAACTGAGACATTGGGTGTGGCTTGAGCATATATGAGACCTCAAAACCCACCTCCACAGTGAAACAAAGCCACACCTAATAGTGCCACTCCCTATGAGCTTATAAGGGGCAATTACATTCAAACTTACCACAATCTTGTTTTGTATTTTTAACTTTTCATTATTGTTTTATGTGTATGAGTGTTTTGCTTACATTTATGTCTATGTACCATGTGAATGCCTGCTGCCCACAGAGGCCAGAAAAAGGTGTGGGATCCTCTAGAACTGGAGTTACAGATTGCGATGAGACCTCATGTAGATACCGGGAATTGAACCAGGGTCCTGTGAAGGAGCAGTCTGTGTTCTTAACCACTGAACCATCTCTCCAACCCATTAGTGGTTTTTAAAGACTTTGTTATTGTGTTTGAATGAAAATGACCCACCCTCATAGGCTCATAAGGAGTGGCATTATTAGGAGGTGTGGCCTTATTGGAATAGGTGTGGCCTTGTTGGAGGAAATGTGTCACTGGTGGTGGGTTTTGAGGTTTCAGATGTTCAAGCCAGGCCCAGTGTCACTCTCTCTTCATGCTGTCTTCAGATCTGTATGTAGAACTCTTAGCTAATTCTCCAACACCATGTCTGCCAGCATGCAGCCATGCTTACTACCGTGATGACAATGAACGAAACCTCTGAACTGTAAACCAGTCCCAAATTAAATGTTTTCCTTTATAAGAGCTGCTGTGGTCATAGTGTCTCTTCACAGTAATAGAAAACTTAAGACAGTTATTTATACCAAAAGCAGATTTCTTTATTTTGATATACTAGTTTAGGTCTGGATATTCATGCTGCAGATAAAATTTTCCCCCATATAGTAACATCCAATAAAAGTTTCTGCTCCCTGTATACTCCAGACATTTAGCTGCTATGGTGCTTCTGTACTGAAAGTAATAAAGCTTTTAATATGCTAGCACTGCCCACCAGGCACTTGTGTTAATTGAGAATTTGTCAGTATGTTACTCCTGGCTGCACGTGGCTAAGTCACACTGGTATTAGCAGGATTACAGTAATGCAGCATAATAAGGTTTCACAGCCTTTTATCTTTAACCTAACTCGTGGCTCATGCCATACACTATTTCTTCAAAACGGGAATTTAGAAAAGCCTTTGCTGGGCATAACAGTAGCAGCACTTTCCCCCCCTAAATTAGCATTTACCCTGCAGTCATTTCTAAATATCTCCACAGGCCTATCTCAACAAACCAGGTCCTCTGCATAGGAGCTGCACGCAAGACACACTCCAGCAATATTTTATCCAGACCACAGCTCGAGAACAATTAGAGATGCATTATATCAATATCATGAGTTGCATAGTGTTTATAAAGGAAGGAAATGAGAAGAATTGGATGGCACAGAATAAAATGGAAAATACCAGAGTGTATTGCATATACCAAATATAAACATCACTTCATGGCATTTATGTTGTTTTATGCTTACTTAGCACATACAAGGAGTGATATACATTTCAATTTATGTTTGAAATTAAAATATGTGAAAGGTACTCTTCTGGAATATCTCATAGTGTAGAGGCAGCTGATGAGGGTCAAGTGCAGAAGTGTTTGGTAACAGACATACAAAAAGAACATTTCAGACATCACAAGTGCTGTGATGAGGGGATTTCATCTCAGCTGCAGGACCATAGGAATGTTTAAGAAAGAAATACCAGTTGTAGTGTTTAAGAGCAGATTATTCATTAAACAATATTCTAAATATATTATCTGAAAATAATTTCCAGTAATCTTCTAGAAATATTCTATGCCTTATAATTTCTATAAAACAGTACCCCTAATTGTAGCTGAAGTTTTCCTGTGTCCCACCTGGCCCAAGGTCAAAACAAATCTCTCTCACCCGCTTAGAAATTCTTCTACACCTAATTATCAGTACTTCCTAGTCCACAATGCCATGCCCTTTAATCCTATCAAAGTAAAGTGTTAAGTCATTTTTTATCTACAGATTTTGTTTAGGCTTTCTGTTTCTAGTTGCAAAATATGCCTTTTAAAAAAAGAATATGGGTCCAGCAAGATGGTTTTGGGAAGATAAACGTACTTGCCACCAAGTCAAGAACCAGAGATTCCCTGAACTCCACTACAATTCACCTGCCTCCCATCTTCACTCCCTTCAGCCCAACCTTTTCTCTGCTGTCAAAGTATTCTTTTACAAATCAACAAAATGATGTTCTCCCTCTGTGCCAATGAGCTTTTTGTGGTCAACTCGACACAAACTAGAGTCATCTGGGAAGAAGGAACCTCAATTGAGAAAATGCCTCCATCAAACTTGCCTATAGGCAAGCCTGTGGGGCCATTTCTTGATTAACGATTGATGTGGTAGAGCCAAGCCCACTGTGAGCAGTGCCACTCTTGGGCAGATGGTTCTGGGTTGCACAAAAAAGCCATCTGAGTAATCCAAGGAATGCAAGTCAGTAAGCAGCACTCCTCTACCACCCTGTTTCGGTTCCTGTCCCTAGGTTCCTATTTTGAGTTCCTGCCCTGACTTCCCTTGTGGAGGACTGTAAGCTGTAAACTGAAAGAAACCTTTTCCTCCCCAAATGGCTTTTGAATTTTCTATTGCAGCAATAGAAAGCAAACTCGGACAGCCTCTATTTAAAATTGTTAGTTATCCCCCAGAGTTTAATGGCAACGCCCTATTGCTGGAACCATTACATACCTAAGTCAGAGAACATGGAGAAAATCAAGCTGGTGCCAACCTAGAAGCTTCATATCTGCTGGCTAGCTTTCTTAGTACATGCTACTAGGTGAGAAAAGTCATTACCAGTCTACCCAGCTGTGAACCCTGTGAACTACAATGATTCGCCTAGCAAGATACGCCCACTGGTGAAATACTGGCCTGAATGTTATGGGATTAACCAACCACTTTCTGAATTTATTTAAAACCTGATCCACAAGATGAAATCCATGCCTGTTACTATTACCTGGGCCAAAAATCTATGGCTGTCTAGGTCATAAGCCCCAGGGTAGAACATAGTACTATTATTCTGCTAAACGGACATAGTAATAAACTGCCCCTGAAGTTTTTATACCCATAAGTCAGTGCATCTCCTAACTCTCATCAGAAAGGCTTCTGCAATAGATGGCAATGAATAGAGACACACAACTGGTCAACCTACAAACTAGAAGATACTATGGAGTTCTTACCTCTAAATGGGATGTCTATATCACATACCTACCCCATCCCCAACACTCAGGATCATCTCTGCAGGGGGAGCAGAAAGATTGTGAGAGCTAGAGAGAATAGAAAGGCCAGTAGCAAAACAGTCTTTTCTGGACAAGAACATGAACTCACAGTGGCTGGGACTACATATATAAGACTTCCATAAAAACCAAGCCAGGAAAAAAAGAGGAGAGATGGGAGTAAGTGCATGAAGCCTCACCCCATCCAAAGAACTATTGGAAATTGATGGCTGCTAGGGAAAGGAGAGTCGGTTTTCTTCACGGATGTGGGCTCTGGGAGCTGCCCACGCTCCAATAGATGGCCCCATATCCATGTGCATAAAGGTAGCATTATGGGGACTCAGAGGGCTCGTGGGGGTTTTGTATTCGTTTGTTGGTTGGTTTTTGTTTGTAGTCCAGTTCACTCTTTAACCAGGTTGGCTGGTGTTGAACTCACAGAGATCCGCCTGCCTCTGCCTCCCAAGTGCTGGGATTAAATTCATGTGCCACCAACACCCAGCTTGATAATTTTATCTTTTTCAAGACAGAGAAAGCACATGACGTTGGGAGGGAAACATGTGCAGGCATAAGGTGGGAACTCAGAGAGAAGAGGAAGGGGTATAGATTTGATCCAAACACATTACATGCATGTGTGAATATTAAATAAAAGCTTTTAAAATAAATAAAATCCTAAGTAAATAAATTATTTCTAATAAAGTAAGACCCTTAGTATACAAAACTCTTCTCCCAGCTTGTCCTTAAAGGCACAGATCCTCTTTATTGCCATTACTGCTCCAGCCCACATCTCTTTAGCACACTCACTCCCACAAGTTCACTGAGGTTTCCACCTGCTTCCCAGCCACATCCCCCACTGCCCTTCCCCCTCACCTGAATGCCACTTTCCTGCAATACTGAACCATCTGTCGGTACTGGAGAACACAATTCTCCCCAAAAACTGAGACTTTTCACACACTAATCCTTCACCTGCAATTACAGCTTGCCTTTTACAGCTTATCCTGTTAGACTCAGCAAAACACTGCCAGATGCTTTCATGCTTATATTTTTTTCTGAACATTTTGAAATATCCTTTTCCAAGATCTCTACTTATCAAGGCAAAATTCACTATTGTGTCTTCCATATACTATTGCCCTATGCAGAGATATTATATTCATTAGTAGTATTTTATTAGTAATATATCAGTTATGTTATTATAATGCCATAATAACTGTTTATATTTTATCATTTTTTACTAAATATTAAACCTTCAAAGTTCAAAGTCCCATTCATCTTTGAATCCCAAGCATCATACAATCTGACATGTAGAAAGTGAATCTTTAAAATAAATAGCATGAAACAAAAACAAAAATACCATTAAATGATTGTTAAACACTTGCCAACCTTACTATTTAAAAAAATAATTTTATCAAGGCCAGCCTTGACTACACAGCCAAGTTTGAGGACAGTCTAGGCCACCCCAGACACTGTCTCAAAAAACTACACACACACACACACACACACACACACACACAAATTTAAAAAAAATAATAATTTAAAAAAGCTCCAGGATTTGGATATGTGATCAATCATGAAGCTGAAATGGTTAGTCTTAAAGATGAACGTTGCTGTCATGTACTTGTACACTGTCAAAACCTTACTGTTATTATCGTCTGTTCTCACAATTAGAGAGACAGCTCAACTTTGTCTGGATCCTTTCATACAACAAACCGTGTGCTTTCCACCAGGCAGCCTCCTTTTTACAACATGGGAAGCCACAAGCTGAAGGGGGTAGACCAAAGAAAGGGTAATTAGGCAGGAGGTGAACTTGTCTCAATTAACCTCTCTTTGGGACTTGGTTAACAGGACTCCAACCTTTTGTTCAGAACCGGTTTCTCTCTGTAATTTCTAGCCTTTGCTTTTTCTCTGAAAAAATCAAAACTGTTCGTGTTAGTCATTTCTCATAAAAATAAGACTCTCTCTCCCCCACTAAACTTTGGTTACTTCTCCTTTATTAGCATTCCTCAAAAGTTTCCTGAAATTCTTTGATCACACATTCAAGGTCTTACTTACATTTTAAAGCATGGTTTAGACAGTGCAAGGACATGAATTCATTGAAGCGACAATCCTTTCATTTCTTCTCACCACTGTTAGGATCCAATTCTCTCAATTATATTTCTGATGTCATTTGAATAAATAAATCCCTATTATTTTTCCAAAACGGGAGCATGAGATGCATTAAGTATCTGGGATTTTTCCTAACATCTGTTAGCATTACCACAACTGCTCAGAACAATAGGCCTTTCCTTACTTCATTCTTATCTTCTTTTTTTCTTGTCTCAAAATAGGTTTGAATCGCATTTTTAATTATTTGTAACAGCAATTCTAAAGATGGGTGCATTGTAAAGCTTAGTCTCTTGGCCAGGTGTCTGCAAGCCCACACCACTCTGTAGTTATTTCTTTCCTGTCTTCTAGTACAGACTCCGACATTGCCATCTGGGTTTTCTTTGTGCTGATTCCTTCCCTGTAGCTCCTGCCCATCATCAGTGGAGTTCATCACACGTTTACCGTCAGTCGCCTGGTCACCCTCAGCCACGGTTCCATTTATGTCTCCAACCATAACTTCATGTCTCTCTCTCTTTTTTTTTTTTTCAGAAGTTTTGGGGAATTTTCTAAAATCTGTATCTATTTAATATGTTTAGCAACCTACAGACATTTCACTCAAGCTGAATGTCAGTTCCACATCATCAATCAATTCTTTCTTGCTTGGAATTAACCACAGAATTGCAATTCCCTTTAGTCTTTCTTGACCTTTTGAGAGATGAGATTGTGAGCAAAATGTGGCAAGAACCTATCAGAAAATCTGCTTGTACAAAATTTGATTTCTTGTAGCTGTGGAGACGACTGTGATGAGGGTGCAGTATATCCAGAATAACTTGAGGATTAGGTTCATAGGTTTGGGGCTCCTGTTCTGATATTATTACTTGTATGACTTCAAGAAAATGATTTAACATCTCAGATGTTCTTCATCTCAGATGCTACTTTATTGGGAAATTAAGTAAAAAAAAAAAAAACCCTACAGTTTTATGAGGATCAAATGAAATGATTATATTAATTTAATTAACATAGGGTATGTAACAAATATTGTTACTATAAAATATTTTGTTGACATTATTATCAATATTACCCTTCTAATAACATTTGGGAAGCATGATCTGATATTTAAAAGTAAAGGGGAAACTATTTAAAAACTGAAAGTACCAATTATTGAATCAGCTACCTTTGCTGAACAGGCTGCTGGTGGGAAAGTCTGATGGTTTTTAACCGTTCTTTGGATCTCATCGTGTGTCTGTGTCTGTGGAGTTTATTTTCACAGCCCTTAAAGCTTTGGCCAACTAACATGAAGCATCATTTTGGAGTGTAAGCTTTATGAATTCTGTGCACCTGTCCACTGTCTTCTGGGACTCTGTTGTTACCACAAGAATAAGTCAGAATAGACTAGTAGATGACATTGCATATATATATATATATATATATGCATATATATATATATATATATATATGCTAAGTCAAGGTCAAGCTAGGCCCACCGATCCCCAGCAGCTCTACCTACAGAGCACAAATCCCTGAATAAGCATTAAATAGACCAGGTCAGAATATTCACACATTCATTAGCAAAACTTAAGCATACTGAGGTTTTGTGTTTTCTTTTTCATAGAATAATTGTGATGACAGATAACACTGAATCTTGGTTCGGAAATTCTCCAGTTGAAATACAACCATGTCAGCAGGTCACTGAGACCGTTGGCCAGCTCTCCTGCGTGGCCTTCCAGCAATCTTTGGAATGATGTAATTTGGCTTTACCCTCATCTAATCCTACAGTAGGAGATCAGACAGAAATGCAGTGTGAAGGGAATTAGACATTAATGTCTAGGGAGAAAAGAAATTGAGCTGCGGCTAAGTCTCTAAGAAACCGAGGTCCTAGACAAGTTATTGTGCTGGAACAGGTTGTCCCCAGATCTTACTAAAGAATAAAAACACTGAGGTTTAATGTGGTGGCATCACGCCTGTCATCCCAGCACTTGGCAGGGAAGAAGCAGGAAAATCATGTTTAAAGCTAGCTTGAATGACACAGTAAAATAAAGCAAAACAAAATAAAACGTACTGGGTGTAACACGAATTACTAAGCAGTCTTAATAATAAAAAAAAACACAGCTAGATATTGGGGTAAAAGCTGAAAGATCAGAGAGGCAGAGCAGCAAGCCACTAGTTCTTACCCCTAAGAAATCCTCCCAGAAAGAGAGTGAGCTCCTCTCTCCTCCCCACCCAATCACTTCCTCTCTCCACCCAGCTCTATCACTTCCTGTCTGTACAGACCTCCAGACCTCTATGGTTAACTAGTAGCTAACTGCTCCTTCTGATTTTCAGGCAAGCTTTATTTGTTAGAGCACAAATAAAATATCACCACAACAGGGCAAGTTTTTCCTTGGTTTGGGGTGTTTTGTTTTGTTTTTAATGTAAATTCCCAAATCAGAAGTAGTGTCAAAAAAGAGCTATTAAAACTTTCTTGAAAGCCAGCCAGGCAGCGGTGGTACACATCTTTAATCCCAGCACTTAGGAAGCAGAAGCAGGAGGATCTCTATAAATTCGAGGCCAGCCTTGTTTACAGAGTGAGTTCCAGGACAACCAGGGCCACACATTTGAAAAATCCTGTCTCGAAAAAATTAACCACCAAAAATGTTATAAAGAGAAATCCTAAGAGTCAAACATTCTTGGGCTGGAGAGATGGCTCAGAATTAAGAGCACTGGCTGCTCTTTCAGAGGTCCTAAATTCAATTCCCAGCACCCACATGGTGGCTCACAACCATCTATAAATGGGATTTGATACCCTCTTCTGGCCTGCAGATACATGCAGGCAGAACACTGTGTGCATAATAAATAAACAAATAAATAAATAAATGGAACTTTCTTATCTGTAACTTTGACATCTCAAAGTCTCAACTTTTCCATTTACATTATTTCTGTAAGTTCAAAAGAACTTTCTTTGTGAGTAACTTTTTCTTCAGTATATTGTATGTAAGAATAAATTTACTTAAGCAAGAGTAAGGCATTAGCCCCTTAATAAAAACTTCTCTGATTGTTAATTAAACACTCCCTGTCTTTTGGTTTGTTTGTTTTTTTTAAAGCCCCTGTGTTTTCTAAGTAATGTGATGTTTACACACAATAAATAGACTCAAGTGTGATAAAGAGAATTTCAAGAGTTCCAATCCCTGCTTGTCTGGGCACGTTCACCCAAGTCATTCCGGCAAACACTAACCTGGGTGCTAATGCGAAAGCTTTGTGTAGATATAATTAATGTCCCAAAACGGTCAACCTTAAAATAGCATGTCCTCAGGGTCCCCATAGCCAGTTTGTCCAAATTCATAAGCCCTTTAAAGAAACTGCACTCTTTCTGGCAAAAATAAAAAAGAAATTTAAATCGTGAGAAGGACTCAATGGGAAGGAGATTCTCCTTGGTCGACTTTCAGTGCAGAAGGAGCCACAGTCCCTGGGTGATTGTCGGCAAGGAGATAGGGACCTCAGTCTGACATGACAAAGAACTTAATCAGAGCCCGGCGGTGGTGGCGCACGCCTTTAATCCCAGCACTCAGGAGGCAGAGCCAGGCGGATCTCTGTGAGTTTGAGGCCAGCCTGGGCTGCCAAGTGAGTTCCAGGAAAGGCGCAAAGCTACACAGAGAAACCCTGTCTCGAAAAAAAAAAAAAAAGAAAAAGAAAAAGAAAAAGAAGAAGAACTTAATCATTCCACAACAACCAGAACTTCAGGAAGAGACATACCCCAACTGACGCCTGGATTTTAGCCTTGTGGGACCAGAAGCTCACACCACTAGTGAGTCATGGCCAGAACTCTGAAAAGATGCCTGGGGTTTAGAGGCTATGTTTGCTATAGTTGCTACAGCATCACAAAACTAACATGCTCCGGGAAAAATTTTTGTGTTTGAATTTTAGTTCTTAAAGGAAGCCAAACTTTCTGGATCATTTGCTATAATGTATCATGTGACTCCTTTAGTCAAATTTCTATTACTGTGACAAAAAAAAAATAACCTAAAATAAACAAGTGGTGTGTGGACAGGCTTATTTTACCTCTCTCTTTTAGAGCGTTCTGACAATGCTCACTTGTCTCCACCACTTTGTGCGTGGAGGAGCAGAAAGCCGCTCAACTCCTGGGTTGCTAGGATACTGAAGGAGAGAGAGGGCAGGGCCTGGGTCCCTATATCCTCTTCTTCAGATCACACCTTCCACAAACTAATTTACTCCCACTACGTCTCACCCCATAAAGGTTTCACCACTGGCCAATAGCGTCACAGGCTGATGACCAAGCCTTCAACACATAACCTTTGCCCTGAACAATCCTCTTAAACAAGGCACAAGAGCTTTTCTTAATGACTTCCCTTACCCTGTATATCCCATAGCAAGATGCTTTAACATTATACAAATGAGTATAGTAACAGATTAAATAGCCACTTAAAGCAAATGAAGAAATAAAATGTTGACAAAATTTGGCATTCTTTTCTTGAATTGTGAAGTATCTCTCTGTAGGTTAATTTTAATTGTGAGTCTAAACAGACAGAAAAAAAAAATCATAGTATTCAGAAAAAAACTCAGCTATCAGTTTTGGCATAATTTCTAAATTGTGCTATTAGTATCTTAGATGTTTCATTTTTTACTGATGAAATATTAATTAATCTTGTATTTATTCTTTAGTTGTTCTGTTTAATAGTCAATTCTGAGTTAATAGTGTGCTATAACCCACTGGTCTGGAGGCAAGGGAGAAAGCGATCTATTCAGTTTACTCTGAGCAATCGCTTGAGCATACTTAGACAAAATTGCCACATTTAGAATTTTACCAGATTTTTTTTCTTTCAGTGATTGGTTCAGGGCTATTATTCAAATAAAGAAGCCACTTTAGGAGAATTACTGTGATAAACTGTCAACCTAACATTTCTTTTACAAAAGGTGCTTACTGCCATCTCTTGGACTGTCTAAGCATTTTGCTCTCAAAAAAGAACAAACACATCAGGCTACTGATTATGGATAAAATTTCTTTACAAAATAAAAGTTGTAAATAGTTGAAAAGCAAAAATGTATTACTGGCATGTACTTACTTCACCAGAGATTTGTTTTACAAAACATTGATACATACCTGCATTTTCTTGGATATGTGGAAAAATAATTCTGGAAACTAGAGGGGTCGAGGACACCAGGAGAACACAGCCCACAGAATCAACCAACCAGGACTCATAGGCGCTCACAGGGACTGAATTGACAATCACAGAACCTTTATGGATCAGAGCTAGGTCCTCTGTATGTATGTTATAGTTGTATAGCTTAGTGTTCTACTGGCTCATTCAGCCTTGATATGAGGGTTTGTGTCTAGTTTTATTGTAACTTGTTATGCTGTGTCCATGATATCCCTGGGAGGCCTGCTCTTTCCTGAAGGGAAAAGGAGGAGGAACGGATCTGAGGGAGAGGGGATGGGGGGGGGGGGGGGCTTCAGTCAAAATATAATATATGAGAGAATTTTTTTTTAAAAAAAAGGATTCTGGAAACTGAAAGCCAAAGATAAAGTGTATTATCCTAATTTTAAATTTAAAATATTGGTACCCACCTCCCATTTCTCATTCTTCTCCCCCAGATGCAGCACCTGCCGCTGCTTTCCCTGGCCTAGGAGCTAAAATTCCAAGGCTGATGCGACCATTCTGAGGTTGGGGGACAATACTAGTGCTTGAGAAATAATCGTGGTTCCTCACTAAAATTAGGTTTACTTTAACCCTACAGACATCACGGAGTTAAAGCTAACAGGACAGATGGAGAGGTGCCTAAGCACATGCTTCTTCCAGGGGACCCGAGTTCAGTTCCCAGCACCCTGTCAGGGGTGAGGGGCTCACAGCCACCTGTAACTCCATCTGACACCTTTTTCAGACCATTGAGAACTCTCTCTCTCTCTCTCTCTCTCTCTCTCTCTCTCTCTCTCTCTCTCTCTCTCTCTCTCTCTCACACACACACACACACACACACACACACACACACACACAGGAATTTTTTTTAAAAAAACTAATGACAAAGAGCTTAATCATTGAGGTAAAACCAGAGTCCAAGTAAGCTGTATTCATTTTATGTAATAGTTGTAAACACATTTCTATTATGATCCATCATTTTTACCTACACATATTTTCATGTTTAAAAATTAATGAAAATACTTGAGAAAGCTTAGTCTCTATGTGTGTATATAAATATATACACATATGATACATATATTTACTTTTACTAGAAGATGTGTAAAGCAAGAGAAAACAAAACAGTAAATCTACAAGCTATTCAAACAAAAGTGGTTTCTCACTCACTTAGAAAGGAATCCTCTAATATCTTGCAAATACCAAAAGAAAATTCTGAATTCTACTTCTCAAAGTAGTGGTAGGTGTGGCTAAGCGCAAGCGCCACAGTCTCACCACTGGGGGGCACTGTGTAGCATCTGTACAGACCTCTGCTGGCAATTAATGTGCAATTTTGCAAAAGAAAATTTTGTCACTTTGAAGAACTTTGGATTTCTATTTTTAAAGTGTTCTATTAGATCATTTGAGAAAGTAACAAAAACACCATTTAATTGCTTCTGGGGTTGTGAAATTCCCAAGGTATTTGAAATTATCCAACTTTAAAATAATCGTGACTGCATTACTCAGTATTGAGGATGCACGTGAGCAGAAATTATCTGCTCTCTCAGCAGGGAGAGCATCTAAAATGAAATTTGTAGAGAACATAAAACTGATGAGTGTGATAGGCACATCAGAGTCTGAACTTCTGCACGTAGTAAAATCCACATTGCTTGACTTCTTAATTATTGCAAGCAAAAAAAATTAGTATTGCAATTGCACACAACGTTTAAAAAAAAACCTAAATGAATAGAAAGAGAATCATAGATCTTGTCACAGGAGAGAAGAAATGTGTTGGTGCTGCTGGCTTACAGCCCTAACCTCATTGTGACACCTGGTGGATACTGTTGAGAAGACAGAGGACAGCAGCAAGCTGCACAGTGACAACACTCTACAGAGTGACATGTAGCCGCCCTAAATGGAGATATGCTGTGCAAAGCACCATCGTGAAAATGTGTAATATCTCACTGATCATGCTCCATATCGACTGTGTGCTGAGACGGTGTTATTAAAGATGCAATCGTTAAGATACATTAATTCTGTTTCTATAGTCCTTCTCCTATGTGGTAACTGAAAATTCCGAAGTTACCTCTAAGATTCGCATTCATGGCTTGCCTTACATATCTGGAGAATGACGCTGTGAAAGCGTCTGAGGCTTAAATATCATAAAGATAACATTTCTCAGCTTGTTTCTGAAGACAGGAGAAACATTCCTAGTTTAATAACTGTACGGTGAGCAGATTTTTAAACATTTTATTATGTTTAGTTGGGAGGCACATGTGTGGAGGTTGGAAGACAGCTTTAGTCCGTTCTCCTCCTCTACCACGTGGGTCCCAAAGACTGAACTCAAGTCATCAGGTTACAGCGACTGCTTCCCCCCACCCCCGAGCCATTTTGCTGGCCCAGATTTTTTAAATGACTCTAAGTGAGCCATTCCCTTTGTATGATTTCTTCCCTTTGTGTTCAAAGGACCTGTGAATAAATATCATTTATTTCACTTGGGTTATACTACATAACAAGAGTGAAGGGAGTTGACAGATATAATTAAGGTCTCTAAGAAATTGACTTGAGTTCATTAAAAGAAAGACTATGTTGGATGGGGCCAGCTTTAAAAGACACTCAACATAACAGCACTCTTCTATGGGCCCAGAGAAGCTAACCACAGTGTTGTAGGGAAAGCCATACAGCAAAGAGCAGCAGGCATCAGTCCTTCAACTCTAAGACACCAAATCCTGCCAAATAATCAGTGAGCCTGAAAGGGGTCAGCTTCACATGAGGCTGCAGCTCTGCACAGTGGCTTCTTTGCTGTGAGAGCTGAGCAGGACCAGCTGAGCTGTGGCTGGACACTGACACACACACCAAGCAACTTGTGTTCTTTCTAACTGTAGTATTTACTTGGATGATTTGTTACAGAGCAGAAAATAAATAATGTGGTGATATATTGTATACCCCAATAAAGCTTGCCTGGGGAGCAGAGGACAGAACCAGCCACTAAATTAGGCATAGAGGTCAGGCAGTGGTGGCACACACCTTTAATCCTATCCCTCGGGAGGCAGAGATCCATCTGGATCTATGTGAGTTCAAGGCCACACTAGGCTATATGAGAGAAAGAGAACCAGGCAGTGGTGACATATGCCTTTAATCCCAGGAAGTAATATGGCAGGACACAAAAAGGCATATAAGACGTGAGGAAACAGGAACTCGCTCTCTTGACGCTGAGGATTCCATAGAGGTAAGCCAGTGGCTGACTCTTAAGCTTCTCTAATCTTTCAGCTTTCACCCCAATATCTGGCTCTGGTTTTTATTATAAGACCTTTTAAGATTCATGTTACGGGCTGGAGAGATGGCTCAGCCATTTAAGGCTAGGCTCACAACCAAAAATATAAGATTCATGTTACAAAATAACATACCTTTCAGTTGGCTTTTTTTACTTTACTTTTTGTATTAGAACATTACTAACATTCACTGAAATTGATTTTCCTTATTCATCTAAGGCATATTCATCTTAAGATGTCAAAATCCTAAATAAAAACAAGCACTTTGAGAGTAATACATTCCCATTACTTTATTATACCATGTACCTGTTATAACATACACAATGGAAGCAAATAAGCACAGTGCAATTATACAACACTAAATATAAACCTCTCAATAGAGCTGCAATTGTAACAGCCCAAGAGCAGCTCTTGGCAACCAAAAGCTGTGGTGCAGCTTCTTCTTCATCCTGACTAAAGTTCTTAAAGCCTCAACAGACTTAAAGTCTGCTCACCCTAAATATCAAAAGAAAACTGAATGGAGGGGGGAGTGCTGAACCCACAGACCCTGTGTCTTCTGAGTATGCTCACTATCGCTACACTACACCCTCAGCTCAGACCTCAATAGTAAGTGGCAACTGGTTACCAGAGTAAGGAAAAGCAGGACAGTTCTGTGAATTACCTCCACTAACTTCGCCATCCGGAGAGAAAAGCTATCAGTGTGTCTGCTCAAAGAGCTCCCACGTGCACAAGACTGGATATGCACAGGTATACGAAGAAAATGAAAGCAAACCACCGCCACTACCCCTTGTTTTTCATTTGACTACCTCCCTGAAATTGGATCTGAGTTATTCCTAACTCTCTCTTATTTGCATTCATGTGTGGTTGTAACACAGGCGGTTACTGTGCTGGCTAGTCTTATGACAACTTGACACAAACTAGAATCATCTGAAAGGAGGGAACCTCAGTTGAGAAGATGCCTCCATAAGATCTAGCTGTAAGGCATTCTCCTAATTAGTGATTAATGGGAGAGGGCCCAGCTCATTGTGGGGTGGTTCCACCCCTGGTGTGGTGGTCCTGGGTTCTATAAAAAAGCAGGCTGAGCAAGTCCTGGGGAGCAAGTCAGTAAACAGCACCCCTCCCTCACTTCTGCATCTTCTCTAGTCTCCAGGATCATGTCCTGTTTGAGTTCCTGCCCTGACTTCCTTCAGTGATGAATAGTGCTGTGGAAGTGTGAACTGAATAACCCCTCTTCTCCCTAACTTCCTTTGGTCATCGTGTTTCATCACAGCTACAGGAAGCCTAACTAAGAGAGTTAGTTACCCAACTTTTTTTTTTTTTTTTTTTTTTTTTATCTTTATGTGTGTGGGGCTTTGAATGAGAATGTCTGTTACAGTCTCGTGGATTTGGATATTTGGTCCCCAGCTGGTGGCACTGATTGATGTTTAGGAGGTGTCATCTTGCTGGAGGAAGTAGTCTCTGCAGGTGAGCCTTGGGAGTTTAAAGTGTCTTGCCACTCCCAGTTCACACAGTCTACTTCATGCATGAAGTTCCAGACCGAGGCGCTCACTTCCTCTTCCTGTTGCCATGCCTTCTCACCACAATGCACTCTTATCCTTCTGTAACCATAAGCTCGAATAAACTCGTTCTTCAGTAAATCACGCTGATCACAGTGTTTTATTCCAGCAACAAAACAGTAATTGTGACAATGTGTGTGGGTGTTTGGCATGTTCGTCTGTTTATTTTATAAGTACAGCCTGGTACTCACCAGAGCCAGAAAAGGGTGTCAGGGCCTCTGGAACTGATGTCACAGATCGGGAGCGGGCCTGTGGGTGTTGGGAAGCAAACCCCAGTCCTTTGAAAGAGCAGCCAGTACTCTTAACCCCTGAGCTGTCTCTCTCCAGCCTCCAACCCAGCTCCTTCTTGCATATCTGAGTATGTTTGTTAAGCTGGTGGGTGTTTGTTTGTTTGTTTGTTTGTTTGTTTGTTTCGCTGTCCTTGTATTTTGGTGTCTGATTCTTAGAAGAGAGCTTTTTTCTTAAATTACTTTTTTATTAAATCAACACATTTTCTAACTTTTTACATTCTATTGCATGTCCGGTCATCTGAAGGTCCTATTAGTTGTTTTGGGCACTGCCATTGGAAACTTGTGCTGGAGAATTCCCAACAGCGGGTATGAGCTGCTTCAGGCCTGTGTCTGCCACTCCACCTTTCTCAATTTCACATCCTTCATCTCTAGAAAACAATAAAAATAAGGTGAAACAACACAAATACACTGGCTCTGCTCCCTTAAGACTTCCCTGCGGCTTAGCCAAAGCACTTAGAACCAATGTCTGCTATAACCAACAGCAACGTGCATTCCGTCGAGTCGGGAGCTGAGTTAGCTGAACAGCAGCTACACTGCCATCAAGTGCAGGAGAGAGGAGAGTCGCCATAGTTTTCAGTTTCGACTAGTCTTTAAGAAGTTGCTAAACTCTGACTTTCTTGTAGATGAATGTGGTATTGTAGGTTAGACAAGAAGAAGAGAGACGAAATGAAAGGAAGACATAGGCCCTGAGGAGCAGGAAATTAAAGTCCTGCTGCTTTTTACCCTGAAAGTCATGAATGTCCTTGAGGTGTTTTGATTAGCTTCACTTCATGTTACTGGTGATATTTATTTTGATAATTAGAGTGTAGAAAGGTTTCTCTTCAAGTGAACGTCTTGTGACTCCTATGTCTATGAGTTTCTAATCTCTGTGTGAACTGAGCTACTGTCTGAGTCTGTCTCAGCCAAGTTTATTGGAATTCCGGTTTATTTGGGAAAAACTTAACAAGCGTTCGTTTTAAACTAAAGGGCACCCCAGTCCTTAGACACAATCCTGCCTCAGATTCATAAAGGCAAATCAACAGAGTCAGCCAACCCTAAGTTAACTATCAGCTTGGAACCATTTCTATTGATTAAACTTGTGTTTCTGCCTTATTGGGAAGAGCAAAAGATCCTTGGGAATGCTATGGAGAAAAAGGGTACCATAAATACCCTATTTATGCCCCTTAGTCATGCCCCTTATAACTTCTATTTCCAATTTCACACCAAAGGATGACATGACTGCTTTTATGTATGAATTATTCTTCCAGATTGGCAGAAGTCTTTTGCAAATATAAAAAACTGTCAATGTTAAAAATTGTTGGTGTTTCTAAACATATCAGAAAATAAGAGAAAGTGGAGTAGATAAGATACGTTGCACGTGAAACGTCACCACAAACTTCTATAAAATCAGAGAGTTAAAAAGTGGGAAGGATTATCTATAAGAATGAATATGTTTATAATGACTATTAATTTATAAAAATTACTAAGAAAAGTGTCCTATTGATTCCTTATGCAATTCTGTTAGCCTTTGCGTGTTTTCTACAACAGCAAAAGCAGATAGGTAATTTTATACATAAAAGACAATGAAGAAACGAAACATGTTTTCTACAGGAGGAATTCTGCCTCAAGACTATCAATTCTTAACTGAGGTTTTTTTTTGGGGGGAGGGGGGATGAGGGGTTTGATGTTTCATGTTTTTGTTTTAGAATTTCATACATGCATAGAGTGTGTTTTTATTAAAGCCAACACCCCATTCTTTTCCCTCTCCAGCTCATTCCCTAATCGCCAATACTTTCCTCTGCCAACTTCATGCTTCTTTTTCCAAAGCCCACCAAGCCCGCTTAGTGCTTCTGGTATACTCATAAATACCGGGTACAGGGCCATCCATGGGAGCGTGGGTTTCTTCAGTGATGTAACAACTGGTAAGTTGCCCATGCTCTGGTGAATAACCTTCCATTCCTATTCCTGTGAGCAACTCTAATTAAACTCGTGAGACCACAAAAACAGACACGAAAGGAGAAGTGGGACTCGCTGGGCAGAGGAAAGTGAGAGGGGACAAAAGAGTGATGAGCAAAAGTGACCAGAAGACATTATACAGGTATGGAAATGCCAGCGAAACCCATTATTACATAGTTGATATAAAATAAGAACTAATAGTGACTACTGTTCTGTTGATATCTACTGTTCTCTAAAGGAAAACTTTTCTATCAGTGTTTAACAGCAGGACCTAATCCATTTGGGGGTCTATAACTAATGTCATTAACTAGATAGCTTATAAGCAGCAGAAATTTATTTCTGACTTTGCTGGAGACTGGGAGACACACAACCAAGGAGGGAGCATAGGCAGTACCTAGTAAGAGCCAGCATTCTTATTCCTAATCAATTTTGAAGTGACGCAAATATTCCAATCCTAACAAATATCACTAGATGTCAATGCTTTGACGGTGTTGAGGTTCCTGTCACCCCCAGCTTCCACTGTCCATGCAAATGTTAGCACACATAAAGGGTCAATAATGTTGCAATTTATTATGAAAATGGTTTTCATCTCAACTCCTTGGAAAGTTCCAGATGACCTTCCCATGTCTATCTGCCTCTTTTTGAGAACTGGATGCTGGGATATAAGGAGTTTGTGTATTTTAACTCTCATCCATGGCAGAAATAGACAAACTGATCACTGAACAGCTACTTCTTTATGTAAAAATTCCAACCTTAAAAAAAAAAATCCTCCAGCATGAACAGGAAGCAAAGTTCAAGTCTGTGTAAAACAGATTAAAAGAGGAAAACCTGCTGGAGGTCCTTCAAAACTAATGTAACAAGAAGGTGAGCTATAAACTGCACATGGTGGCACAGCCATAATCCCAGCACTCAACAGACTGAGGGAAGAGGACTGCCTTGAGTTCTAGGTTACCCTGAATTTCACAATAACCTCTTATCTCAAAGAGAGAGAGCGGGGAGGGAGGGAGGGAGGGAGGAGGGAGGGAGGAGGGAGGGGAGGCTAGAGTAGTAAAGCCACAACAGAAAGGAAACATATCAACCAATTTCAGAAGTATCGGAAATGTCAGTATACCTTGGCTTTAGGAAAATATGGAAGAGATAGACAAAAATATTCCTCCAATCCAAGGAGGAGAAGCATCACTGAAGGAAGAGAAAATGAAAGACTCACTTTCCTGAGTCTTCACTTTTTAAGCACTTTCATCTTCAGACTTTTTAGACGTGTTTAAAAACTACAAATTTCTTTATGCATCTCTCTATTGATGGACAGACAGCTAGGCTGGCATCATCTCTATGGTGACTAGTGATGTCATAGCATAGATGCACAGGGATCTTTGTAGAGTGCTGGCCTAGACTCCTTTGGGTGTGTGCCAGGGGTGGTAGAGCTGGACCATACGGTAGTTCTCTTTTTAAGATTTGGAGACACCCTCACTTTGATTTCCACAGTGACCAAACTCATTTTCATTCCCATCAGCAGGGTTTCCTTCCTCCCCACTCTGTCCCCCCTAGCACTTTTGGGATTAGTCTTCTTCCATTTCTGGTTGTAAGCCTAGACATCAATGGCTGAGCCATGTCTCTAGCCCATTATCAGTCTTCTTAATGGTGGCCTTTCTGACTGGGATAAATAGGAATCTCAAAGCAGTTTTAATTTTAATTTTCCTGGTGGCTAAGAATGTTGAACATGATTTCATATGTGTATTCACCATTTGTACTTCATCTTTTAAGAATGTCTCTTCTATCTCCTGGGTAGACTGGGGGCAGGTGGAAATGGGAACATGAGGGATTGGGTTGAGGGGTGGATGGAGGAGGAGAGTAATGAAAGAGATGATTTGATGGGGGAGGGCTTTTCGGGACAGGTAGAAATCTGATGCAAGGGAAACCCCTACGAATCTACAAGGATGATCCCAACTAACACTCCTAGCAATAGAGGATAGGTAATCTTAACTGGCCATCTCCTGTGATCAGATTGGTTACTATCCCAATTGTTATCAGAGAGCCTTTGTCCAGTAACTGATGGAAACAGATACAGGGACCCACAGCCAAGCACTGAGCCGAGCCTGGGGAATCCTGTTGAGGAAAGGGAGGAAGGATTGTACGAGCCAGGGGGTTCAGGGTCATCACAGGGGAACCCACAGAAGCAACTGGCCTGCTCATGGGAGCTCACAGCCTATGGACCCATGGCTAGGGAGCCTGCATGGGACCAGTCTAGACCCTCTGCGTACATGTGACAATTGTATGGCTTGGTCTACTTGTGGGACTCCTGACAATGAGAGGGACATCTGTCCCTAACACTTTGGCTGGCTTTTGGGAACCTATTCCTAATGCTAGGTTGCCTTGCCCAGCCTTAATACAAGAAGAGGAACTTCATCCTACCTAAACTTGACATGCCATGCTTTGTTGACACCCATGGGAGGCCTACCCCTTTCTGAACAGAGGTGGAGGAGGGGTGAATTAGGGAGGAGACAGAGAGGAGGTGGGGTAGGGAATGGGAAGAGGGGGGAAGGGAGGGTTCCATCAGGATGTAAAGTAAATAAAAATTTTTAAGTAATAATAATAATAATAAAAAAACTAAAAGAAAATAGGCGGGTGGGGGGGTGGGGTGCATGCCTTTAATCCCAGCACTTGGGAGGCAGAGCCAGGCAGATCTCTGTGAGTTTGAGGCCAGCCTGGTCTACAGAGCGAGATCCAGGACAGGCTCCAAAGCTACACAGAGAAACCCTGTCTCGAAAAACCAAAAATAAAAAATAAAAAATAAAAGAAAAAAAAAATGTCTCTTTATTTTATTAGCCTACTTATTGTTTGTGCTTCATGTATGTGCAGTTCTCTCCTACTTTTATGTGAGTTCTGGGAATCAAATGCAGGTAAAGGCACTTTGTATTTTCTTGGTGGCCTGCATTTGGTCCCCAGAACTCACAAAGTTGTCCTCTACCTCCACATCTTCTATGCTGTGGCATATGGTGATATTTTATTTGTGCTGAAATGTGATTTTAATTGTATGTTAATAAATAAAGTTGCCTGGGGGTCAGAGGTATTACAGCCATAACAAAAGCTGGGCGTTGGTGGTGCACACCTTTAATCCCAGCACTTGGGAGGCAGAGCTAGGTAGATCTCTGTGTGTTCAAGGATACAGCCAGCATTGGAGACACACGCCTTTAATCTCAATACCGACCATAGAATACCTGGAGGTCTGTACAGATAGGCAGTGATGAGACAGTCATGTGGTTGGGTTTACAACCAATGAGAAGACAGAACAAAAAGTCTATATAAAGACAAACAGACAGGAAGTAGGTCTCTTTGGGAGAGGTCTCTTGGTTGAAGAGGCTAGCTGCAGCAGGCAGGTAAGGCTCTTAGCTCTGATCTCTTGGCTTTCTTCTTTGCATTGGTTCTGTGTTTCTTATTTAATAAGACAGTTGTTTACATCTACAGTAGCATACATGTGCCTCCCAACACATACATACATCATATACATATACACATATGAACACACAGTAATAATTAAATAATTAAGAAAGGGGTTGGAGATGTAGGTCAGTGTGGGGCGTTTACCCACCAACCCCACAGTTCCCCAGAGTTTTCTTGAGTGCGAGCAGCAGGAAATATTAGATAGAAGGATTTATTGTGGAGAATCTTGCGGAGATAAACAGAAAATAAAGGATAGCCTCGAGAGGGCCTGGAACCTATTCCAACGGGCCCCGACTGTCTCTGCCCCAGGGTTTTTATAGAGACGCCAAGGGGTGGAGCAAAAGACCTCCTCCCCCAGCACAGCCAAGTGCAGACCATCTCAGACACCTGCACTCAGGTCTGTGGTCTAATCATCCTCTATGAGGACCTGCTGGGTAAAGCCACGAGGAACCCGAGAACGGGCTCCCACAGGTCAGTTCCTAAAATGTTTACTTAGCATGCATTAAGCCTTAGGTTCGATCCCCAGCACTGCATAATTTGGACAAATTCTTGGAGAGTAGAAGGAGAAGGATCAAAGTTCAAGGTCATTTTTGGGTAGATAGCCAATGCAAGGCCAGTCTGGACTACAGGGGACTCTCTCTTAAATTATGTATGAATAAATAAAAGTTAAAAGTTTCACTTGCACAAATAAAAAAAGCACACTCCCAGGAAGAAACTTTATAAACACTTGATGAAATTAAACCCAACCACCAATGAGGTGTGTTACTTGATGGTTTAAACATCTTCAATTAGAAGTAAGAAGTGGGTCTTGCCTTTTCTAACAGGTAACTCTGCACAATGAATGTAAATTGCAGTTTTATCCTTGAATAATAAAGATCTTCACAGGTTTTTGTGATGTAAGTGTATCTTCAAAACCATGCATTTTGTAAACTCATATTAGGAGAACCATTCAAGCAACTATAGCATGGTTGGAGCAATCCAAGAAAGGCTTTCTCAGTGTGCTCACTAAAACTGCTTTTCAGATTACAGCAGTTTAATTTTTTTCTATTCAGCTGTCAAAAGTGTCTGCTGGTTTTCAGCCTTGACACATGGCATTGGTATGTGAATTATACATTACATTCACACATAAATGTTAGGGAAACTTGCCTTATTTTGCTGCGTTTGAAGTCTCTGTTTCATTTCTGTAGGAAATAACTTGACTGATGCTGTAAAATCCTTTTTGCGTTTATCTTCTTTGCCATGAAGGTTTTTCATATCCGTGTGTGCTACCTTTGCCTCAGAGTGTGAAAAGATAAGCATTTATTGAAGAATATCATTTGTTGTATGCGTTTTGGAGTCTCACATTTGACATTTGAATTAAATATATCCCAACTCTTCTTACAATTTACTTGTAAATGTATTATAGTTGGAAAACAATTTGTAGGGAAGTCCAATAATAAACTGGTTCAATAGACCATTAGTCTCCAGTAATAAATAGGAGTTAAAAGGCTGTACAGTTAGGCTCTGGCATTCACATGACACTCAATGCTGAACCAACCTGCTTCTTCCCTTGTCTCTCTGCAGGCCTCAGTGAAACAATGGAAATTTTCTTCCACTAATAAAAAATGTTAGATAACATATTCCCTAAAACAGAAAGAAAGAAAAGGAGCCAGGTAATGGTGTCAAATACTTTTCATCCCAGTACTTGGGAGGCAGAGATCAGCCTGATGTACACAGAGCAAGTTCCAGGACAGCCAGAGACACACAGAGAAACCCTGTCTTGATAAAACTAAATAAATAAATAAATGGGAAAACAAAATAAATAGTCCTTCATGCAGAAAACATAAGGATTCATATAATAAATATACTTTTTTCACTTTTATTATTTCTTTTAGTGCATGTGTGGTTGTAGAGACGAGAGAACAACTTGTGGGACTGGTCTCTCCTTTCAGCATTTAGGTTCCTAAAATGCACATCATCAGGCTCAAGGAAGCACCTTTCTCCAATGAGCCATCTTGACACCCCAACTGACACGATTGTGTTAGCAGTACTAGACAGTAGTTCAACAGGACACAAAAGACAGATGATGTGAAGATAAATCAAGGAAAGACTGAGTAGGAAGCGAGTTTATAAGTTGTCTGCCTAGCCACTCTGCTGCTTATAATCAAATAAGAAAGAAAAAGATGTAAAAGGAGAGGAGGGAGATGTGAGGTCGATGGAGGGAGAGAAAGAGGTATTTTATATCCTAGGCCAGCAGTTCTCAACCTGTAGGTCATGACCCCTTTGGAGGTCAAATGACCCTTTCACAAGGGTGTCATATCAGATGTTTACATTATGATTCATAACAGTAGCAAAATTACAGTTATGAAGTAGCAATGAAAATAATTTTATGGTTCGGGGTCACCATAACATGAGGAACTGTATTACAGGGTTGCAGCATTAGGAAGGTTGAGAACTACTGTCCTAGGTTGTAATATTTTGTGGTTGGTTCTGTTTCTGGAAATCTGTTCTAAATTCATTTATTGGATACAAACCAATTAATCCAGCCCAGTACTCAAGAGAAAGTAAGTTAAGCTCCCCATATTGAAGGCATCAATGAATGTATGGGTGTGTTTTATGATAATGCACCCTTCTGAAGGGGTCCCTGCAAGTGTCACAGCAGGCAGGGAAATGATTCTTAAAGAGGTAAGAATGAAAACTAGGTTCAGCCCAACTTAGTCTGATAGGCTGGATCAAACTTCTAGAAAATCTGATGCCAGGAAGTTTACTGCCAGCATATTTAAACACAATATAATTTGGAGAAAAAGTTTCCTGGTGTAATACAATCCCCAGTGTACAATTGCACAAGGAGGTAATAATTATATCAAAATGTAACTCAAAGTATATGTCATTTCTTCTAAGAAGATGGGTTCTAGGATAGTCTACCTATACTAGCTTAAGGACCTAGGGAAGGATCTGGCCTGGTCTTGGTCATACAAATAGTACAGAGGTCATTTGAGCTATTAGCCTGGTCCTGGCTGTGGGAGCTTGGAGGAGTCCCTGGCCATATAGATAATGTAACGGTCATTTAGACCATTAGGTATTTCCCATCCTGGTTGGGGAGGCTTGGGGAGGTCCTGGCTGTTCAAATAATATAAGGGTCACTTAGATTACCAGCCCCTCTGGGCCTGGTTGTAAGAGCCTGATAAGGCCTGGCCCAACACATATCGAAGATCACCAAGGCTACTAATCACTTCTAATTCCCAACCTTCCATAAAAACAGCTTATATGTCCTTTCCTTTGAAAGGACAATTCTGGGTGCTGAACATTCCTGGTTCCCCGGAGATCTGTGAGCGCAGGACCTTCATGCTCCCAACATTGTTCCATATTCTATCCCTGTACAGTGCTGTAGCTCAGGAGTCCTTTCTTGGCTCTCTCATTTCACCTTATTCAATCTCCTACCCTGAGTGATCTCAACTACTCCCAGGAGCTCTTTTGACACCTACGTAATAGATGGATCTAAAATTGTCTTTACCCTGGCCTCTCTCTGTGCACCCATATTTAAATTTTCAGCTGTGTATCAAGCCATCTCAGCCTATCCAAACTCATTCTTTGTGTTCCTCTCCCCTTGTCTCCATTGTGCTCCTTGCTCTAAATCTTCAGCCCTGTTATCCAAACACAAACTCGTTCTCAGTTCCCACCTGTCCTTCTTACCTCTCATAGGCTTTGACATAGATTTATCCTGATTATTTATAAGTCCTAAATAACTCAATTGAGTCCCTTATCTCAATCATTACTATCTGTACAGGCTGTCATTCATCTCCTACTCTACAGCAGTAACATAAAAATTGATTTCACTGTCTAGTCTCTCACCATTCTAATTTATCTTTTGTCAGGTTTATGTTGGTTAAAATATGGATCTGAGCTCATATATATCTCTATAAAAGCTTTGAATGGTTCACTAATAACTTCATTTTAAAGCTCAAGCTCTTTAAGGTCATATATAAGACTCTAAAATAAAATCTATCCTAATGTGTTTTAGCTGCATCTCCTATCACTGTCTCAACATTTCTTTAGCAAACCAGTCATTACCTGAAAATGTCATGTATATAGACATACATAGACATACATACACACATGCTATTTCCTCTGCCTGAAGACCCGATACACTCTGCTCTGCTTAGAAATTGTTTCCATTGTTTGCAAAGGCCCTTTTCTGAAAAGCTAACTTCCCTGGGTGAAAAGTCATTTCACTTTCTGTACCCTACAATATTTTTCATACACTAATAGTATTTGTCTGACACCTGTATGTTGTGAATGCTTTTAGGACTGTTTCAATTTCAAATTTTCTATCTTAGCCTTCTTATAAGATGAAAAATGAGGGTGGAGATATGGAGTTACAGCTTTGTGGTTACATGCCCATTGTGTTGTAGAATATTATTTTAAGATGTGTTACATTTGTTCATGCTGTGGAACATTTGCTTAATGATGCAAAGATGTGTTGCATTCTTTTATGTTGCATTTGTTTAACTCTGTGAAGCTGTGTTACTGTGCCTATCTAAAACACCTGATGGCCTAATAAAGAGCTGAACAGTCAATAGCAAGGGAGGAGAAAGGATTGGGCTGTCAGGCAGAGAGAATAAATAGAAGGAGAAATCTGAGAGGAAATGTAAAAGCAAGAGAACAAGAAGAGGAGGATTCTAGGAGCCAGCCACCCAGCCACCCAGCCACCCGGCCAGCCATGGAGTAAGAGTGAAAGTAAGATATACAGAAGTAAGAAAAGGAAAAAGTCCAGAGGCAAAAGGTAGACAGGATAATTTAAAGTTAAGAAAAGCTGGCAAGAAACAAGCCAAGCTAAGAGCATTTGTAAGTAATAATTAAGTCCATTATTTGGGAGCTGCCCCCCCAAAAAGCAAAGAGTAAAGAGAAAAAAACAACAACATTTTGGCACCCAACCTGGAGCTAGAGTAAAAGAAAACCCAACAACACTGTTGTTTTTCCAGAAGACCAGAGTGTGGTTCCCAGTACCACGTAGGGCAGTTCACAACCACCTATAGCTCTAGCCAGGAGGTGAAAAGTCCTCTTCTGGTTACTGCAGGCATACACACACACACACACACACACACACACACACACACACACACAAATAAATAATAAATCAGAATATAAATTTGTCAGGTGTCTTAGGTTTTTATTGCTGTGAAGAGACACCATAACCATGGCAACTTTTTTGTTTGTTTGTTTGCTTGTTTCGAGACAAGGTTTCTCGGTGTAGTTTTGGTGCCTGTCCTGGATCTCGCTCTGTAGACCAGGCTGGCCTTGAACTCACAGAGATCTGCCTGGCTCTGCCTCCTGAGTGCTGGGATTAAAGGCGTGCACCACCACCGCCCAGCGGCAACTCTTATAAATGAAAACATTTAATTGAGGGGACTCACAGTTCCAGAGGTTCAGTCCATTATTATCATGATGAGGAGCATGGCAGTGTGCAGGCAGATGTGGTGCTGGGGCTGAGAGTCCTACATCTTGCAGGCGACAGGAGGTCAACTGTCAGTCACACTGAGGGAAGCTTGAGCAAAACAGACCTCAAAGCCTGCCCCCACAGTGACACACTTCCTCCAACAAGGCCACACCTCCTAATAGTGCCACTCCCTTGGGAGCCATTTCTTTCAAACCATCACATCAGGCCACATTTTCTACTTTTAATTCAGAAAATACAAGAGCCAGTAACACCATTGACCTCCAGGCGGCCAAGATTAAGCTCAGAGATTTTTTTTCCAATCTTTTGATTGGGGGGGGGGGGAGAAACCAGTATCATTATGGGGGATTAAATGTCATTTCAAACTTAGAGCACAAGTAAATAGCTTGGTAACATTAATACCTTTTCCATATTGACCATTCCCCATTTTCCACAATTCACAAAACATTGTTACAAATCTACATTTCATATTAAGCTGTGATCAGGAAAACTTGGGGGAAAGGAGCCTACAAATGTATGCATCAACATGGAGACCTTCATCCTCAGAAGTATCTTCTATTGCACGACTTTGTTGTGAACTTGAGCCACTGAGGGACAATTACGAGTCCCGTGATTACCAGGAAAATCTCCAGATGAGTCTGTGTGCTCATGTGATCTTGGCACAGAAGCTTTTCTCAAATCCATCTCCAATAACAAAACCAAACATAAAATTAGATGTACCACTGCAGAGCAAGTGGAGAAGAAATTCTCAGCACTCAGGAACCATTTGTTTTTGATGTTCTGTTTGTGAGCCTGGGTTTCACTAGCTGAGCCCTCTCTCTGGCCCGGCATCATTCATTTTGTTGTCGATGTTTGCTTGGTTTTGTTTGGTTTTTGTAGGTATTGTTGTTGTTCTCACTGTTGTTTTGAGGCGAGGTTTCTCTGTGTAGTCCTGGACCTTGCTATGTAGACCAGACTGGCTTTAAACTCACAGAGAGCCTCCTGCCTCTGCCCCCAAGGACTGAGATAAAAGGTATGCACTACCATGTCTGGCCACATCATTCTGTCTGGCCACATATAATCACTAATCCTGGGCCATTCATAAACCCCAGAAAAGGATGAAAATCTTTATAGGGTTTAGATTTAGCTTCTAAGACAGTAACTGTGTGAAAAATGTTGGGGGGGGGGGCGCTGGAGAGATACCTCAGTGGTTAAGAGCACAGACTGTTCTTCCAGAGATCCTGAGTTCAATTCCCAGCACCCACATGGAGGCTCCCAACCACCTGTAATGAGATCTGGTGCCCTCTTCTGGCCTGCAGGAACACATGCAGACAGAACACTGTCTACATAATAAATAAATAAATAAATAAATAAATAAATAAATAAATAAATACAAAAAAAAGAAAAACGTTGATACCTGTTAGAGGAAAAATTGACACTACTGTAACTATAGAATGATCATCAATGTATTATAAATTTCTGAAGTTTATTAGTAAAATAAAAACCTGTGATGGAAGCATTCCTATACAGTTAGGAAGAAAACATTTAAGTAATAGAGTAGCACCATCTAAGTCATACCATAGCACTTACTTTGAGAGGAATAACTGGGAAGAAAATTGAACAAGATAAAGAAAGTAAGAGCCTCTCATAACAGTCCAAGCAAAAGATGCAGCCCTTAAATAAGATTGTGAGCTGGAAAGCAGATATCTGAATCCTACTGAAGAGAGGATTGTGGCTCATAATAAATCACTAGTGTAAGGCCTCCAATTTAAGGCCTCCAATTCTACCTAGAATTGATGGGGATAGCTATGAATTGGCTGGGTTCAGAGGTTGAAGAATAAAACAGTTCATTAAAGATCCCAGCACTCAGGAGGCAGAGCCAGGTGGATCTCTGTGAGTTCGAGGCCAGCCTGGTCTACAGAGATCCAGGACAGGCACCAAAGTTACACAGAGAAACCTTGTCTTGAAAAACCAAGGGGGAAAAAAGGATTCTAGTTATGGTACCTAGATGGTACACCTTTTCTTCTTCCTCTTCTTCTTCTTCTTCTTCCTCTTCTTCTTCACTTTCTCTCTCTCTCTCTCTCTCTCTCTCTCTCTCTCTCTCTCTCTCTCTCTCTCTCGTCATATATGTAAGGCATGAGACAGTAATGGGTGGTGTGTGAAGGTTGGAAATAGGAAAAGTTGAACTCAAATTCAGAATATCAATTAAAGTGGCAGAAGCTGAAAATCATTCACTACTGTGCTAAGGAAAGTGCAGACTCCTTGCATTGGATTCCAGAGGACATGGGAAACCACCAGAAAGCTATTACTAGGGAAATGACATGATTGATGGGGATCAGGAAAAAATGGTTTAAGCTTCAGTGAAGCAAAGAAATATTTGGAAATTGTACATCTCGATTTCTTGACAAATGCCGTAATAGCTATTATAATGGTGCCAGCAGTATTTCAAATAGAAACAGATAAGTCATCCACTTAAGAAAATTTTATGTCAGTGTAGGTTGCAGTGAAGGGTTACAGTACAGAAACTCAAACTGACAAGTGAAAAGAGATTTTACATGCTCTGCTGAAACACTGGCAAGTCTTTGGTCATAGTTTATTTTGGAGGGGAAAATGTCTTAAAGGAGACGGCCTGAATGTCAGAGTATTTTGAAGCACTAAATATTTAAATAAAAACATTTCCTGGTTGGCACCATCTCAACTCATGATTCAGCAATTTACATGGTTGGGTATATTAGTCTTATCTTTACCAAAAGAATTTGAATAAAATAGCCTCTGTTCACACAATAGCAATTATCTATACTATAGTTCTATCCCTTATCAGAGTATTACTTTGATAGGGTTTCCATAACACAGTACTATAGATTTTGTACTTAAACAATACGGAGGCTGTAAAGATCAAGAGTAAGGTATCATGTAGCCCAGGTCGGCCTTGAACACAATGGAGCCAAAGATGACCTTAAACTTCTGATTCTTTTGTCTCCATCTCCCAAATGCTGGGATTACAGGCATGGACCACCGTGCCTCATTCGTGTGGTACTAGATATTGACCCCAAAGCTTTGGGCATGCTAGACAACCCCTCTGTCAGCTGATCTACAGCATCATCTCTGTGTTTTGTTTCTTCTAAGGCAGTGGTTCTCAACCTTCCTAAAGCTGCAACAGTTCCTCATGTTATGGTGACCTCAACCATAAAATTATCTTCATTGCTACTTCATAACTAATTTTGCTACGGTTATGAATTATAATGTAAATATCTGATATGCAACCCCTGAGAAAGGGTCATTCGACCCCCAAATAGGTCACAGTGCACAGGTTGAGAACCGCTGTTCTAAGGCCTCTCCTTGGCTCAGAAAGCCCCTTTCTGCTCTGTCTTTGTGTGGTCTTTCTTGCTTTACACACACAGAGATACTCTCTTACACCAGGCCTGGAGACACAAATATGTAATTCCAGCTACTTGGGAAGCCCAGGTGAGAGGGTGGCAAATTCAAGGCCAGCCCAGGCTAGAGAGTTCAAGGCCAACGTGAGCAACTTAGGGAGACCCTGTCTCAAAAGAAATTTTTAAACTCAAATTTTCTTTTTTAAATAAGGACTTCAGACTCCATTTAGATTGGATTAGGGTTGATCCTGAAAACCTCATTGCAACTTAACTACTTCCTTTATAATGTCCCTATCTCCAAATATAGTCACATTCTGAACTAGTTGTGGGAATTTTGAATATTGGGAACACAATTCAGTCCCTAACAGTTTTGGGTTACAAACAACTAAAACCAACTCTAATTTCCATATAAAAGGAATGTACTGGGAATATTGGCCACAGAGTCTAGAATTAACATGGCTTAGTTAAAAGCCAAGAGCAACGAACAGCCAGGCGGTGGTGGCACAGGCCTTTAATCCCAGCACTAGGGATGCAGAGGCAGGCAGAGGCTTGTAGCTTTCTCTGAGTTTGAGGCCAGCCTGGTCTACAGAGCAAGTTCCAGGAGAGCCAATACTACACAGAGAAACCTTGTCTCCAAAAACAAAAACAAAACAAACAACAGCAAAAAGAACAGCCTCAACCTTCTCCATGGAGTGCTGCAGTATTTGGATTGGCTTTGCAGGGCTGTGGTGGCACATGCCTTTAACCTCAGCACTCAGAAGGCAGAGGAAGGTGGATCTCTGAGTTCGAAGACAACCTGGTCTACAGAGCAAGTTCCAGGATAGCCAGGGCCACACAAAGAAACCCTGTCTTGAAAAGGAAGCAAACAAACACAAACAAACAGCGGCAAGAGGCCAATAATGAACTATGGTTCTTCATCTATAACTGTGAGAGTCTAGATTGTTCTAGATTCCCCTATGTGTATTGTAATGACTGCCAATAAAAATCTTCAAAAATCACAGACATTAAATGAATCACTAAAAAGGAAGAAATTAAGACCACTACATTCTACCCTTACAGGAAGTCTTAAAGTAATCAACTTCTGAAGAAATACATAATACAGAAAGTAAACTGACACAGTGTCCCACAAAAGCCCATGTTGGCTTGAGTGGCACTCCTGGGGAAGTGGAACACATAAAAGGTGAAGGGAAGTCAGGCCCTTGGGCAAGCCTTTAAATAGAAATATTGGAATCTCTGCCCTCAAGTGTCTCTCTTTGCTTCCGTTACCACCAGGTGAACAAGCCTCCACTATCCACGCCCCCATGGTGGTTCTACGATTGTGCCACCACCTCCCAAGGTAGCAGTTTTCTCCTTATGAAAAAATATTGAAAAATTAGTAACTCTCTTCTCTGAAAGGATGGTTCTTCCCATAATCAAGGCAAGTAAAACAATAACTATGCAAAAGAACAGCCGTTCATTGTGTTTTATTTTATTTATTTATTTATTTATTTAGGTTTTTCGAGACAGGATTTCTCTGTGTAGCTTTGGTGCCTGTCCTGGATCTCACTTTGTAGACCAGGCTGGCCTCGAACTCACAGAGATCTGCCTGTCTCTGCCTCCCCAGTGCTGAGATTAAAGGCGTGCACCACCTCTGCCTGGCCTCATTGTGTATTCTTTTTAAGTATGTATTTTGATTGTGCAAATACTAATAGACTCGTTTACATATCAAGGACAAGTCGTAATTTTGGATCAGACTACAATAGAAATATTGGCCCTGAAGCAAGACTGTCCGGGCTGAAATCTTTGTCTCAGACCTTACCTTAAATTTAGGCAGCTTCCCTTCCATGTTTCACCTAAAGAAGTGCTAACAGTTAACCATTCGTACCTCAGTGTAGCTGTTAATGAGTAAAATCGTGTGCCAAGTCGTTATGGAATTCACCAAGCACTTAAACTAAGCTTAAACTGGGTTTAGCCCATACTCATACTTTCGCATAGTAAAATGGTGACTTTCAGGAATCGTTAAGGCGTTCCCTTAGAACCTAAAATTAGTACAGGACTTCAGAAGAGAGCAAAGGCTCCATCCACTAGGACTCCACTTCTGATCTCCAAACGAAACTTTATTTCTTCACATTGTTTCATATTGAAGGTGCAGCATTCCAACCCTGCCCCTGCAGGGGTCAAGAAAGCGGTTCAGAACCGCTGCAGACGCTTCGTGACCACCCAGGATGGAACTGTCTAGTACTAACCGGATCTAGAACTGTCTAGTTCAAGGGTCCACACAAGCTAAGCTGACCGACCCCGTAACACTCGTCATGCAAGCGAAGGAGGGAGCCTAGCCAGCCCCAAACCCCAGGAACCCAGGTATCACGTGGTCCGCCTTTTCCCGTTCCCACGTCTCATCCACGCCCCCTCCTGGCCCGCCGCAGCCGGGGCGCACGCGCAGCTCCACTTCCGGGCTCCTCTCCTCACCCCCCACAATGCCGTGCGGCGCCGTCCTGTCGCAAAGGCCGCATCCGGGCGGCGAATGAGCGAGTCGCTTTGCGGGCGCTGCGGCGGCGGCTGGGTCTTCCTGCTCCCGCCGTGCTGCCGGACGCCCCGACGGTAGCCATCTGCTCCGCAGTCGGCCCGGTGCCCCCGCCTCCGCGATGCCCCCCAAGAAACAGGCTCAGGCCGGGGGCAGCAAGAAGGCGGAGCAGAAGAAGAAGGAGAAGATCATCGAGGTGCGTACCCTCCCCCCTCCGCGCGGGGCTGGGGCTCGGCGGGCTGCGGAGCGCCGCTCCCGGGGCCACGTGTCGGCGCCCAGCCGGGTGGGCCCCGGCCCGGGTGGCGCTCGCCGCCCCTCATCGCTGGACGGAGGCCGCTGCGCCCCCGCGCCCGCCGCGTCTCCACCCACGCGCCCGCCGCGCCCACTCGGCCGCCCGGTGACCCCCCGGCCCGGCCTGTCTCGGCTCACGAGTTGCAGCCGTTCCCAGGGCTGTGCCTGAAGAAACAGGCTGAGCGTCGTTCTGGAAGGCCTCCTCCGACAGGCCCAATGCCTCTTGTATTTTTTTCTTTATCAGACAGTGAGACGTAGCACTGTTGGTTTTCAAGCGCCAACATATTTACTTGTTTTGTTTTTTTTTTTTTTTTGATCCATCTGGAAACTTTCGGGTCAAGCAAAGGGTAGCCCAACAGTCTTGGACATAGTATTTAATTCAGAGTCTGAATTAAATGTGTGGGCTGTGTCACTGCCTGTGTTGAATACGATTACGATGCATCTACACACAAACACTCGAGAGACTTTCAGTGCATTGGACCTGTAGGCCTTCAGTGAGTGAGGCAAGGGGTTGATGTTCTTAAATGTTCCTCAGCATGTTTACAACGATTGTATACGTGAGTTTCCTTAAGCTAGTTAGCCATATTTGACATTCGGTAAACATCATGTGTCTCTTTGTGAGATCTGCCTCACTAATCCTCCTCGTACTTAAAAATAACAGATACCCCATAGATTTGGGGTGTAATTGGGAAAAGCGGTGACCGTTTTACAGCATAACATCTGAATAAAAATGGCCTTTTATAGGTTCGTTCTTATTAAAATACCAGAATGAATGTTTTGGTGTTTTGAAATGAGATGTTTGCTTGTTTTTGTTTTTCAACATTTGATTGTTGCAGCCTTGAAAGATAGCAGTGAGAATCCCCAGGGTTCCCTTCTACAAGTCTAATGAGAACTAAGTTGGCTGATTTCATTTAAATAAAATTAGTGTGAAGACATCCAATAATCAGGGCTGCTGTAGCTCTGTAGTAGAACTGCCATAACCAAAACATTTGAAAGCAAAATAATTGCCGGAGGTGGTGGCGCAGGCCTTTAATCCCAGCACTCAGGAGGCAGAGACAGGCAGATCCCTGTGAGTTCAAGGCCAGACTGGTCTACAGAGCAAGTTCTAAGACAGCTGGGGCTACACAGAGAAACCCTGTCTTGAAAAAAAAAAGAAAAAAAGAAAAGAACAAAAGCAAAATAATTGTCATCTTTACATCTGAAAAAAAAAAATCAGGATTTTGGAGACAAACCTCTGGGAATAATAATCTGATGGTGGTTCAGTGCTGTGCTAACAAAGGGCATTAGGCCATATCATTTTGCTTAAAAACTACTGAGATTGAACGAACATAATGCAAACCACAAAACAGTAAAACTTCATACAAAAATAAATGTAACATAAGTTAGAATGCACTTCAGACAATATAGAGCTCTAACCACTTTTAATTAATAAGACTAAAGGTATTTTTTTAAAGTAGTGGTGCAGGTCTCTCTGAGTGGGAAGACAGCCTGGTCTACAGAGTGAGTTCTAGGACAGCCAGGGCTATACAGAGAAACCCTGTCTTGAAAAGAACAAAACAGAAAGTCAAAGTTATTTATAGTATTTTATCTAGCCTAAAAGTCCTACATATCTTTTGGCTTCATTCATCTTGTAAGAAGAAGATTTTGTTACTTTTCTGGGTGGTGTACCCAGGACATTACACTCTACCACTGATTCTTCTCTACCACTGATCTATAGTCTAGTCAAGAAGGTTTTGTTTGGTGGTGGGTTTGGTTTTGTTTTTGAAGTAAAGAGAAACAGACTTTAGTTTCCATTAGTGAAGACATCTTTGAAGGTAGATGCATTTTCTAAAAAAAGATAACTACATCCTTTAACTGATTAAAAGTATCCTAATAGGGTAACAGAATTAAGCCTGGTTTGGTTTGGTTTGTATTTTCTTGAAAACCCTAGCATGTCTTGATGACTTTCATAAGGAGCTATGCAGTGGTGGAATAAGCTTATATTTTGGCTCCTTAGTCAAATTTCATGTAAAACAGCCCTCTATTGATTTTCATTAAAAAAAAAGAAAATTGTCTGCATTTTTTTCCCTCTTCCTCTTTTAAACTGTCTGGGATATCATGAATTCACTTGTGTGAATATGTGTTTTTTTCTTGAAATAAATGTATCACATAGCAGTCCAAATTTTATTCTCCATTCACATATTGTCCCCAAACAGTATATAAGATTTGTTTTCTTATGGCCAAAATAGTACATTGAGATCAGCTTTGAGCAACAAAATGTCTGATTATAGACCAGTCGGAGCCTGGAATCCCAGCTGAGGGATAAGGATTTCAAGTTTGAGGACAGCCTTGGCTACAATATAAAACCCTGTCTTAAAGAATAAAAGAAAGGGACTGGAGAGGCAGCTCAGTGTTTAGGAGGACCCAGTTTCAATTTCCAGCACCCACATGGCAGCTCACAACTCTCATAACTCCAGTTCCAAAGGATCTAGTGCCTTCATACAGACATGCATGCAGGCATGTAAAAATATATCTTTAAAAAAAAAAAGACGAAAGAAAAATAAGTATAATCGTTGGCTTGGGTTTGGGGTCTTTGGGTTTAGGGAAAGCAGATAAGGAATGTTTGGCATGTCATGTCCCCCCCCCCCCCCCCCCAATCAGGACATGTAGCACTGAAGAATAGTTATCATCAAGACCCATGCAGACAGGACCCAGACTTGTAAGAAGGATGGAGAAGCTGCTGGTTGCTGGCAGCTAAATTAATCAGTTGCAAAGTGTCCATTTCATAAATAGACAACAAAATACATTAGGTTGTGTATTTGGAGACAAAACCACTGAGTTAATACAGTGTAAGCCTCCACCTACCCTAGGGTCCCCAGTAATAGAATCCAGAACCCACTTACCTTGGAACACTCAACGTTGACTTTCTCCTGCTTTGTTTTTTCTTAAACATCTTTAAGGAGCGGAAGCTGGCCTGTAAAGGGAGCGGGATTGCTTAAGGGTCAGAAGAGAAAAGAGGTCAGAGTTGTAAGTGAAGTCTGGAACCGGGTGTGTGGAGACTCAGGAAGCAGTCCTTGGCTTATAGCCTCCTTTCTGAGTCCTTTTCATTCTGCTTCTGAATTCAGCCACTGAAACTTCAGTACCCTTCTTTCCTTATACCTGGCTTTTGAAACCTTATACATCCAGTATTTTCCTAGTTTTATTTTGTAGAGTCACTGAAATCATTTCCTACCTAATACTTTCCCACTGCCAAATCCATCCCAACTTGGTAAGAGCTTGTCCAGAGCTCAAGCAAAGACTTTATTGAAATAGTTGGGGTTGTAAACCATCCTAGTTTTCAGATGTACCAATGTTATTCCAGGATGTGCTGTTTAGAAGGCTTATTGTAACTGGGGCTATAGCTCAGGTCCAGTGCTTACCTAGTACATGTGAAACCCTGGGTTACTCTATAGTACCACAGAAACTGGCCATGGTGGTATATTTCTGTAATTCTAGCAAGTAGATCAGAAGTTCGAGGTTATACTCAGCTACATATCCAGTTTAAGGTCAGCCTAGGCTGTGGGGGAGGGGGGGAGGTTGTTGGCTTTTGGTAAACCATTCTCGCCTATAACTTAACCAGACTCTGAAAAACATAGGTTTTGGTGGTGGGAGGAGTCAGGGCTTAGATCAAATACATAATAGTTGACAGGTATTGAGCTAGACGTGGGTTCTCAATACTTTGAAGGCAAGGAAAAAGCCATGTATAAGTGATACATAGCTCCTTTATTTGTCTCATAGTTATTAGTACCCATTATGCAGTTGAGATAGCAAGCACAAAGGTAAAATGACTTGACCAAGGTATACTGAGCTGGCAAGCAGGAAGCCAGGATTTAAACCCAGAAAGTCAGGCCCCCTGAGTCCTTGCTGTCAGCTGTCTTCTAGAGTGCCTCCCTGTTGTAAATCTTTAATTCAGAAAGCTAAGGTTAGACTCATTTTCCTATGGCAAATTACCTGGCTCAGTTTGACTCTAGATTATATTCTTAAACAACTTGGGAACATGACAAAGTTTCTACACTTGTAGGAAGAGGTATCTTAGGTTTGTGAAGAACCAGTGGAGTGTATATGTGTCTGTATGTATGTATGTATTCAGGAATATACTTAGTAAATGTGTGCCCTTTCTCTGGAAAAAAAAAGAAATTCTTGCCCAAAAATAAACTAGAGCCTTCCGAGATATTCTTCAAACTGGTTGATAAGGGCTAAAGCAGCACAGTTAAACCTGGAAGCTTGCTGGGGGTTTTGTTTGCTTGTATTTTGTTGTTGTTTTAACTTTTCAGGTCTGGAGTTATATACCTCTCCTGGAAACTACTATTGGAAGTATGTTGTTCTCAAGCTGCCAGGTTCCTGTGGGCCCTTTTTTCTTCTTCTTTTTTCTTGCTTAAATATTTTTATGTCAGTATATGCTTTATCCAGTTTTACTTATTCATGGTTTATTGTGTCTCTGTACTTGCATATTGGACAGAGTATTTATAGATGCTGATGCACTTTGGTCCTGATGTTTTACCTAGAGTCTCCTTTCCCACTCATGATAGCTCATTACTGAACAAAGAAGATAGGGCATTTCATACTTGGTTGCAGCCCTGTATTAATCACTCCCATATGTCATATGACCCTTGGCCTTACCCTGGAATTGGCTAGAATATTAAGCTTTGTACAAAAACTGAGGATACTATTTATAAAAAGCTTGATAAGAGACAATTTCAGCTTGTATGTGTTTCCTTTTTCATGTGCATAAGCTATGGAATATGTGTGTAGACTTGTAATATGCTGGGATATTAAAACATGAGGCAGACATTTACGTAAGTAAAAGTAAAGCAAAGTTTAAGTACACGATAATGAATAAAACAGTATTTGCCAGTGAGAAGTAACCTTTTAGAATCAAAACACCTTTGAGCTCTTTACTGTTAAAAACATTGAAAGACTGTATTGAGTTTAAGCTGCTGTGACGAGTATGTTGTGTTGCATGATTTTGGATAGTTCTTTCGATAGTGTTTGTTATTTCAGATTGAAGGCTTTTCAGAGAATCTCGAGTTCCATTTAAAATACTTTTTTGCTTTCTGTGAAACCACTCATAAGCAAGAGAATGAGAAGGAAAAACACAAATTCTGATTTGAAAGTTGGAGCCATCTATAAAGTGCTTCTACCTGTGAAGGTTGGCAGCTTACAACAACAGGCCCGACGGAGTGCCCAGTGTTGTGAAGAGTGTTCTGGAAAACTCAACACTAGGAGACACTATATGCTGCAGAAAGTGAGAGGCTGAAAACTGGATTAAAGATGTTAGAATAGCTATAGTTATACCCACTACAGCAAACAGGTGTACATTCCTGAGAGGGATGGAAAGTGGTGTACTCTTTTCAAACACTGGGCACAGAGGCAATGGGGAAAGTGGTTCACATGTGAGGCTGAAGCCGGGTGTGGTAGGACATGTTTATAATCTATAAACACTCACGAAACTGAGGCAAGAGAATTATGTCAGGACTATCCTGATAAACATAGTAAGGCCTGCCTCCCCCCATGGGCCTGAGAATGTCCAGGATCTGTGCAGTAAACTAAAAGATAACTGTCCCCACCTGTTCTCTTTCCCGGCCCTGTAGTCAGGCTTATCCCTCTCCTAGCCAGATCCTTGCAGAGAAATGAAATTACATCAGTGAAACAGTTCAGATGGCAGTGCCACCCACTCATGTTAGGGAAGATCTCACTGTGTTAGTTTCTTTGGGCTGCTGTAACAAATTATCCAAAACTATTACTAGACGGCTTATTTTCTCACCATTCTGGTTGGGAAAAGTCTGAAATCCGAGTGTCAACATGGTCACATCCCCTTTCTGAAGGCCACAGGGAAAAATTCTTCTTGACTTCTTCCTAGTTTCTGATGTTATCCAGCAATCTTTGGTGTTCCTTAACTTGTGTTTATGTTCATCTCTGCTGTCTTCACATGGCCACCTCTCAGGGTAGATTTCCAAATAAGGACACATTTAAAGTGTGGTAGACACAAGTTTTTAAAGTTTTCAAGGGATACCATTCATCTCATTACAGCCCCTAGAACCATGTGCGCACATCCTTATATATCTGAAATCCCAGCCTAGCACTTGTGGTGTGCCTTTAATTCCAGCCCTCAGGAGGCAGAGGCAGGCAGATCTCTGAGTTGGAGGTCAGCCTGGTCTACAAGGCAAGTTCCAGGACAGCCAGGGCTGTTACTCAGAGAAACCCTGTCTCCATAAAACAAAAGACAAAACAAACCTATCTGAAATGCTTTCTAAAGGCTTTTGCAGCATACTTACTAAATTGAGGTAGAAAGCCAAGGATCATCGTTAAGTGCTGACCACAAAATGAGAACCTCCATAATGGGAAGCTTCCAATGAGCTAATAAAATCCCAAACTTAACTAAAATACTGCTTTCCAATTAAATTTGTGTTATTGTCCTAGAAACTAGTCCAGAAATTTATGTGTCCATTCTTGTACAGCATTCCCCAAAATAAATTCATCAATACCTCATTCAGCATAAGCTTACAAAAGTGCATCCTGAGATCAATTGAGTTTTGAAAGTACTGTGTATATCCCCTCTGCTAAAAGGGGATGCTAAAATATATTGTAATTTAAGATTTTAGGATCTAGAATTTGGTGTTCAGCTCGGTAATAGAGGAATTACTCATATACCCATTGCCCTGGGTTGTGCTACCGGCACTGGAAATGAAAAAGAGTTAAGAACACACTTCAAGCCGGGCGGTGGTGGCGCACGCCTTTAATCCCAGCACTTGGGAGGCAGAGCCAGGCGGATCTCTGTGAGTTCGAGGCCAGCCTGGGCTACCAAGTGAGTCCCAGGAAAGGAGCAAAGCTACACAGAGAAACCCTGTCTCGAAAAACCAAAAAAAAAAAAAAAAAAAAAAAAGAACACACTTCAAAAGCACTTTCCTTAACTTGCTTGAGCGTGGGACTACTTGTATATAACAGCTCCACAGGTCCCAAGGACTGGTATCTGAATCACACCGAGGAAGAAAACAGCATAGTAAGATTTAATGACAGTGACTATTTTAGATTAGTATTAAATGGTGAATAGTCCTAGTTGACATTTTGAGTGATAAATGTGTTCATACTCATTATACTGGCTAGTTTTTATGTCAGCTTCACACAGGCCAGAGTTATTTTGGAAGACCTCAGTTGAGAAAGTGCTCTCACTTATTTTCTTGATTGATGGTTGATGTGGGAGGGTCCAACTCACTGTGAGCCATGCCACCCCGGGCTGGTGATCCTGAGTGCTATAAGAAAGCAGGTTGAACAAACTATGGGGAGCAACCCAATAGGCAGCACTCCTCCATGGCCTCTGCATCAGTTCCTGCCCCCCACCCCAGGATAATGGATTACAAGCTATAGGATAAATCCTTTCCTCCCCAAGTTACTTTGCTCATAGTGTTTTATTACAGCAATAGAAACCCTTAACTAAAATAGTGACATATTGCCTGATGTTGTAATGTTTTATATATTTTTGTGGCATAGGAAATATATTTTCTGGGGCTAGAAAAGTGGTTTAGCATTTAAAGAGCACTGGATGCACTTCTGGATGATCTAGGTTCAATTCCCAACCCCCACATGGCAGCTCACAACCACTTACACTCCAGTTCCAGGGCATCCAATGCCCTTTTCTGGACTCCATGGGCACTGTACACATGTGGCGCATAGACTTGCGTGCAGGCACAACACACATACGCATAAAATAAAAATAAATCTTATTTTTTAAAAACTTATTTTTCCTGTCAATAAATAAGTGGTTTTTACACATCATTGAAAAGATAGTAATAATATACCAAGATATTTCTATGTTCTTTCTCATTTAGGACAAAACTTTCGGTCTAAAGAATAAGAAAGGAGCAAAGCAACAAAAGTTTATTAAGGCTGTCACTCATCAAGTGAAGTTTGGTCAACAGAATCCACGTCAGGTAAATAATTTAAGTTGCTGTCTTTTCTGATGGGCATAATACAGTATACCATCTATCTCAGGTTACTTGGTATTGTAATTACATTGTGAAGTAATATCCTACTCTCTAAACTTACATTTTAATCTCTTTTTGTTGTTTTCGAGACAGGGTTTCTCTGTGTAGCTTTGGTGCCTGTCCTGGATCTGGCTCTGTAGACCCAGGCTGGCCTTGAACTCACAGAGATCCGCCTGGCTCTGCCTCCTAAGTGCACCGCCGCCACCCGGCTCATTTTAACCTTTCTTACATCTTCCACAGCAGTACCTCTTGAACATTGCTCCCACCTATTTTGATACAACTCATTTTTTTCTAATGATAATTGCATACTGTTCTACAGTATACTATTATTATTAGTAATAGTAGTATTTTATTTCATTGTTCAGAAATGATCCCTTTTTTTCTATCTTTTTGATACTTTATTTCCCTTGTATAAATTATCTATTATATATAAACAGACTTTCTTTTTGTAGATTAAGGAAAATGAAGTTAATACTTTTTACATTTTATTTATTCTATTTTGTGTATGTGTATGCACATGCCACAATGCTTGTTTGTAGGTCAGTGGGCAACTTGTGAGAGTTAGTTCTCTCTTTCCACTATGTAGATTCCAGTAACTGACTTTCTCAGGACTGGCAGCAAATGCCTTTACTCACTGAGCCGTCTCTCTGACCCTGAACTTCTAATTTTAATAAGTTTGTCTGAACAGATTCTGTGGACTAATATTTCACATTTTCATTTCCTGTATGTACTAGATGCTAAGGTTTCTTAGTGTTTTCCCCCATAATAAGTTTAAAGTGACATTTCATTGTGTTCCTCAGTGGAAGAGTGAGTCTTCTCATATGCTTGTTATTTTACACATCTGTGACTCATCTCTCCTACCCAACTACTCAAAAATACTGGCTGCCTTTTTCTTAACAAATGTGTAAGAAATACTTTTGTTAACATTGCAGATAATTTGTTTTATCTCTATTTTGCTGTACAGTGATTTTTTTTTTCACTTTCTGCTGGATTGTTATGCATAATTTTCTTAGTTTCTTAGGTTTTGTTTTATTTATTTATTTTCTGGTTGCTTCCTTTTTGCAGTCTGTACTTTGTCCTATATTTTATGTATGTGTAAGATTCTCTTTAAAGTTGAATAGCTACTTGGTCCAGCAGCATTTCACCACTGAATTGGAATATAACTACTGATATATTAGGATCTGTTTCTGGATTCTGCTTATTTATTGTCTGTGTTGTTACCACATATGTGCTGTTAGCTACAATGTGTCTCCTTTTTATTCTTGCTACTTCTGAGACAGTTGTTCTTTCATAAGAATTGATAACTTGCTCAAAAACTTTAGCCTCTTTTTCTTCAGATTCGTTAGACCTTTCATCCCATAAGGTTTTACAAATATGATCTTTTTCCTCCCCATTTCCTTTTTTAATGTCTTTTCCTTAATTCTTGGCAGTACTCTTTGGACATAGAAAAGAAATTCTCAAGTTATGTTTTTAACTACAGTGTTTTAGTCTGACAGTATCAGCATAATATACCTGTTAGATTACTAATCTCTAACTAAAACCCATTTCTCTTCATACTGTCTCCAAATCATTCTCTCTTTCCCTCTCAAATCACAGCTTTATTCCAAAGCCAAAAGATAATATTCTTTCAAAGTGCTAACTTTACCTTGTTTAGTAAGAATGTCTTCAGACTGAAACAACTAAAGTTCAAAAAAAAATTATTATTTTTTTTTAAAGAAAAGGTACATCGTTGCTGGTGTATTTAGATCTAAAAGGATGGTCGTGTTTGTACTGACTAGGTACAGAGTTTTGAAAACTATTGTTCCTTAAGCAGTACAGTGTGATGATTGAGATTTAGCCCACATTGTATTAGATATTACAAGAGTACTCAGGGTCTTGAGCTACCGTGGGTTTGGGCATCTGGAAGAGTCCTAGAATCACTGCTCAGAGGTACTGAAGGATAGCTGTATGCTAAGACTTGGAGACAGGTAACTTGGGTTAAATCTTTTTTGGTGCATGATTTAAAATTGTTCACAAATACTAGTTTTTATTGTACGGTGGAAGGGCAGGTGTCCCTTGTAGGATTCCCCTGGTGGTTAAAGAAGGCTCCTGTCCAATACTATTTCCTCTTCCTCTGATATCTTCCTACTAGTTTGAGTAGTTGTTTCAGACTTAATAGACCTAGAAATGTTATAAAATTCATGCACTACTTAAGTATGTCACTGCATTCAGTATTATATTTTTGATACTTTCTTGGGTAACTGGTCTAGCTTTGAATATAGAGTACCTAATTACCACATATTACTTGGAAGCTGAGCAGCTATCCTGTTTGTAGACCCAGGCCTGAGGTTCTGCCCTGGGTTGTGTGCTGTGGAAGATGGCCCTGCTCTTAGTTATTTCTCAAACATCTTTGTGGTATTGTATTTCCCCAAATATTGTGCATGCTAATAAACTTATCTGGGGTCAGAGACAGAGCAGCCACAACATTAAACATAAAGGATAGGCAGTGGTAGCACACGCCTTTAATCCTAGCATTCCAGAGGCAGAAATCCATGTGTTCAAGGATACAGACAGGCATGGTGACTCATCACGCCTTTAATCCCAGAAAGCTAGCCTTTAATCCCAGGAAGTGGTGGTAGAAAGCAGAAATGTATATAAGGCATGAGGACCGGAAACTAGAAGCATTTTGGCTGGTTAAGCTGGTTAAGCTTCAGGCTTTCGAGCAGCAGTTCAACTGAGAGCCATTCGGATATGAGGACACAGGCTTCCAGTCTGAGGAAACAAGACCAGCTGAGGAATTGGCAAGGTGAGATAGCTGTGGCTTGTTCTGCCTCTCTGATCTACCAGCATTGACCCCAATAACTGGCCTCAGGTTTGATTTTATTAATAAGAACTGTTAAGATTCATGCTACACATCTCTTCCAGGGGGTGTGCACCACAGATCCCAAAAAGAGCTGTCAGGGCATGTGAAGGCCCCTTCCCCATTCCCATGTGCAGGGAGAATATGTTATGCTGCCAGTTTACCTCAGAGCCTAAGGGAAGTGTGCTAGAGACTCAGGGCAGAGCCTCTACTATACCATTTCCTCCTCACTTTCTACCCTCTAACGCATACACAGACAGATACTTTGAGCCTGGGGATCAGTCAGAAGACGACAAGTAAATGGGGGCTGACTGCATGGCGACCACTAAGCCTCGTTCAGCAACTCTAAAAAGGAGCCTGAGTGGTTTCAGTTTGAACATCATAGGCCAGAAGATGTTTGTCAACTAGGAAGACAATCACATTAATGATCTTTGTCTCCTTGCCTCAGGTCCCAATTGATTTCTAACTATAAATATTTCAAGCGGTTTATGGGCCTCTAGTCTATTCTTCTAGATGCTACATATGAGATGAGCCTAGTCAGCAAAGACTACTTATTTAAAAGAAAGCAGAATGTTTTTTGTTGGTGTTTAAACACTTCCACTATTAGTTGAAGTCAAAACTTGTAGCATTGGTTCATTCTTCTCCCAGGTTTGTTTTGTTTTTCCTTTTTGAACACATTTTCTTCTCATTGATTTATTTTTCTTCCTGCTGTTTCTTGAGTCTCTTTAACAGATTAGGTTCTGTTTTATCTCGGGCTGGACCCTGTCTAGTTGCAGTGAAATCGGTATCGTGGCCAGTGTAGCTGTCTTTAAACTGCTCTGCCCAGATGCTCTGTAAGCATTTCATGCTCCTGTGTCCAAAACTGAACTCATCTCCACCTCCTGCCCTGAAACCTGTTCCTCCTGTATTCCCTGTCTTTTTCAGCAGCGTTTATTGTGCATATGCTAATCCCCAGCTCCTCTTTCTCCTCTGTGTTATGGCCAGAGTCTTTTAGTTCTGCTTCCTAAAATGCTCTCTTTTCTCCTCATCCTTGTACTAATACCTATTTAAAACATTCGTGCCTTCCTACCTACAATTGCAGGAGACTCCTTGCCTTTATTCTTGGATTGCTAGTCTGTCCTCCAGGTCACCACCCTGTCTTTGTAAAATGAAACCTGATCTGGTTACTTTAACCCACTAAGTTATAGACTCTCACCTATAGATAAAATCCAACTTGTCATTGACGGTTCTCGTATCTTGGTGTTCTCTGGTCTTTGTCTTCACAGTGCAGGTTCGTTCTACGTTCCTTTCTTGTTCGTCAGAAGAATTCCTCTCTAAAGATACTAGCGCAATCTGATTTTCTAAGCATATAGACATTCTTTGCTTTCAGAGTATTGTGTGTATTGTGTTATTCTATTATATATTCTGAGCTTCCTTAAATAAGCATCTTGTATTGTGTCTTCTAATATAGGTGCTGAGGTATAAATGTTTTAGATGAATACACTAACCATATTAAGTGTATAAAACATATACTAGCACGATGGATGTATTGTGTCTTCTATTATCTCCTGAAATTAGTGTTTTTCAATAAGGGCATTATAGTTTGTGGTGGTTACTGACCATTATTGTATCACTGAACATGTCAGGATATTTTCATCTCTTGTCAAAAAGCACTCATATCTGTAGAATATAGGTTGTTTTCATTGGAAAAAAACTGCAATTGAGATCTATTTGTTAAATGTCAGGGTTAAGTGTTTAATACTTGCTTGTTGCCATGACCTTTTTTTAACCATGAGCTTTGAATGTGTTTTAATTAGGTGTGGTGCCTAATTATAGGACCAAAAAGAATTTGTTTACAAAGCTAATAATTTTAATAGGTTAAAGACTACATACATATAAATATGCAAATATTTTGTTATATTAGTCATTACTGTATAGTGAAAACAGTTTTGTAAGCAATCAGATTGACATTTTTGACTTGGAAATGTAGGTAGCACAAAGTGAAGCTGAAAAGAAATTGAAGAAAGATGACAAGAAGAAAGAACTACAAGAGCTAAATGAGCTGTTCAAACCTGTAGTTGCTGCACAAAAAATAAGTAAAGGTAAAATTTTAAATGTCAGAGTACTATTTTATCAAATATAATTCGTGTTCCAAACTTGACTTGTGAGGAGCTGGAGTGATGGCTCTTGCTCTTAAGGAGGACCTGGTCTCAGTTCCCAGCACCCACAGCAGGTGGCTCACAGTCATTCATAACTCCAGCTCCAGGGGATCCAACGCCCTGGCCACCTCAGGCACCAGGTACATATGTGGTACATGTACCTACATGCAGGCCAGCACTTACACATAAAATAAATTTTTAAAAAATTTTTAATTACTTTTAGTCCCAGCTCTTGGAAGGTAGGGGCAGGCAGATCTGTATGAGTTCAAGGCCAGCCAAAGCTAAACAGCAAAACCTTGTCTTAAAAAAATAAATAAATAAAAACAACTTGATTGTTTTCTGGAGTTTTGTTCTTTGTGTTTGGATGGGGGTAGTCTTTAGGAGCCAAGACAAAGCTGTGGTTTCATAAATTGTAAGTCTCATACATATTTGGGGGAGTATTCTTCCATTCCTGTTTTCCTTTGCCTCCTGCCTTAGTGACTCAACAGTGAAGGAACTCTAGAATAACCTACATGTTTGGGTTTCCACTTCTGCCACTTACTTTAAGAATAGAAGAAAAACAAAGAACTTTAAAGAAATATCTAACCAAACACCACTATGTGCTACTTTCTCTCACATTAGTAAATAGAAAATAATAAGTTAAGCAGAACTAACTATATCCCAGGTACAAGCTACACCGTATCATCCAGCAGCCTATAAGAAAGATCGAGGGGCGGGGGGACATAAACAAGGAACAGCCAACACCTGCAGCAGGAAGGGGGTCCTGGAAGTGGGTTGCCTGCCTGAATACAGATGTTACTTCCCGTTTGATACAGGTGCAGATCCCAAATCTGTGGTGTGTGCATTCTTCAAACAAGGACAGTGTACTAAAGGAGATAAATGTAAGTTCTCTCATGACCTCACTTTGGAGAGAAAATGTGAAAAGCGAAGTGTTTACATTGATGCCAGAGATGAAGAACTTGAAAAAGGTATTTCTTAACTTTCTCTTAAAGTTTGAAAATAAATTCTTTTTTTTTTGTTGTTTCTTACTACTTAGTAATAGTAGAGTATTAACTAGCATTGTTCAGAACAGTTGGGGTTTTGCATAAATTTTAAATAAATGATGCTTAGAATACAGTGATGTAATTTGGATTTGGCCATTTTACTTCCTTTCTGTGCTAACATCTCATTTATCTAAACTGATTAAGGAGCTTGGGTAGATAATTTGCAATGCTATGTATGCTGTTTTTGCTGCTTCAGAAAAAATTGTTAGATTATGAATATTACCAGTCTGTTTAGAGGCCTGTACTGTGGGAGCAGGAGATCAAAAGTGCTTGTTGTGTCTTCTTTCTGTAGATACTATGGATAATTGGGATGAGAAAAAGCTGGAAGAAGTAGTAAACAAGAAGCACGGTGAGGCGGAAAAGAAAAAACCAAAAACTCAAATAGTATGTCCTTTTCTTGAATTGAGTTGCTGTGGCATTTTTTATTAGGGAGAATTTTATGGCAAGGTATTGATGTTTTCTACTGGACCGTTGAGTATTAGAAAATGCATTTCACCAACATAACTATAATACATCAAGCTTTATTTTTGGAATTTACAAGTTGTTTTGTTTTTTAATTAGAATGTTTTAACAAAATTGGTCTAAAAGCTGAGTAACTAAGTCTCCTAAATGCAATTTTCTGAAATGATTTTACTTCCTTAACTGTGGGTTACCATAGCTGGACATGGTAACATATACCTGTAATTCCAATAGGTAGATTACATATTCCATGCTGGACTAGGCTATATAAATAGACTCAAAAAAACAGGATGGATACAATGCATACTTAGATAAGAATCTTCTATCTTGTGGGTAGTGATGGAAGTAGGCTTGTCATTAATTGTTTGATTTTAATACTTTGGAAGTTTTTTTAATTGCTAGGTCAAAAATATTTTTTACATATGAATTCCAAAATGTGTTTTTTGGTAGGTAGTAGCTCTAGAGTTCTGGGAAATCTGCCTTTAAAAATTCAGATTATTCCTCTGCTTCTGTACTCACTCAATATATCTGTATCCTGAGTACATGTCTAGCAAGATTCTGCTCTGCTAGAAGACTTAATAAATAAGCATTGGTTCGTGTACACTCCTTGCTTTTTTTGGGAAATGGATACTGGTGATTTTTTATTTGTGGAGTTGCTGCCTGACATTTGAGCACAGTTGCACTTTGTACCATTTATGTTTGCAGATCACTTCTATGTTCCTTTTGAACCTTGTACCGCTATGACTCATGTACAGAGTTGCTGTTCAGTCAAGTCATCGCAGTAGGGTTTATGTCATTATTGCTAGGATTTGTTTTTGTTTTGTTTCATTTTTTTTTCTTTATTGTGCCTTGCAGTGCTAAGAGTTAGACCTTGGACTGGATTTATTTTTAAAAATTATACTCTTGGGGATTATATTTACAAAGGCTAACTGAAACATCCAGAGTAGAGGCTTTGGATTTTGCCAGTATACTGCGTGGTTTGGTTTTAATTAATTATGCGTAACATTAGTGTGTGTATGTGGTATGTGCACATGAGTACAGTGCCTGTAGAAGCCAGAGGCATAGTCAGATCCCCTAGAGCCTGAGTTAGAGGCAGTTTTAAGCCTTCTGACATTAACCACTGAGCTATCTCTCTAGCCCCTGGCTTGGTTTTTGAGAACTGGGTCTCTGTAGCCCAGGCTGGCCTTGAACTCTTAAACAGTTCTTGCCTTGGCTTCCTGAGGCCTGGAATTACAAAGGAGTTAGCCACCGGACCTGGCAATGTATTAGACATATTTTCAAACATTTTTGTGTATAAGTGTGCTTTGTACATAAGTTAGCCTTAGGATGTGAGTATTGTTAGTTGTTCATATATGTAAGCAACTCAAAGTGAGATAGATTTACACTGCACCACCACTTCTGAATATTACTGTTTCTATAGGTGTGCAGACATTTCCTTGAAGCTATTGAAAATAACAAGTATGGCTGGTTTTGGGTGTGTCCTGGAGGTGGCGACAATTGCATGTATCGCCATGCACTTCCTCCTGGGTTTGTGCTGAAGAAAGACAAAAAGAAAGAAGAGAAAGAAGATGAGATTTCATTAGAAGATCTAATTGAGAGAGAGGTAACAAATATCTTTTCTCTTAAAAGCTATTTTTAATTATTTTTGTAAATTCTAATATTAACCACTTGGGGGCAATAGCATGTTAAGAAAGGAAAAATAATATGCCCTTTTCCTAAAGTTATTGTACTTTAACTACTCTTGAGTTTCTTAAATGTCAGGTTTACCGATGACATTACCAAACATGCTGTAATTATAGGAATGTGTAGGGGTTTGTTTTTAAAGCACTAGCTACTGCTTTTTTCATACCATGGGGTTATTTTACATGCTTTTTTATGCCTCGTTGATGGGCCTTTTAGGTTCTTTGCTTGGTGTCCTTTTCTCTTTGTAACATAATCACATGAGTGTGGAAGGAAACCACTCCTCCAGGTTCTGGTTATATATTTTACCTTTCCGGTCAGAGGAGAAGTAGTCTGAGTGAAGAGCTTCTTCAGCTGCTGTTCTCTAGCTCAGTGAAGTAGATGATTGTGTGAGTTGGAGGGCGTTGAGGATAGGATGAAGTTGAGATTATTGGGGACTCTAGATTTAGGATTGTTTGCTTCATTGTGCGTGTGAGTGACTAATACTAAGATTGTATACACTTCGTAAGTGGCTGTGTTGTGTGTCACACAGGATGAAATAATGGAGTGGGATGTTAGAGTCCAGAGTGCTGGAGATGGTTTTTACCCTAGTTCCACCACTTCCTGACTGTTCATGATTGATGAGTGTGCTGCCACCCTCATCAAGGTGTTTGTGGAGATCAACGTGGTAGTATAGAGAGCTTTCAACAGTGCACGGCCAGCTGATACTTAGTTTTCTACCCATTTATTACTTATACTCCTGAGAAGTGCAGGTGATATTGTGCTTTTTGGTTTTATCTCTCATCTGAAAGAGCACAAATGAAGCTTGGATTTATTATGATATTTTTTTAATCTATGAGTTTTACCAACAGTTTTTCACATCAAACTTTTCTGCTCAAGTTAAGAGATTTATCTCAAAGTGTTAGCTGGGTTTGTGGGGGGTGTGGGGGGGTAGTAGTAGTTTCACTCATTGCCATGCAAAGTAAAAGTACCATAGTGTAGTCTATTTCCTGTTTTAGGGCAGTCATGGGGAAACGATTACCTACATTAAAAGGAAAATGCTGTTAAATAACTACAAGTGACTTTAAATCTCTTCCCTCTGCAGCGTTCTGCCTTAGGTCCAAATGTTACCAAAATCACTCTAGAGTCTTTCCTTGCATGGAAGAAAAGGAAAAGACAAGAAAAGATTGATAAGCTTGAACAAGATATGGAGAAGCGGAAAGCGGACTTCAAAGCAGGGAAAGCACTGGTGGTATGTCCCAGACTCACCCCGATGGCCCCTCATTCTTCTGTCTCACAGTTTTTAAAATGCAGGATTCTGTCTGTCTTTAGTCTAGGCAGTGTGTCTAGAAGTAATGGTAACTTCCCCTGAGATGATGATATATTGTGTGTCTGAATAGATCAGTGGTCGTGAGGTATTTGAATTTCGTCCTGAACTGGTCAATGATGATGATGAGGAAGCAGATGATACCCGTTACATTCAGGGAACAGGCGGTGATGAGGTAAGACCAAGCTTTGACCTCCCATGTTGATCCTACTGGGGGGGGAGCGATGGTAGAGAGAACAGAAACATGGTTAAAAGCACCAGCCACTGGCCAGACTGGAGTTCAGGTACTATTCCCATCAATAAGAAACTTTCTCTAGACCTCCACTCTTACCTGCAGTGCAGTTAAGTAGTTCCTAACCCAGGCTGCTTTGAGAATGAATGAGTTGATTGATGTTTATTTTAGGGTTGCTTTCTTTATAGAAAATTTAGTATATGCTGAGTGGTGGTGGTGTACATTTTTGATCCCAGCGCTTGGAACACAGAGGTAGGTGGACCTCTGAGTTCAAGGCCAGCCTGGCTTACAAGGCGAGTTCCAGGACAGCCACGCCTGTTACACAGGGAAACCCTGTCTTGAAAAAACAAACTAAAATAGACCTTAGTACAGTGCCTTGATGCATACAGTTAAGTGCTATGTGCAAAAGATGTTTAAAAAAAAAAAATGTTTTCCCTTAAAATTTGTTCTGCAAAAACAGTCAGGGATTAAGGTCACCATATAAATAGTAAAGAACATGCAAGAATAGCAGTTCTTTAGCAGTTCCATTAATACATCATACAGTTTTCTTGTGTCATTGTCATGGAATTCCAAATTGAAAGAATGTCAAACTCCAAAACCATGATTCCAGAGAAGGAAACTTCAGACACAGTATTACTGCTTTTTTTTTTTTTCCTTCTAAAAGATTAAGGGGGGAAAATGAGTTTTCAAACAGTAGTTGATCACTTGTTTTCTCTTGGTAGTAGTAATAATTTTGTTTCCAGAAGATAATGTGTCAAGATTAAAAGTGAGTTGAGGAATTTTAATTTGTAATAATGTTGCTTCTCTCTGTTGTTAAGGTTGATGATTCTATGGGTGTCAATGACATAGATGTAAGCCTGTACATCCCAAGAGATGTAGAAGAGACAGGTATCACTGTAGCCAGTCTTGAAAGATTCAGCACATATGCTTCAGATAAAGATGGTAAGTATGCTGCCCTTTTCAGAGTTCCAAAGAACTAGTAAACTATTTAGAGGGAGCTAAACTGGCCTGGGCAAATGCAGGCTCTAGACTGGAAATGTGAACATTTGGCTAAATAAAAAGGGTAGTGGAAGCTGTAGAAAAGAATGACATAATGGATATTGAAACCATGGACTAAACTTAGAAAGAAACTGAAAACGAGTTTAGAGATGCAGCTTTTTAGTATTCTCTAAAGTTCTGTGTAACTATTTACAGACAAAAACAGGCTAAAAGTCATCTGCACTAGGGTCAGAATGAATGAGCTCAGCTAGTCAGAGTGCATAGCTTAGCAATCTAGAATATACTGCACACAACAGTGTTACAGGACAGACCAAAAAGGAAGTGTTTACAAAACACACAGCACTTGAGTGAAAGCATTCAGAGACTTGAGTTTCAGGGGATAGTAGAATCACAGGTAATTTCTTAGTTGCAGTTAGGAAAAGGGATACTGGAGTAAGATGCTTGTGCTAAGACAGTGGAGAGCTTGGGAGAAGGGGACAAATGAGTACAGACCAAGTGTCAGAAGCAGTGTGGGCACGGGAGGGGCTTTAGATGTGAGAAGTATGAATGTGTGTGTCAGACAAGGAAAAAGACCCTGCTAGGGGAGGAGGGAAAAGGAACAAGTCCTGGGGTCCCAGTAACAGTTTACAGTGAGAATGGAGGGAAGGCTTCCTAGGGACTGTGTGGACATGAAGATTGGGTTTACATCTCTTGTACCTTGAGTAGGAGGTTTGAAGACTAAGTTAAGGATGCATGCTGTGAGAGAAAAGCACAGCGGAATACTAATTAATACAAAGGCTGGAATACAGAAGACCAATAAACCTGAATTTTATTATGAAAGTATGCAAATTCTAACTTAAACAAGTGGTTTACCCTCCCGAGCTCTGAGATTGATAGCAATGCAGAGACTGATTTCCTCTTTCTAAGTGGGGCTGTGGTGACAACATTTGAAGTTCTGATCCCTATGCCCTGGTGACCAGAAATGTTTAAATGAACTAAAATTGAAACAAGGCTGTTAAATTGTCTTTGTGTTAGTGTTGTCGTTGATCAAGAAGAGGCAGCAGCGTCTTTGGTTTCTCGTTTATGGCCTGCCCTTGCTGCAGGAATTTCAGGGAAATAATTCTGAGAAAGGAAGACAGGCATCAGTCTGCTTTCAGTTGCCACTGTAATAATGTCTTTTATTTCTAGGCGTTACTGATTTCAGTTTTGTTTTCAGAGAACAAATTAAGTGAAGCCTCTGGAGGCCAGGCTGAAAATGGTGAAAGAAGTGATTTGGACGAGGACAGCGGAGTGGGGGGACAAGAAAATGGATCCATCGATGCTGTTCCTGTTGATGAAAATCTGTTCACTGGGGAAGATCTGGATGAACTAGAAGAAGAGCTAAACACACTTGATCTAGAAGAATGACACCAGACAAGTCAAGGAAGAAAATCAGGTCAGCTCAACATGATCAACATGAACTGAAATTGACTGCGTTAATTGCTTTGCCACCTAGAATCAACAGGATGTTCATTTCCCCGTGATGATTCTGGAGGGATACTGTCCTCCAAAAAAGGAATACTCTCCCTCCGTCTTCTCTTCTGACCTTGACTACATCTCCTATTAAGTTCAGAGTAGTTGATAACAATTGAAAACGGTCATTACAGAAGATGATTGTTGTTGTAACTGTCCACTCCCATAGGAAGTGTAACTGCTTCTCCAGCTTTTGGTTTTCATTGGGCATGTGTTATTTCCAGGAACAACAAATTCATACTTAAAATACTTTCCGTTTGATGCAGTTTTTAATGAGTGGTTTCCTTTCCTTTGTATTTATATGTTTTAAAGACTGCCTGAAAGGTGAGCACTGTACTTGATAAAGGAAACTGCATATGCAGGTTCAGTATTGTCCATCTGGACAATTAGGTGGACACTGAGAATGAACTTGGTCAACCTGACAGGGTCAGCTACAGTGCCCTGTATTAAAGCTGTTTAAAGTTCTCCCTCTTTTTTGCCAATAAAGTTGTAAATAAAAACCATCATACATCCAAATCCAACTCCGGTCTTTTTACGTTTTTCTGTGAAGAGTTTCTTAAAATTCCTAGCTTGGTATTTTAATTAATATTGATTATATTAGCTGTGTGGGTATCATAGACACAAAGATTTAATGGATTTTCTTGGTACATGTTCTATAACCATGGAGTGCTGACAATGTTATTTTTCATTTCTTAAGTACTTAGTTAATGTACTTGTTACTTTAATTCTGGAATTGTTACATTACCTAATTAAATGGTTACTACAGTTAAATACTTCCTTGGAACCAACATTACATAAAGTTTGATTACTCTGTTTGCAAGAAGGTAAGCAAATTCACCAGTAAACTTGGGGCTGAGGGTCTTGGCCATTGATGTCCCTTGAAAATTTAGAGTAATAGCATATTTTAAATAGACGTTAGGTTTTTAATGGCATACTTAGCACTAGATAACGTTAATCATGGTTTTGTGTTTTTATGGGGTTATTTACAAACGTGGATTTTTAGAAATTTTTTTTTAAGTATCTAAGAAAATAGCATTAAAATATCAGGTGACCTAAGCCCTAACCAGTTTTCTGCCTCAGAGAAATTGTATCATAAGTTTCTGGGTTTTAGTTTTTTATTTACCTATAAATTTTAATACTGATTGTGGTTTTAGGATATAGCTCACTTAAGAGTGCAGAAGACCCTAGTTCTGAAATTTCTTTTAAAAACCTGTTTTCTACAAGTGCTTTCAAAATCTAACTTAAGAAAAAGAAAGACTATATATCTTATTAATTGATAACCTCAAAGTTTATAAAGAATTTTGTTTTTTAGCTCTTATAGTTAACGTTTTCAAATATAGAATATAATGAACCAAGTTTATTTCCCATCTACTTTTTATATAAAAATACTGTTTTATACTTTATATCTACAAAGTATTTCTTCCAGTCTTTTTGGGAAGAAGTTTGATTACTTAGTGAATTATCTAATGACAAAATAGTCTAAAGGGCTTACGTCTTTTTTGTATTGTTCACATTAATGTCAGTCTACATTAATGCAGTTAATATGAAATTGAGTGTGCTTTTCCAATCTTAACTTTAGTTTTTATTACAAATTTCTCTTACATAATTCCCATGTAACACATCTTTGTATTCTAATTTCAGTGTGTAACTTTATTCATTTTAAGAGATCTGGAGTTTAGAAAAATCATGAACGTAAATATAAGTTTTCTACAAGAGAGGAAATATAAGTTTGCTTATATGCTCTATTAATATGCTCTATTAAATGAGCTCTTTTCTCCTTACATAAGTTGGAGTTCATGAGATCATACTTATCCTATGTTCAGTAAGCCCATTGTGTGACCTCATGTTTGACAGTCTAATTCAGAATAGTCTGAATTTCACCTTACCTTTGCATAATGGCTTCTCATAATCTAAGCCCCACTCTACATGAACTAATTGTATAATATATCTAAGTCATCCATTGGATGATTTTTCAATATGATAGTAACAAAACTGCAGGTTCACAGGTTTAGATACAGATTATTAAGAAAGCCTAATGGCCAGCTCCAAACTTAAGCATGAAGTCAACAGAGGGCATTTGGGACAGAAGTAGGTAGATTATTGTGAATGTCTTCTTATATCCAGGATGAAAGCTTTGTGTAGAGAATATTGTCATCACAGACTATAGATCTTCATCACATTTGTTCAGTATAGGACTATTCTGATATAAATACTGTTAAGTAAATATTTGCAAGTACTTATCACTGTTGATATACTACAAACTTAACAGTGAGTATTTCAGTAAGTGAATTTTCAAAAATACCAGAATTAAAAATGGACTACCAAAGCTGGGTGGTGGTAGCACACCCTTTTATCCCAGCACTTGGGAGGCAGAGGCGGGCATATCTCTGTGAGTTTGAGGCCAGGCTGGTCTACAAAGTGAGTTCCGGGACAGCCAGGGATACACAGAGAAACCCTGTCTATGAATGAATGAATGAATGAATGAATGAATGAATGAATGAAAATGAACAACCAAAATCTTGTTTTGAATTTTTCAATCCTTAAGCATATATTTCTAATGATAACTGTTTGCTGAATAAAGATAATAGTTCTCAATTAGTAGAGATTAATAGAAGCTAACTTTTAATTAAAGTAGAATTTGGTGATGTATCTCTTTTTATATCTTCATCGACAAACCTGGGTAAAACATTAGTACAGGGTGCTTTTAATACTACTTTTCTTGCGTTGTATATTTTCTCTTGTATTATTGTTTTTGGTAATGTAGAAAGAAAAAGTGTCTTTTTATTCATCTAGTTAGTAGATAATTTTACACTTTTCACATAGACAACATTTTTTTTTTTTGGTGCAATATATATAACCTGAACTATCTAACCTATTTTAAGATATCACCTCTTTGTGTTTTGGATGTATGTTTTAGAAGGAGAATATCAGAAATAATGATAGTATATTATTATTTGGTATATCTATTGGCCTAGCTATTAATATAGATACTTTGCAAATAATCTGTAATCAAACTTTGCAGTGACATTTTGGGGGTTTTTTGTTTTGATTTTGTTTTGTTTTGAATCAAGGTCTTAATGTAGTTCAGGCCTTGAATTGGCACTGTAAGCCAAGGGTAATCATGAACTCTTCCAAAGCATTGGGGCTGCAGGAGTGTGCCACCTTGATCAGCTTTTTGGCGACTTTGTTGTTTTCTTTCTAGATTTCATTGTGATTTGTTGTTTGGGTGACTGGGAGGGGTGGTAATGGAGATGTCCTTTGTGAAAATAACATGGTGGATATTTATCATGCAAGAGTTATTTTGTACCTAGTCCCGAAGACCAAAATCTGACAGCTGATCTCATTTTCAAACAAATGTATCTAAGACTAGCATACCCTTGTGGAGCTCAAGTACCAGGACCTAATGTGCCTTAGTCCATCTAGTAAACCTTGCACTGTTAACTCAAAAGACAGTAAAGTCTGGGGATGTGGCTCAGTGCTGCAGGGCTTGCCTAGCATGTACAAGGCCCTAGGTTCAATCCCTGGCACTGGATGGTACGGGAGAAGGCAGCTGTAAGTTACACTTTAGTTTCCTTCCAAATGTGCAGCTGTGTTTCATTTGGTCTGAATCCTAAATTGTACTTATGTCTTAGGAAACTGTATGTAGTCACCATTATGACTTCTAATACTGTACGTTTTCAGAACAACCTTCCATCATGTACAGAAATATATCAGAGAATGTATCATTAGGGGTATTTCAGCAACTGAAACTTGACAAGCTGCAGGCATATTGTGTGATAATGTGCACTAACTTTAGATGCTTCTAGAAGTATCTATCCTTGAGTCTTGACACTGCTAATAACCAGGGGAAGGGAAAGCCTGAGCAGGTAAATCTGGTTTTGGTCAGTAGTTTTGTATTTAACATTTAAACAGAAAACAACTAGATATATGGAGCCAGGTGTGTTAATGACACACATTACACCATTCTGTTGGCCTGGTATGCTAAGAGCTATAAGATATTCCTAGATGTCTTGTACTGGTTACCCACAACAGAGAGAAGGGGTTGGGATTTTTTTTTTTTTTTTGGTTTTTCGAGACAGGGTTTCTCTGTGTAGCTTTGCGCCTTTTCCTGGAACTCACTTGGTAGTCCAGGCTGGCCTCGAACTCACAGAGATCCACCTGGCTCTGCCTCCCGAGTGCTGGGATTAAAGGCGTGTGCCACCACCGCCCGGCGGGGATTTATTTTTAACTTCTTATTCTAGTTGGAAAATAGTAATAGTTATGTATATTTTTGATCCATTAACTTTTTTATACTGGAGACCCACCTCCGACCCCCTACTGGGAAGGAAAGTAATCGTTTGATGGCATGTTTCATGATGTAAAATTAAAAGAACTGTAATCTAATTTGAGATGAGTGTTCCAATTTTTAGTGCATGTGTCATGCTTTCCCCCAAAGTAATTTTCTAACTGAAAGGACAATGTGTGGGCTATCTGAAATGCAGCCTGATGGGACTTGGCATGGTGACTCATACCTATGACACTTGGGAGGCGGAGAGGCAGGAGGATTTTGAGTTCTAGGCCAGGCTAGACTGCATAGCAAGACTTTATCCTGAAAAGTTTCAAAAATAAATGCAGCCTCAGAACCACTTAGATGTACAGGAGGCCATAGACATCTGCCTTTGTGCTCTCCTGAAAATGGACTTTTTTTCCCCCTTCCCTTTCCTCCCTCTAAACCATCCCATGTAACCATTCCACTCTCCTTCAAAGTCATGGCCTCCTTGTTTTCATTAATTGTTAATGCATGAGTATGGATATACATATATGCTCCTACGTAGAGCCTACAGTTCGTATTTTTATAAATGTAATGACCTCAAAATTAGTGAAAACTAAAAGTTAGTAGGTCTGTTACTTGGTAGTTTCTGATTATAGGCATCTGTAAAAGTCAAAATTATGAAGGGTGAAAGATAGCTTTTATTAAAAAAACAAGATACAAATAATAGAGGTATTAACACAGCTGAATTATCCATAAGGTGAACAAGTGAGCTAGGGCCACGTAATGTTTTTAAGGCCATATTATTAAACAGAAGTGTATTTAATAATATGCTAATATTCATATACCTCTGTGTCTATGTAGCATGCTACTGTACAAAGAAAAATGCAAGTCAAATTTTTTCATTAAAAATGTTTTTCTAGGGCTGCAGAGGTGACTTGGTGGTTAAGAGCATTTGTTGTCTTCTGGAGGATGCATGTTTGATTCCCAGCAACTACATGGTAGTTCACAACTCCAGTTCCAAGAGATCTGACTCTCTGGGCATTAGTTGTGCTTGTGATACACATAAGTACATGCAAACAGAACACTCATACACATACATAAATCTTTGAGGGGTGGGATTCCAGACAGGGTTTCTCTGTATATCTCCGGTTGTCCTTGAACTCACTCTGTGTAACAGGCTGGCCTCCAACTCAGAGCCACCTACTTCTTCCCTAGTGCTAGGATTAAAGGCTTGTGCCACCACTACTAGCTAAGATTCTTAAATGCATAATGTGAAGTAACATCCTTCATGTTCCCTGAAGAGAAATATGTGGCATTATCAATCTTTAAAAGATTGTCAATCTTTTTTCATTTTTTTTCCTTAGATAGTTAAAGACAAAATGCAAAACTGACTGAACTTGTCCTGAGGCAAACAGCTAAAGCTTAGGAACAAACTAAAGTGAGCCCCTGCGGTTTCAGGTGTTGCCCACAGACTTAGGCAGCTAACAGGTTTCTTCTTGTGCATTGCTGCTAACAGGTTTCTTCTTGCACTTGGGCCTGTATGTCTCATTTCATGGCATAAGTGAATAAGAGTCCGTACATTACCTATAGACGTTCAAAGACCTTTCTGTGAGAAATAGAGCAGTAGTTTACATTGGGTTTTGAATGGAGATGTGGGCCACCATTTTAAGTAAAACTTCTTTTTTAAACTGTGAGCTTAAATTGTAAACTATTAGATCACTTGGGGTGGTACACACCTTTGATACCAGCATTTTAGAAGCAGAGTTTGAGACCAGCCAAAGCTACATAGTAAAATTGTCTGAAAAACAAAGAAAACTCATAAGTTAACACCTAAGCATAAAGTAAATAAAGTCTCAAAGATTCCTGTAATTTACAGGAATCCCTATAAATTTGAAACTAAAGTTTTCAAATATCTTCACTCAATTTTTAACAGCTTTAAGGTAAAATTGGGACAGTAAACATCTGATATGTAACAGCTGATGTATTTACCAGTGAAACATAGTCAATATATAATGTATGCTTATCTTCCCAAGATTGTTCATGCACCTTTGTAATCCTTTCCTAAAATGAGCACTTAATTTACATCCCCAGGAAAGTAATAATCACTCTAGGTTAGTTTGCATTTTTATAATTTTATTGGAATCATGTTATTTTATTTGTTTATTTGCTTTCACTTGGCATAATTGGAAATTACAGGTAGTAACAGTACATTTCTGGAAATTGCTAAGTACTATTCGTCTGAATGCATATAATGTAGTTTGTCCATTCACCTGTTGACTGGTATTGTTTGTTTCTGGTTAGGTGCCTTTACAAATAGTCACCTGACTAGTCATGTACAGATCTTTATATGAGCAGTGCTTTCTTTCATTTTTATTTTTAACATTGGTTTATAAAGGTTCTACCATTCCTTGATGTGGTGGTTGGTTTTAAAGGAGGTAGGCTAAAAGTTTGTTTAAAATTTCTTATTTCTAACCGGGGGGGGGGGGGGTTGCACACCTTTAATCCCTGCACTCAGGAGGCAGAGGCAGGCAGATTTCTGTGAGTTTAAGGCCAGCCTGGTCTACAGAACTAGTTCCAGGACTACACAGCGAAACCCTTTCTCTAAAAAACAAAAACAAATGTATTATTTCTTTATATGTGCTGGTGTGAGTTTATACATGATGGAGGCCAGAAGAAGGCATCAGATGCCCTGGAACTTGAGTTACAAATGGTTGTGAGCTGCCATGTGGATACTGGGAACCTGAATCTGGGTCCTCTGCAAGAGCAGTAAGCATATTTATTTAAGCTCTGAGCCACCTCTCCAGCTCCCAAAATGCAGTTTTTGCATGTAGTGAACAATCCAGCTGGTGTTACTCCAGTTGTTGAAAAGACTGAATTCATCTTACATCTTTATAGGCAGTCAAACAGCAGTTCTGTTTTTTGTTTAAGGCCCTTTTGTGGGGGGAGGGGGTAAGCCATATTCTAAGGAGTTGTTTTCTTTCTGTTTATGGATTGTCTGCATGCTTTTGTGCTACAAAGACATTCTTGCCTTTTTATGATCTTAAATAGAAAGCATTCAGCATGTATGGTGACTCAATGGGCCATCTTCACAGCATGCTGTATTTTAATTTCTGGATTTAATTAAATCAGTTAGCTTATTGATGAATCTCTGTAGTTTATTTTTTTGGTGCTGGGAATTAAATCATGATCATTAAATCTCTTACATGATCAGCAAATACTTTCATTGTTTCATCATTTCAATTCATTATTCATCCTTTAATTCTATAAAAAGGGAATCTCCCAAATAAATTGTTTTGCTCTCAGAGATCTTTTCATGTAAAAATTAGTGACAATATATTTAAAGCCTTGTAGACTTTATGGAAGCTCAAGTGTTCGGTCTGTTGCATCAGTAAAGGCCCAAACACACTGCAGTGTTGTTTCCTGTTGGATACCTTCTGAGAACACCATAGTTTCATCATGGTGGGAACATGATAGCACTAATAGGAACCCTGATGATGAGGGTCAGCAGAGTTACATGGACAGATGTGAAGAGATGTGTAAGGCTGCTGTTGGTGTAATAAAGCATGCTGGTTTTTGTTGTTAGAATCCACTTTTGTTTGTTTTTGAGATGGAATCTCATAGTGCAGGCTGGCCTCAAAACTGGGTATGTGCAGAGGATGACAGGAGGAGTTGAGTTTGATCCCCAACACCCTTATAAAATGTTGGGGTTGTTAGTCCAGTGCTGAGAGGCAGAGACAGTGAATCCCAGGGGCTCACTGGCCTGCCAATCTAGCCTAATGAGATGCCCCGGCCAGTGGGGTGTCAACGGGGGCGACCCACCTGTGGGAGAGAATGAGAGGGATGGGAGACACGAGAGAAGACAGCAAGACAGTGGGTTCTGATCAAGCTGCAAATTTTATTCTCCTCAGCAAGGCTTATATGGCATGGGAGGGGGAGGGAAGGGGTGCACGACTTGCCGTACGTGCAAGTGAAGGGCTACGTGCAAGTTATGAGGCTGCTAGGTGGTAAGGTCACTGGTCAGGGCCCATTGTTCTGTTGCTATGCTACCTGACCTGCCTGACCTGTTCTTTATCTTTGGGGGCATCTGGTTTAGGGCAGGGGCTTGTTCTCTGGCTTAGCTAATACTTTTCCATGGTCCATGTTTGGTCTCTGACAATGAGAGAGCCTTAGATCCAAGTGAGAAACCCTGTCTCGGGGGCTAGTGCAATGGCTTAGTGGATAAAGATGCTTGTTGCCAATACCGATGATCCGAGTTTAATCCCAGGGACCCATGTGACAGGAAAGAACCAACTCCTGGAAGTTGTCCTCTGACCTCCACGTGTGTGCCATGGTACACAGGCCCACACCTAATTAGAAGCACAGTTTTCTGGTAGTTTGAATAAGATGTCCCCATAGTCTTGGGCATTTGAACACTTAGTTCCAGTTGATGGCACTCTTGGAAGTTGAGGAGCTGCAGTTTTGTTTGAGGAAGTGTTTCACTAGAGGCGCACACTTAGAGAGTTTAAAAACTAGAGCCATTTCTAATGCAAGCTTTTGGCTTCTGCCTGGGATTAGCCGTTCTTGCTACCATGCCTGCCATACTTCTCTACCATAATGATGATTGAGTCTTACCCCTCTGGGACTGAATGCCCAAAGATACTCTTCTATAACTTGCCATGTCATGGTATTTTATCGTAGCAATAGAAAAGTAATTAATACAATGGTAAGAGATCGGCCAACCAAAAAAAGTGGTTCCCTTGATGAGTAATAAAAGTCTGCATAATGTGGATTCCCACAACTGCCTGAATTCATTATACAATTCAGCATTCTTAACTGGATACATACATTTCTCTTCTAAGTAGGCCCTAAAACACATTACCTTCTTTCACAGAGAATTATAGCTGAGTTGGTATACTGTGTTTTGGGTTTTGATACAGCGTCTTATGTGGGCCAGGCTGGCTCTGAACTTGATCTACTTTGTTTCAGCCTTCCACTTTTGCCAATAATAAACTTGATGGAAATATTAAGCAGGAAGTAGGCTATGAAGTTGCTCATAGGTTTCCTGACTAGCTATATCTAAACTCAGCTTTCTTCCTGGGCAGTTGGTAATTTCATCTGGCCTGACAGGGAAGCAGTTAACAGAACTGCCTGTAACTCTGTTTGAAACCTAAAATTGGAGGAATTGTAGATCCTTTCCATGTGCTCCAGGCTTTTCTGCCATCTTCGTATTCTGTCCCTTGCCAGCCTCACTTGCTTTCATGATTTCAGTAATCACTTCCACATGAGTGACTATCTCTAGCCCCATATTTCCAATAAGCTGCTCACAGCAACATGTGTTTCCTGCCAGTATGTCAGATTCCAAACTAAAGTCATTGTTTTTCCAAAACCTAGATTTTTTCCCCTCATTATTGGGATTTTATTACCCAGAGACTTGGACTGAAAACAACCAGTCACTGTACCACACTAGGATTTCTCCTACAGCACTGCTCTTTCCTGTTCACGTGGCCACTGTCTTTACCAGGTTCTTATCTTTGTCCATAATTTGACACACATCGTTCATATTTCATACCAGGGATATTTTAGAGTGTGAGGTCATGCCAAAGCAAGTTCTTTTAATAGAAATATTAAGACAACTGATATACATGGGACTGTCCCTTTCAACCTAAGATTATAGTCACCAAACTTATCGTTAACCTGTTTCTTTCCCAGGAAAATCTGCCCTGCCAGATTTAGCTTTTAATAGAACTCTGTTAGTCATGAGTTCTCCCTCTTTGTAATTCTGCATGTCTTATTTTTGAAATACTCCACATTTCCAAATAGGGATAGCTTTAAGAATCTAAAGATGGGGGGCTGGAGAGATGGCTCAGAGGGTTAAGAGCACTGGCTCTCTTCCAGAGGTCCTGAGTTCAATTCCCAGCAACCAAAGACTACACATAATAAATAAATCTTTAAAAAAAAAAAAAATCTAAAGATGGAGTTCTTTCATGCCTTTGAGTCACCAAAACAGAGGTCCCCAAATTCACAGGTAATTTTGTTATTTTGTTGGAGGAAGGTATTGGTTGTAAACTTGGTATATTGGTTGTAAATTTGATAGGACCCCCCCTTAGGAGAGGCCAAGGTATGCCAGTGAAGGATTTCCTGATAAAGTTTACTAAGGTGGGAAAATCCACCCTAAATGTGGGCAGCATCATTTTACAGGCTACATGAAAAAGACAGCGGAGCAGCTGCGTTCAGCATCCCGTTTCTTACCTGCAGTGCACTGTGAGGTCCGGCCTGCTGGTCCAGCCACCACTCCCCTGCGTTCAGCATCCCCTGCTGACCTGCAGTGCACTGTGAGGTCCGGCCTGCTGGTCCAGCCGCCACTCCCCTGCGTTCAGCATCCCCTGTTTCTTACCTGCAGTGAACTGTGAGGTCCGGCCTGCTGGTCCAGCCGCCACTCCCCTGCATTCAGCATCCCCTGTTTCTTACCTGCAGTGCACTGTGAGGTCCGGCCTGCTGGTCCAGCCGCCACTCCCCTTCTCCACTGTAGTAGTCTCCCATGTGCTGAGTTTACAGGCATGAGCCACCAAATCTGGCTTTATTTGCACACTTTGACCCCACAGTGTTGTTTATGTACAACCAACAACTCTTGTCATTCATTTTAGTGCCCTCTCGCATTTTGGTAATGAATATTTAACAATTTGATTACTACATGTTTTACCATCAGATTCATTTATTTTGAAACATTAAGGCTGAGGCCTATGGTGCCTTGACCAAATATTCCATATTCTGCCATAAAAAGATGACCATGACATTTAAGTACATTCACCTTATTCGACCTCACTAAAATTTTTCATCTTGCAAAACTAAGTTTATATTCATTAACTACTAATTCTCCCATTCACTTAGCCCTTGACAAGCATCTTCCCACTGTGTTTATGTTAGCTAGTTCAAATGAATGACATCATACAGCATGACTTCATCCATGTTACCATGTGACTGGATTTATGTTATGCTATGTAGTACTTTGTGTGTGTGTGTGTGTGTTTGGCTCATTTCTTTGATGAATCTCCCATCTCCTGGTTGTTTTAAATAATGCTGTATTAAAAGAAGGGTAGCTGGGCGGTGGTGGCACACGCCTTTAATCCCAGCACTCGGGAGGCAGAGCCAGGTGGATCTCTGTGAGTTCGAGGCCAGCCTGGACTACCAAGTGAGTTCCAGGAAAAGGCGCAAAGCTACACAGAGAAACCCGGTCTCAAAAACCAAAATAAATAAATACATAAAATAAAAGGAGGGTGTACAAATACTTCTGAGCTTCAAGTTTGAATTCTTTCTGCAGTATACTCAGAACTGAAGTTGATGAATCAGATGATGGTGATGTTTTCACTTTTAAAGGAATATCCATTTAGTCTCCATAACATTTCCACCGTTTTACATTCCCTACAACAATACACAGAGGTTCCAGTTCTCCACACTCTCCTCAGTTCAACTCATTTTCCTTCTTTAGAGTCAGTTATTTTATAGTACAAAGATCCAAATTCATTTATTTGTAGATAGCTATCCAGTTCTTTCTCCATTTATTGAAGAAATATTCTTTCTCCATTGTGTAGTCTTAGCATTCTTGTCAGAAATCATTTGACCAGACATGGATGAAGAGAAGTTTCACAAGACTCCACTCCAGATGAAGAACTCCAGGCAGTCAGTGGCTGCTGAGAGGGGGTGAGCAAGTTGTTTCGGGGATAGTGAGGGCAACACTAACTGGACTCAGCAGGTGTGTGTGACAGTAATCACAGAAGGTCATGTACATGGATTCAGGCGGGTATGTGGAGGAATTGGGTTGGGGAGAGCAGGGTGGAAATGATGCAAATACAGTGTATGAAATCCTCAAAAGCATAAAAATCATTGGCTGTTAAGATCTACAGAATCTTTTTGTCAAATCACATCAACTTAATGGCTGTTGCTCTGCAGTAAGTTTGAAAATCAGGAAGTATGCCTGGCATGGTGGTGCACACCTTTACTCCTAGGCAGAGGCTGGCAGATCTGAGTTGGAGGCCAGCCTGGTCTACAGAGCAAGTTCAAGGACAGCCAGGGCTACACAGAGAAACCCTGCATCAAAAAGAAAAGTCAGTAATCCTTATTAAGATTCTTTTCTTCAGGGTCCTTTGAGATCCCATGAATTTTAGGCTGGCTTTTTTCATCTGTTCAAAGGATGCCACTGTGATTGTGGTAAGTATTGCATTGAGTTTGGATCATTCCTGTAGGCATTTTAACAATATGAAGTGTTCATATGGGCATGAATGCTTTTGCAGTTACTTCTCTCTTCAGTGTTTAGCAATGTTTTACCGTATTTTGTGTACAGGTTTTTCACATCCTTGATTAAGTTTAGTGCATAATATTCTATCCTCTTAGATGCCATGGGAAATGAATTTTCTTTGTTGCTGCTGTTTTTTGTGTATGTGCATGCATGCATGTGTGTTTCATGTGTTAATTATATTTTGCAGCTTTGCAAATCTGGATTTTTTTTTAAAAAAACAGGTAAAGTAATATTATCAAAAACCAGATAATTTTATTCTTCCTTTGGATGCCTTTTCTTTCTTTTCCTTGTCTAGTTATCTGGGCAGTGTGGTGTACTGTGGGAACGGCCACCTGTGAAGCTCTTTCCTTCATGCAGAGAGTAGGGTTTCACACGCTGTAGGCTTCACTGCCAAGCTGTTGCCACAGTCTGGCCCTTAGGTCTCGTTTTGAGTTTCCTTCTGTTTCTACTTCGTTGAATACATGTTATCCTTAAAGACTATTAAATTTTTTCCAAAGATTTTTCTGCATTGAGTTCATGGTCTGTTTCTGTGCATTCTCTTAAAGTGATGTAATAAATTGATTTTTATCTACTAAATTGATGATATTATGCATTTCTTTCTTGTTTATATCATCTTACAAGTAGTATGCAAAATAAAATATGAAAAAAATGCATGTATAAAAAAGCATATTCAAGATAAGATCTTACTGTTTAAAACTATTTTAAAAGTTTAAAATGAGACCCAGATACATTGATGTACACCTGTAATCACAGAACTCAAGGATCTGAGGAAGGAGAATTGTGAGTTCAAGGCCAGCCTGGGTTGTTTTTTAAGAAGTAGAGAAAATACAAAAACTTCAAATACTCTAACTCATAATACTCAATATTTTTTCCATTGTGTTTTTTAACTCAATCTTAGAAGCCTTGTTCACAAGCCAGTGAGCTGGACCAGTAGGTAAAGGCCTGATAACCTGAATTCAGTGCTGAGAACTGACTTCTGCAAGTAGTCTTCTGATATCCACACACACGCTATGCATGCACCCCTCACACACACTGAAAATAAATTATAAAAGAAAACCAACCATATTCACATTGTAATTTATAATGGGTTAAAAGTAAGACCATTGTTCTATGAGAAGCTCTTCATTCCTACTGTGTATTATGGAGGTATTGTGGTCACTGATATGAAAATTTGTATTATTTATGTAGAAGAAGACAGTCTATTCAGATACTCACTTGTAAGCAATGGGCTTGCAGGATGAATCAACGTGACCAAGGTCCAGCAGATCCGTTCAGACTGAATCGAACTCTGTGACCAAAAGGTTGTGCAGTGGCATCAGTAAGCTATTGTTAGTAGGATAGCCAGCTAAAGAGGTGATTTGTTGCATCCCTGGAACGTGCCCACAGCAATTCTTTGAGCTATGACTTGGAGGTTTTTTGAGACAGGGTGTGTCACTATGCAGCCCTGGCAGTACTGGAACTCACTTTGTAGACCAAACTGATCAAAATGTGCCTACACATTTTGTTGTCCAGACTGTGAGAACCTAAGCTTAGTTCGGATGGAAAACTTAAGAATACGTTGTGTAGTTCACTGAAGTCACTGCAGAACAGAGAGGGGTCAGTGGAGAAACTGGCCGTGAGTTCTGTCCTAGCTGTGTTTGGTTCATTCTGTCAAATATGGGGGAAAATCTCAAATCACCATTTTGTTTCTTTGTAAAGCACCTCAGCTTCATTCAGCAGACATTTTCACAGCTACTTTGTGCCAAATTGTCTTCTAGGTATTGGCAGTAGCAAGAGCTTTAAAACAACCCCTTAGAGAATGATGAAAAATAAGAGCTGAGCTACTGGGGTGGGTTGTGTAGAGCACAAACATGAAAGTTATACCTAAATTCCCAGAGTTCCGAGGGCTAAGCATGGCTGCCCACATAGGGAAGGGTTTCTTGCATCTGAACTTTCACAAGCCCAAAGGACTAGAGAATATAAATGTGCAGGCAGAGGGGCCCTTTGGACCTTACAGGTAGAAATCCATAGGCAGTGTGACATTTCTCCTCCCGCTCTGTTGTAGCCGTGGGTGCCAAGTCTGTTTCTCATCTTTGTAACGACATGCCGAGCATGTGTGTGGAAAGGTGTGGCTGATTTGGACTGCAGTAAGCTTTTTCTTGACATCATTTAACAGTCTGATCCGACACCATGAACAGTTGCCTTGCTGTGTGAAAGGAAAGTATAACACTCCGCTGCCTCTAAATGAAAGTGGACTGTTAAAGCAGATTCTCGAGAAAGCAGAACAAAAGCAACAAGACGTTTGTAAATTAAAACACATTCTTGGCACAGCACAGTGTTGAACGAGGCAGAGAATATTTTCGACAACAAAAGAGCTGAGCAAAATGAACCTAAAAATGTGGATATCAAACTGAAGGAGTTAGAATATAAGCAATAAACCATGTGGGGCAGCCATCCCAGCGTAAAGACAAAACACTGAATTTTTTAAGACACGTGTTAGGAGAATTGTTGGATAAGGCTAATAGCCATTTCTAAGTGTTGCAAACTCTGGGGAGTATTAGATTATTTCTGCGTGATTTGAAAAATGCAAGATAGGTTTATTGAGAAGGTGCCTGAGGATGAAATGTAGGGTGGTTGTGCAAAGAATTAAGAAACAAGACTGCCCTTTTTCAGTTCTCCTTGTTCTGTGAAGAAAATAAGTAGGCCATCTCAAATGATTTCTTTGTGTCCAGGATATAGCTCATCCCAAATAGCTTTTGCATTGCCCGGGAGCTCACAAAAGGTCCCTCAAGGATTTCTAAAAGCTATGAACTAGTTTGAGTACACTATGCTTTCTTTGTGTGTGGTATCCAGCAGTTCAACATTCAAATAGGCACTTAATAAATTATGTTGCCTTGAATAAGTTAAGTCAGTTTTTTATAGTTTCAGATTTATTGCTACTGGGACAGTCATAAAAGTATCTTTTTTAGAAATGTCACTATACTTTGAACCACATGTAAAAGTAAATTGTTTCTTAGATATGCCTTTTATCACAATTCTTTGCCCACTGATAAGCAAGTTCAGGGAGCTCCTTAAACCATGTTTGGTATAAAACCTCATTGTGTCTGGCAAGAACAGATGAGCTAATACATTTTCTGTTTCAGTTGATTCATGTTCTTGTCATCCTAGGATGGATTCCAAGGACAAGGTAGAGTTCTGTGACTACATGGAGACACGTTTTGTCATTCTTTGATTCGTTAGAAGTGCCATGGAGAATTTGTACCCTTCATTGTTCACAAAAGCCAACTGGTTGTAGGACGAGCTGGATGGTGACAATAAAGCCACATATCATCATCCTTGACATTTGCAGGCTAAAAGGAACTCTTGTTTTGTTTCTGCTTTTCCCACTTGGTTCCCGGCTTCACTCACTGGCTCAGTAAACAAGACTTGTTGTAGAAAGATTGAAAGTCCAAATGCTGTCTGGTGAAAACGCAAGAATCGAAGGCCTACGTACAAATCTTACTCTCCCCCTGCCTTAGCAGCTGGATAGACCATAACCTCCTGACCTCCCTCCATGGTAAAAGGCAGCAAATAAGATTCACCCTGAGGATGTGGAACTCTGGAGAAGTGTATGTGAAATACAAGCAAACAGGCAGCCAGCAATGAGTGTTGGCTTGCCTTGTCTCTTTTCTATTCCTGTTACACATCATGTATCAAGAAGAAAAAGCTGTCACACATTTCTGCATCTTTCATATACACAAATAATACATTCTTACTGATACTAATCATACAAGTCTACCACGTGTAATATCAACAATACTAAATCATGATTATACTAGCAGCTGTATTTTTAAGTTTGTATTACATTTATTGTGCGTGTTCATGTGCACACATGCATTTATATGCATGGACCCATAGCATACATGCAGAGGATAATTTGCTCTACTACGTTAGTTCCAGGGACTGATCAGCAAGCTTTGGGGCAAGCACCTTTGTCCAGTGAGCTATCATACTGGGCTGGGTAAAGTATTTTTCATGAACGTTGATTTCTGAGTTGTTTGAATAATTTTCAGTATACTGTAAGAAACATTAAGTACAAGATCAAGTACAAGGGTAGGCTACCATTGTTTGGCAAAGCTTGATCTAGATTTTTTTTTTTTTTTGGTTTTTCAAGACAGGGTTTCTCTGAGTAGTTTTGGTGCCTGTCCTGGATCTCGCTCTGTAGACCAGGCTGGCCTCAAACTCACAGATCCACCTGGCTCTGCCTCCCAGTGCTGGGATTAAAGGCATGCACCATGACTGCCTGGCTGATCCCAGGAAGCTCACTTTGAGCCAGTTGAGGTAAAGGAGGACTTGCATCTCAGCACTCCAGAGGCAGGTGCAGGCGGAGCTCCTGAGTTTGAGGCAGATTGGTCTACACAGTGAGTTCCAGATCAGTTGGGGCTACAGAGTGAGACGATCTCAAAAACCAAGCCCGCCACTTGGTTGTTTTTGGCCTAATCCACAAATTTGGAACCCAGATAATCCAGAAGGAGAGATTCTTTGTGTTTGTGCTGTGGTTTCAAAGTCTCATGGGTTCAGTGGTTGAAGACTTGGGCCACCCAGAAGATCACTGCAGCACTGCCCTCTGGAAAAAATAAGGTAAATCTTTGGTCCTCTCTCTGCTTGCTGCCGTTAAATCACACCCTCTTTGGACAGTCACGTTTCTTCATCCGTGAGTGTGCCCACTTCTAATGACTCTAACAGGAACATGTTCCTTGGGAAGGCTTTGTGAGTCACCATTTGCGACGGCTCCCAGGACACGGGGGATTTTGATCAATCTGTATTACTTTTTTTCTTGTTAACATGTCTTGTTATAAAGAGTCCCTTTTGATAAGGAGCAAACATCACACTTTGCCTCTCACATAGCTGTCGGCCGTCAGAAAAGTGAAAGTGTGAGCAAAGATGTATTTACTCAGCAGACAGGGAGTCAGTGGCAGGCCAAACCCAACTCCAACGCGGTGAGCCGGTGTGTTGTACTGGAGTTATTTACAGGAGTGTGGGTGAAGGGATTACTTAAAGGAGCAGAAAGGACTCAGGCTACATCACCAAGGCCCACCCTAGCATGGGTGACTGCTCACAAAAGCAGGGAACCTGGGGCACGCTGCAACCCCTGCGAACAGCTCCACATGCCGGAGGGGGGGTCTCTTAAGGTGATCTGAGCCTTCTACAGGCCCTGGGCTGACCTCTGCTTCTTCCAGGTAGCTCAGCTTATCTAACAGTGACTCTCCGCAGTCTTCACTGCTTACATATTTGGGGGTGGGGGTGCTAAATGAAATTATGATGTTTACTACCTGAGCTTGGTGAGAATGTGTTTCACCTGCCTTTAGAATATCCTGCTGTTTCATCTCTCCCTTAGCCTCTTAGGAGGAGCTTCCATCTTAGAGTAAACTGCAACACATCCTGACCACAGTTCTGAAGAGAAAGAAGGTATGAGAATCAACAAGTGAGTTGCCTGGAAAGATAGAGCCCTGGCATGGTAGCGCATGCCTTTAGTACCAGCACTCAGGAGGCAGAGACCACAGAGAGGAACCTGTTCCAAAACAACAACAAAAAGGTAGAGTAGGGTCTCAACCAGTGCAAGACATGAATTTGAAGTGAGAACAACAAGCTGGCTGCTCATCTTCAACTGTTCAGCTGCCCAAGTACACAGCAGAAAAGTACTTTTGGTTTTCGAGGCAGGGTTTCTCTGTGTAGTCCTGGCTGTCCTGGAACTCAATATGTAGACCAGGCTGACCTCAAACTCACAGATATCCACCTGCCTCTGCCTCTGTGTGTTGGGATTAAAGGAATGCGCTAACAGATCTGGCCAGGAAAAGTAGTTTGGTGAGGGGGATGGGGGCAGAACCTGTTATGGCCAGCACAGTAATGATCTGCAGGAGGAAAGAGGTCAGTTTGGTTCAACACACCTTAAGTCACTGGTGTTAGTTCAAACTTCAGGAGTCTGACACCAAGTAGTTTGTTTCAGACTTACTTAAGCACAGCACAATTTGGTGAAAACTTTCCCTGGTAACTCAGTCCCATGTGCATAATAAAGCTTAAGACATCTCTACAATCGTAACTCCTTGTAAAATACATGTGACACCTTCCATAAGGATGAGTTCTGTAGATTGACAAGCTCATGATAAGAGATGATTTTGGACACAATGATAGCACAAAGCTTACCAGGCTATTAGCCACATCTATTCCCAGGCTTTTGGGCAGAAAACAAGTCATGTATCCCTTCCTTTGAAGGGATAACACTGTGTTTAACATCCTAGTTCCTCTAGTGCCTATTTGTAAGCACAAGGACCTCAGTACCTCCCATAAGGGAGGATGAAGGCTAGAGCACAGACTCTGGAGTCAGACTGGGTTCAAATTCTGGTTCTGCCTCTTTGTAGCTCCATGATCTTAAAAGAACTGATTATCTGTAAAGTGAGTATAATGCAGCCTTGTTGTCCCTTTGCAAAGAGATTAGAAGCAGAGAAGAGGTGTACGTATTTCCAGCTTGGTCTCCCAATCTGGAGTTAGACACACATATCCTGTCATAGTCTCGCAGTGTTGACAAGTATAAAGTACACAGAATGGTGACTGACACATGCAAAGCTTGAAATAAAATTTTAATCTGCTGAGAGAGTGAAATAGAAGATTGGTCAGGAAGGCTAGAGGTATATGATGTAGCTCTGTTGGTAGAATGCTTGCCTAGCAGGCACCAGGCTCTGGGTTGGACCCCAACACCGTGAAAACAAGTTTGGTAGAAGTCAGAAGTTCAAAGTAATCATCAGCTATACATCAAGTTTGAGGCCAGCAGGGGCTATGTGAGACCCTTTCTCACAAAAAAACAAGTAACAATAAATAAAAGTAAGGAGAGGTTAGAATGATGAATAATGAACTGGGATTCCACTTCTTTAGATCTTAGTACATATGAATAAAACTTTTGATGTCAGGGAAAGTCCTTCAGGCAAAGGAATGCTGGAATTTTTTTTTTTTTTTTGAACCTCGATGGCTGGGAGGCAGACCTGAAACAATCTCTCATGTAGTTCAGTGATGAAAGGAGAAACATATGCCAAGAAAATGGCAAATATGAGTAATTCTGAGTCTTAGTTGAAAGTGCTCTCTTTTTTTTTCTGCTGTAACTAGTTCAGCGGTCCAGGACTGACTCTAATCCCTGCTCCAAGGCATCTCACGCAATTCGCATACTACCCATTTCATGAGTCTAGAGTTACCTGGAGCTTGTCATGAATCTTCCATGTTCATTCACCTCAAATCCCATATTCTTATTAGCGGGTTTTGGTCAAAGAAATGGAAGTTCCCATGTTTATTACTTTTACACCATTCCATCGGTTTCACTCTTTCCTGCTGATGCAGTGAGTATATCATGTTTTGGTTTTTTTGTTGTTGTTGTTTTTTGTTTGTTTGTTTGTTTGTTTTGTTTTGTTTTTTGTGGAGGTCTTTTTTTAATGTCCCATAAGGAAACATCAGAGACACTAATGAGGTAACAAGGTATTTACCAGTCAAATAATGAACAAGCAAGTCTTGTGCTTAAGGGTGTGGCCTCTGGAGCCATCATCGGCTCTCACCTCCTTTCACTTCTGCTAGTTGGGCATCCTTGATTTGGGTTCTCAGTTTTCTCATTTGCAGATAACAAGACTGGCTGTGAAGATACACAGTGAGTATAAATGTTTAGAACAATACTTGATACTGTTAGGAGCAGCCCGCCAGAGATGAACAACTACTCAGACACAGTTTATAGCCAACTGAAAGTCTTTATTCCAGTCAGTTGAGACTACACTCAGATTTTCAGAGACCTAAGTATAGCCCTGAGCATTTAGACCAATAGGCTTTGAAAGGCAAAAAAACATTTGTTACCTTCATCAGCAGGTGCAGGGAAGGTTTGCACTAGCAAGCAGTTTAACAGAAGCCAAGATAAGCTGTAAGCTTCAGGGGGAGGTCTGGACAAGCAAGCAGTTCAACAGAAGGTAAGATAAGTTAGCTGGGGCATCTTGACCTTGGGTTCCTAGAATAGAGTTGGGTAATTTTCCATGGGATTCTCCATCAAGGAGATCAAATTCTAGTTAAACCTGAAATAGCCTCAGTAAGAAATACAAATTGGCGGGCTGGAGAGATGGCTCAGAGGTTAAGAGCACTGACTGCTCTTCTAGAGGTCCTGAGTTCAATTCCCAGCAACCACATGGTGGCTCACAACCATCTGTAATGAGATCTGGTGCCCTCTTCTGGCCTGCAGTCATACATGCTGTATACCTAATAAATAAAATAAATCTTTAAAAAAAAAAAAAAAAGAAATACAAATTGGCGAACCTCTGCACTGTCTTCCCCTGTCACAATATACTCTGCTCTCAACAAAAATTAAACATCACAATTAAATAACACATACAGATTATCACTTTCTATAGTTGTCTTCCTAAGTACCAAAACTTGAGACTCAGACAAAAATATTTGTGTATCCCATCCTTTTGGTTTGCTTTTAGTATTTTCTAAAGAAACCCTGGGCCTGTCCTTTAAAAAAAAATCTCTTAATGATAACTTGGTAAGTGAGGGGAGGGATAAAAAGTACAGCAGAGATAGCTCAGGTGGGATTGTGAGTTCATGTTCTCTACCATATATTCCTGGGGGTGTTAGGGCTGAGTTAATAACGTGTGCAGTCCCTGGTTCAGCATTTGCCCTCGGCTACTAGAGAAAAGACAGCAACAAGAAATGTGAAAAAGAACCACCTACCTGTATCCAAATTATTATTGAGCCATCCTCACAGACTTGGAAACTTCCATCCAGTTTCCTGCAGGACTATGAACATAGTTTCTCTACCTGCAATGCTCTTACAGCTCCCAACCCATTCATTCTCACCTCCACTTTTAGATGAGATATTGGTTATTCCTACAGGATTTTCGTAGAGGTTTTGTTTTGTTTTATTGGCTGCCTAAGTCAGATCCAACTTCAGTCTTTATTGTAGGGAAACTTCGTCCTGGTGCTAGAGGAGGCCAGAAGACAGAGAATCCACTAAACCTGGACTTACAGGGGGTTGTAAGCCTCCGTGTGGATGCTGAGAACCCAACTCAGGTACTCTGCAAGATCAGTGCATGCTGTTAACTGTTAAGTCATGTCAGCAGCTTTATTCTCTTTCTTTTCTCCCAGTGCTGGACTGAAGCCAGAGACTCCTGCATGCTAAATAGATAAGTTACCCCTAAGTTACAAAATTTTCCCTTCTGGCCTTCTTACACTTTTTTTATTTTGGCCTAGTGTGGTGTTTTGAAAGAAAATGGCTCCCAAAGGCAGTGGCACTATTGAGAAGTGTGGCCTTGTTGGAGTATGCATGGCACTATGGAGGTGGGCTTTGAGGTCTCATCTATGCTCAAGCCACACCCAGTGAGACAGACCACTTCCTGTTGCCTGCAAGATGTAGGACTCTCAGCTACTCCAGCACCATGTCCTCCTGCATGCTGCCATGTCTCATCATGATAATAATAGACTGAACCTCTGAACTGTAAGCAAGCCCCAATTAAATGTTTTCCTTTATAAGAATTGCCATGGTCATGGTGTCTCTTCACAGCAATAAAAACCCTAAGATACCCAGGGTCTCACTGTGTTGCCCAGACTGGCTTTGAACTCACCCTGTAGCCCAGGCAAGCCTTGATATGACACCTTCCTACAGTTGATTCCTAAATAGCCAGGATTGCATTTCTACAGCCAAGCCTAACTTTTGTAGCAGGAATCTTAAAATTTCTTATTAATAAAATCAAACCCAGAGCCAGGTATTGGGGTGAATGCTGGAAGATCAGAGAAGCAGAACAAACCACAGCCACCTCACCTTGCTAATTCCTCAGCTGATCCTGTTTCCTCAGACTGGATGCCTCTCTGCTGAACTGTGCTGCTCAAAAGCCTAAAAGCTTAACCAGCTAAAGTTCCTGGTTTTTCACACCTTATATACCTTTCTGCTTTCTGCCATCAGTTCCTGGGATTAAAGGCGTGAGTCACCATGCCTAGCTGTTTCCAATGTGGCCTTGAACTCAGAGATCCAGGCGGATCTCTGCCTCTGGAATGCTAGGATTAAAGGCATGTGAGCCACTATTTTCTGGCCTCTGTATCTAGTGGCTGTTCTGTTCTCTGACCCCAGATAAGTTTATTAGGGTGCACAATATTTTGGGGAACACAGTACCACCACACACTCTGTTCCCGTTCTTAACTCTTGGAGACTTTTCTCTTCCCTGTAACTCCTCCACTGTGAATGACTGAAGAGTAACTGAAAGTAGTGCCCAGAGGAGAAAGGGACCAATATTATATCAGTCAATGGCTATGTAACTGGGGCAAGGAGAAAAAAATAATCACTTTTATTTTTTTAGGTATAAAATTGTGATGATTTGAATAAGAATGTCCCCATAGGTTCTTATGCTTGAATACTTAGTCCCCAGTTGGTGGAACTATTTGGGAAGAATTAAGAGGTGTGGCCTTGTTAGGTGAGGTATGTCACAGGGTTGGCTTTGATGTTTCAAAAGACTTATGTCAATCCCAGTCTCCTCCTCTGCCTTTTGGTTGTATTTCAAGATGTGAGCTCTCAGCTACTGCCCCAGCACCTTGCCTGCCTGCCTGCCTGCCTGCCTGCCTGCTGCCATGCTTCCCACCATGATAGCCATGGACTCAACCCTCTGAAACCGTAATCCCTGGTCATGGTGACTTATCATAGGTACTAAGGCAATGGCACAAGAGCTGCAACTGTTCTTACACACCTTAGCCACCTCCTCAGTACTGACTACACAGGAAAATACATCTAACGCTTTTGTTGTAGTGCTTCTTGACCTTTTGGTTAAGAGCAAATGTAGTATTTTTGTTGAGAACTTCAACCTACCACCTGCCAAACCAGAACTCTGTACACAAGTAGAAACAACACATCAACATCTGCTTCCTTTAAACACTTTTCTCTTCAAGACTAAAACCACTTACAAAGATAGAATTCTCATAACTTAGCATGTCTTTTCAGTGGTGGTAACACTGGGGACTGAACCCAGGTTGTCACACATGTTATTAAGTGCTGAGCTACTGACCTACATGCCCAGCTGCAGGGCAAGCCTGGTAAACTCCTCCCTTCCTTCTTTTCTTCCTCCCTTCCTTCTTTTCTTCCTCCCTTCTTTTTTTTTTTTTTTAAAAAAAAATTTGTTCATCTTATGTGTGAGTGTTTTGCCTGCAAGTATTTATGTGTACCACATGAGTGTCTGATGCCTTCAGAGGTTAGCAGAGGACACGGGGTCTTCTGAAACTAGAGTTGTGAATCGTTGTGAACCATCATGAGAGTGCTAGGAATCAAACCTGGCTTCTCTGCAAGAAGGCATGTGCTTTTAACCACTGAGCATCTCTCTAACACAAGCCCCTTCCTTTGTAACCCCTCATTCAAATGTCAAAGGACTTTTTCTTTCAGAAGTTTGAAAGGTCCTACTGATACAGCTATAGAGCTGCTCATTAAGTGTACTTCAATAAGGAAACACAGTGACAGCCAATGTTGTGAAGAGCAACCACTTTTCTACATTGATACCAAGTAGCATAGATCCTAAAGGACTGAAAACTCTAGACACAGGAAGGGGAAAAATTGAATTTAGTTTGATAATATTCTCATTTCCTTTTCTCCACTCTTCCTGGAAAAGAAAATTTGCCTGGAAACTTCTTTGTCACTGCGCAGAGACCTCCATAAAATTTCCCTAGTGACACAGGCCTGGTGAGCTTCACATTGCTCAGCCTATTGTCCCATTCTCTCCACAGTCCCTCTCTACTTTGAAGAAAACATTCAATCCCATTTAGTCAAGGGACATAATGTTAATGTGTTAATAGGCTACTATCCAGTCTCAAGAAGATAATAACACCCTTTATCCAGTTAAAATCTGAGTTCCCAGAAAGCCCTGAGGGATGACTAATGTGGGGAATTTCTGCCTGAGACTCATGGGTTGAAATAAAGTTGAGCCATTGAGGCTCTCTGCTTCCGTTCAATGACTGCTATAGGGAACTTCCTGTAATTGACATGTGCAGGGCTGATTCAGAAAATCAAACAAGCAGTTCTTACCAATAGAACACCCTTACAGCCAAAGAGAGCAAAGAGTTCTGTGCAAATTAACAGTTGTTTCCCACAATAGGCATATTTTTAAAAGATAAAGTCAGGCAGGCCTACATTCCAAAATTCAACAGACTGAGGTATGAAAGGTCAAGGCTATAGAGCTACATAGTGATACCATACTCCACCCCTACCCCAAAAAGCAACATCAGCAGAGCATGGTGGTACATCTTGTAATTCTAGAGTTTGAGGGATAAATATATGAAGATAAGGAGTTCAAGGCCAGCCTCTTGGCTACATAATAAGTTGAGGGCAGGGCATCCTGTCCTTCATGAGATACACTTTTCCTCCCCCCTAAGGAAAAAAAATCATTTTCAATAAAAAATTATATATATATAAAACTAAAAGAAATGAAGCTTCAAAATAAAATCTCCACCTCCATTTCAGTCATTGTACTGAATTTTATAGTATGGTGCTACAAATTACTATTAGGGTCAGTAAATTAGGTAAGTCCCCCAAAAATTGTTTATCCACAAAATGTATCACTTTTATATTATTTTTCTTTGATCCAATAACCTTTCCCAGACAACTTTGTTGTTGTTATTTGGGCTTTTTGTTTGTTTTGGTTGGTTGGTTGGTTGGTTTCTCTGGATTGCCCTGGCTGTCCTGGAACTTGCTCTTAGACCAGGCCTCAAGATTAAAGGCACGTACCATCATGCCTGGTTTCCAGACAACTTTTTCTTGCTTTGGTTATTAAATGTATATTTCTCAAGTTGCTTTTAAAACAACTTAAAAATATTTGCTGGAATCATTCCTTTGTTAGACAATGAGAGCTATGTGAAAATTCTTCTGTCTTTGTTGTCATAATAAATTTAAAATGTATAACAATCATTCTCTTAGTTAGAGTTACTATTGCTGAGATAAAACACCATGACCAAAGAAATTTGGGGAAGAAAGGGTTTATTCATCTTAGGCTTCTACATCACAGTTCACAATCACGGGAAGTCAGGACAGGAACTTAAGCAGAACAGGCAGGAGCTGAAGCAGAAGCTAGGGGAGAGTGACTTGCTCAGCCTGCTTTCTTATAGAACCCAGGAGCACCAGACCCGGGGTGGCCCCACCCACAATGGGCTGGACCCTCCCCCATCAATCACTAGTGAAAAGAATGCCTTACAGGCTTACTTACATTCTGATCTTCTGCAGGAATTTTAAATGAGGTTCCCTCCTTTCAGATGACTTTAGCTTGCCCACCAAGTTGACATAAAACTGTTATCATGTTGATTTAACCCACTAGATGCTGGTTGCACACACCTAATCCTAGCACTTGGGAAGCACAGACAGAGAATCAGAAATTCAAGGCCAACCTCAGCTGCCCACAATCTTGAGGTCAGCATTGGCTACATGAGACTTTGCTTAAAAAAAAAAACAAAAAACAAAAAAAAAACAAAAACAAAACAGTGAGACACCTCAGCAGTAAGGGTACTTCCCACCAAAGCCTGGCAACGTGAGTTCAATCCCCAGAGCCACATGTTGGAAGGAGAGAAACAACTCCCACAAGTTGTCCTCTGACAGCCGCTTTTACAACACACATACACACAGACACACACACACACACACACACACACACACACAAAGACACAAAATAAATAAATGTAAAAAAAATTAAATAAATAAAAATGATACAGTAGAAAAATAAGCAAAAGTTATGAACAGTAACATAAAAGAATTAAAAGGAAACAACCACAAACATTTTGAAAATATATTCAAACTCTTTTGTAATATTAATCCCACTGGTCAAAAATAAGACCACTACCACAATTTTGAGCCAAATTTGAATCAAACTTTAATTAAATACTGGCCAGGAGGATGGGCTCTGGCTAGGACCATTCAAGGGTTCCCAGGAAATGGCCACAAGTCACATTTTTCAGAACCTTAAAAAGGCAAACCTACAAGGCCACAATACTTCCCGCCACATCCAATTAAGGGCAAGCATATCCTGATGTACTTCCTGTAGCCAGAAGTTTCTCCAGTCCTGCCCACCCTACAGTCAGGGCGAATCTCTCCCACCCACATCCCTCAGCCACTTGGTCCCAAGTAAACACACAGAGGCTTATATTATTTACAAACTATATGGCCTATGGCTCAGGCTTCTTGCTAGCTAGCTCTTACAACTTAACTCAGCCCATTTCTATTAATCTATGCATTGCCATGTGGCTACATGGCTTCGTGACTTACATGTACTTTTATATCTCGCTTCTCCTGGCAGTGGCTCACAGCATCTCCCCACTCTCCTTTTCTTCTCCTCTCTCCAGTTTGAATGTGCCTACTCAGCTTATTCTGCCTCACCATTGGCCAAACAGCTTTATTTATTCACCAATCAGAGCAACACATATTCACAGCATATAGAAAGATATCCTACAGCAACTTCCTGCCTGCATACTTCCACCTACATCCCAATCAGGGGCAAGTGTACATCCTGGCATAATTCCTGCCCACGTACCTCCTGTCTACATGTGACTAAGCACAGCTGGTACAATTGAGTCAAACAAATTTGTTTAGGGGCAAAAACATGTGGCTTGTTATCTTCCATAAACAAAAGCCTCCAGCATTTCAGGAAGTATCTGTCCTTGGGCAAGGGGCTTACAAGTTAGAGACATTTTTATTCATGGCTCTCTTAGGCACAATAATTAAAACTTAAAACATGCCAGGTGGTGGTGGTGCATGCCTTTAATCCCAGCACTTGGGAGGCAGAGGCAGGAGAATCTCTGTGAGTTTAAGGCCAGCCTGGTCTACAAAGTGAGTTCCAGGACAGCCAAGACTACATGGAGAAACCCTGTCTCAAAAACCAAACAAACAAACAAATAAATAAAACATAACTTTGGTTTTCACATTTCCCCCTTGAGTTGTGTCCTAAGTCAGATCCTTGACTCTGTGATGGGTACCTGTTTATATTGGGATCTGATAACCATCAGCTTAATGGTACCTAGACAAGGAATTATCAACCATTTAAGGCATTAATGATGCAAGACTTAACAGTAATTAGCAGAAACAGAAGGGCCAAAAGCCCTGCCATGGCTGACATCAGAGTTACTATCTAGGTGGAGCCTAGAAATGAGAATGGGACCAGTCATTTATTTCATCTCAGGTCCCCCCTTTTTTTACAATGCTTTTTTTAGTACAGCCAAATTATCTCAACTAATTCCAAATGGTTTGTATCAAAACAATTTTCTTTTAAAGCTGTACAATATCCTCTCTGTTTATGTAGAGCAGGTTGAGTTCCCTATTATATTGTAGAACTATTTCAGCTAATGAATTTATCTGTTGATAGATCTGGGTCTATTTGGTTTTAACAGGTGCCAGAGGATGTGGGAGTATACAGCAGATGACAACTAGTATTCAACAGGTCAGCCTACCAGATAAATAATTCTCTGATGGGGAACAACCCCACTTGGCAAAGCCATGGGGTCAATGTAATGGGAATGTAAATGACTGGTTGTTTCTGTCTATAATTTTTTTATGTGCCACTACATTTCTTTCCTAAAAACTCCTATGGGTGTTTTCCCACTGCTTGTGTGTTTATCTCATGTATATATTCCATCTATTGGGCACACTTACAGCTGTGGATAGTCAGGAAGATGATTTCTGCTTAAGCTATATAATTCTGATGGATAGAAATAATACTAGGATATTTTTCTTAACTGAGACTAACATAGAAAAATTCTTGGCTACAAAGACAGCCTTTTACACATTTTCTAAGACCTCAAAGCAAATCCAAAACAGACTAAGTTGCCCTGGAGATGATTTACTCAAAAAGAAATTCTCAAGTGTCTGTTGAACCAAAGTCAGGCTAATAATATTGAGACATGGCTTCCTGTACAGGTCCTCTCAGCAGTTGGCTTTCTGCACATACTCTTAGCCTCGAAGTTCAGCTAACTAACTGTTTATTGTTTAAGTCTTGAATTTCAACGTCATTCTTTATGATGTCTCTCAGGCTACATGCTTACTTTACTTACTATGCCCAATCAGCATGACCTCCCTAGCCTGGAAGAAACTGTGTGACTTATCATGTGTTATTAGAATGGGTGGGACCCTGAAAACATAACATATAGTTGTCCAGAGTTTGGTGTGTTTGTGTATGCGTGTGTGTGTGTGTGTGTGTGTGTGTGTGTGTGTGTATGCTGAAAGGGAGATATAGCTGAGTGTGTAAAGAAAGAATGTGTGGATATTTGTAACTGTGGAGACAGAGATGTGTATGTAGGGCAGAGACGTGTATGTAGAGGAGAGTGAGTGAGTGAGTGAGTGAGTGAGTGAGTGATGTAGAAGAGAAATGCAAGTTATGGGTGAAGAAATGTAGCAGGGTAGAGAGAAGTGTGTGTAGGGAAGAGCTGTGTGAAAAGAGATGAAACTACATATAAAGATGTATGGAGAATGTAGCTCTCTAGAGACAGATTTTTAGAGAAAGATTTTTCAGATGAAGTAAAAGAGAAAGTTACCATGAGAAAGCATGTGTTTCCTTATTTTTCCTTCAGATAGAAAAGTCAAGCTCTCAGATAGATAAGAATGTTTTCTAAGTCCTCACTACTCTGTAGGCATTCTTTTTTGCTACACTGAAGGCTGGTCTTCCTGGGCTGCCTTAAACAGGTAACTTTCCTGCTATGCCAATAGGCACTATAGGTAGCCATTTTGTCCCTATGCCAGGGAGTTTCCTTTTGATCTAACATTCCAGCCTGTTGGGACAAGGGGCAACATACCCTCTTCTGTAACTACTCCCTGCTGAAAATAGGATGTTGTTGTCAGGGCCCAGGAGGGCTGAAATGCTAGTCAAGGGTTGGAAAAGGATTCAGGCAATGAGGCACTCACCAGAAGCATTTGGTTCCCTGACCCAGATGAAGAGACAGGGAATATTTACATGGTCTGTACTGGTCCACATCAGCTTTCAGCAAGTCCAGGGCTTGCAGTTGTTTGGAGCAGGTTATAGTCAGCACCTGATGCTTGGATGGTGTCTGTTTACTAAGCTGAAGTCTACTGAGACAGACATAGACTAGGGACAGAAGTTAAAATTTAGGAACTTAAAGGAAAAATCTTACATTTGGAACTTTCAGGTCCATAGTCCTGGTAGTTGTGGCAAGAACAGGAGGGAGTGAGAGAGAGAGATCCCATCTTCAGGAATAGACAGGAAGGGAAACTTAGGCTGTATTTATATGGAGTCCCTTTGACCTGTGAGAGGCAGATCCAATTCTTATGACTCCCTCAACTCCCTGAAACTTATATGAATTTTTTAGTTTACAAGAAGACATACAAGTTTTACATATATTAGCATGACTACTGTTTGTAATTTTTACTGAAATTCATATTGTAGAAAAAGCAGCTAGCAGGTGTGTCTGTAAAACAGCTGGAGTTGACTCACACCTTTGAGTCATAGCAAAAGCTATAACTTTGGATTAAAAAGGATGAACATTCTTTTTTCAGTCCAGAGGGCTGTATATATAGATTTGATCAAGATGTTTTTAGCCCAATGAGAAGCACCTTTAAGTCTATACTTAGAAGACAACCAAAGGAAATTTAAAATCCTGAGCTTGTGACTGATAATAGCAGTCAGTGCTCTACCATCTTATCAGAACTCCATTGATCAATGTTAAAACTCTGAACTTCTGAAGTCTTAGTGTAACAATAGCATAGAAGGGGGACAGAAGTTCAAAACGTTTCCCATTTTTCACATACATTAAATCACTTTCTAACACCTTTACAACTTGTATTTCAGAACTTATTTAAGCTTTCACATCCTTAGACCTTTATATACCTTAGAACATTTTCTTAGAACCTCAGAACTTGCATAGAGTTTTAACTTTTTTTTTTTTATAATATAACCATTTACCAGAGACTGTGTAGTTATTACTGAGAACAGTCATTGCAAAGCAGGTTCCTTTAGTGGAAAGTCACATCTGAAACCTGTTTATCATTTAATATGAAGCCTCACTCGGGAGGCAGAGCCAGGCGGATCTCTGTGAGTTTGAGGCCAGCCTGGACTACCAAGTGAGTTCCAGGAAAGGCGCAAAGCTACACAGAGAAACCCTGTCTCGAAAAACCAAAAAAATAAAAATATGAAGCCTGTTAGCAAGGCAAACCTGTCTTCCTTTTCCTAACAAGAGACTTAGTAGGTCTAGGAAAAGAAGACCTGGCTTTTACATATGAAATGGACTAACAAGGTGGCTGCAGCCTTGGAGAAGAACCCAGTTGTCTGCTGTTGCCAAGCTGCCAAAGTTATCGCTGGCCTAGCCTTCAATGCCATCAGAGATCTGAGAAGAGTAAATTATAGCAGAAAGAATAATTCAAATAGTCTATGCATCAATTAAAATGAGAGATTTACTTATTACTTTGATATTAAACAAGGCTTCTGTGGCTTCTATGGCTTCTTTTAGGGCAAAGATACCAGGGCAGTATCAATCTTTAGCTTCCAGGCCCAGGAGACCTGAGAGACTTTTCTTGTGGAGGAGGAACTTGGGGAACTGACCTTATTTTATCTAGGAAAAGTGGAGCAATCAACTCTTCATTGTCCTGCTTATCCACAGTTTGGGCAGGGTCCTAGCAGTGGGCAATGCATTGGGACAGTTATGACCAGTGATTAGCATTACCACAATCAAGATGGAGCCATGGTGGTGCCATCATCTTCTTTGGAGACCTCAGGGTCACTGCCAGGAGCTGGGATCTCTGTCATAGTAAGCTTATTCCATTAAATATTTTAAATGTCATATTCAGCAGAACTTAGAGGAGTTTGAGGACCGTAATCTGTCAATTATATCTGACTTAAACAAACTTTGTTTTAGTTACTTGCTTGAGGCAACCTTGAAAACACATACAGCTCTTTCCTGTAATTCATTATTACTTAGCATGACTACAAATAAAGTTCTGAACACATTAACAAATTTGATTCATTATAAGGTGACTGATCATTAACTTGCCTGTCTTAATTGTCTATAATAGGTTACAATAACTTGTTAGTAGCTTTTAATTTTTATGTGCATTGGTATTTGACCTGCATGTCTTTGTATAGGAGTTGGATCCACTGGAACTTGAGTAACAGATACTTGAGTTACAGAGAATTGTGAGCTGCCACGTGGGTGCTGGGAACTGAACCTGGGTCCTCTGGAAGAGTAACCAATGCTCTTAACTGCTAAACCATCTCTCCAGCCCAAGTTTGTAGCTTTTATAAGATTAGGACTTGCAGCTTTATCTCTGTTAATTTTAAGCCTTAAAAATAACAATTTCTGAATTGACGCTCTTGTTAGTATCAAAATAAAACTTCTAAATCATGAATACAGTCCATAGGGAGATTGGCAGTTTTACTTTCCTTGTCCTTACATAGTGCACAATTACAGAATATAACAGTTTCTTATATGACTCAGTTTATCAAAATAGCTAAAGCTTAACAAAGCTTAGAAGGGCAAGGAGGCTAGACATACACTCTTAAGCCTGAATAGTCCTTAGGTAAGAAGAGACATTCTCTAAGAATGTCTCAATTCTCCCAATGCTCCAACCCTTTAATATAGCTCCCCATGTTGTGGTGACCCCCAATCACAAACTCATTTGTGATTCTATTTCTATTTCACAACTTCAATTTTGCCATTGTCATGAATTACAATGCAAATATCTGACATGAAGACAGTTCTGGGCTACCCCTGTGAAAGGTTCTTTCAACCCCCAAAAGGTCATGATCCAAAGGTTGAGAACCGCTGCTTGAAGCTCTTTGTCAAACTGTTTAGGTCATTGTCTTGCTGCATCATAAAATAGGAATATCCCAGTTTGGGGTGTTTAGTATTTGGTGCCCATAGGTGTAGCCCTAACTCTGTAGCTGGAGTTTTCTCTCCGGTCCCGCCAAACCCTGGCAGTCCAACAGCCCACTTTTAAAATAAACACACAGACGCTTATATTGCTTACAAACTGTATGGCCGTAGCAGGCTTCTTGCTAACTGTTCTTATATCTTAAATTAACCCATTTCTATTCATCTATAAGTTGCCACGTGGCTTGTGGCTTACCGGTATCTTAACATGTTGCTTCTCCTCACAGCGGCTGGCAGTATCTCCCTGCCTCAGCCTCTACTTCCCAGAATTCTCTTCTCTGCTTGTCCCGCCTATACTTCCTGCCTGGCTACTGGCCAATCAGCATTTTATTTATACAGTGCAATATCCACAGCATAACTCTTTAGCCTTTTGTTTATTTATTTTTATGATCATATATTAATGATATAAACATTTTGTAAACTTAAAATGTACCATGGCCTTATAAATTTAAATATTTTAAATACTGTTTCTTTAAAAAATATGTTTTTTTAATCTAAGTTCTCTGTAAAACTCCATAATTTCCTCTTTAAAAAATTTAAAATCTCTCAACTATGTGCTCCTGCAATATCAAAAATAAAGTACCTTTTCTACTTCAAAAAAGATAATACAGGGCACAACCACAGTCTGCAAAAGGCAAAACCAAGCTCTAACAGTGCAAACAATTCAATGTTTAGTATCTGGGATTCACTCATAGTCATTTTGGCTTTTCCAAGGGCTTTGGGTAACCCTTCTGGCTCCACCCTCAGCAGCATATGCAGCCTGCTTCTAGATCCCAGAACGCTCTGTTTCATTGCAGCAGTAACTATTGCATGGCACCAGCATCTCCACAACTTCTAGGGTCCCCATTGCAACGGAGCTGTCTTTAGGAACTGCAGCCCTGTCACACTCTGGCAATTTCAGCTGTTCTCCATGACCCCTTTGTGTCTTTAAAACCAATACCACCTGGGCGACTTTTATGTTACAAAGTTTGGCTGCCACTACAAGGTACAGTCTTATATATGAATGCATGGAGGTATAACTTTAATACCTTATTAAACAAGCATTGTTTTTAAACCCTATCTTTTATAAACCTTGTTTTCAGGAGAGAAATTATTCAAAAAATCCATCCTAGTCCAAAATAGCTTGGAGACCTGTTGTTACCGCCTTGGTTGGCCCATACCATATGGTCACCTTTAATCAAGACAGTAGTGAAGTCACATGACATCCACTCTGTCCAACCCTAGCAAAGATGGCTGCCAGAAATGTGGCTGCCTAAAGATGGCAGCGAGCTGTGTGTTGCTTATATCCCCAAATGGAATCATACCACATGGTGCCTTTAAGATTACCTATGCATAGATTTTTAACTATCAACCTCATGTTACAAGTTTTAAATTAACTTTTTTCACAGATTTTACATATTTTTAAACATACCCAGTAAAATAAACTTATAAATTTTGAGGTACAGAATGTTCACATAAACTAACTCTAATTTTTCTGGCCATTCTGCTTTGCTCTCTTCACTTCTGCTTTGCTCTCTTCTCTGTGTCACAGTGTCAGGCAGATCACGTGACACAGGACACAGAGGAAACTTTTAAATATGCTTGGGTCTAGAGGAGGGAGAGCCATAACCCAACTCTCAAGCTAGCTTTCCAATAAAGTAGAACAGCATAAAATAACTTATCCATGCCCAAAAGACATCTGAATTTCTGCTAACCTAAATCCAGTGCCCAAAAAAGAACCTCAGAGATAAATTCTGATCTATAGCAATAACAAAGCCATGGCAACCGTGGTGGCTGGCAGCTGGAAGCTGGCAGCATTGGAGACAGCAAAGATATAACCAAGAAACCCAGAACACAAAAAGCTCACATACTCAAAAAAAAAACATGTGGCAGCCACCGTACATTCGTACATTCAACTGAGTCTGACCTGTTTCTGTCTCTGCCATGTTTGCAACAAAACACATAGACACATCAGAAAGCACAGACCCATCCACTCACACAAAACAGACAGACAAAACTTTCTTCATGAAACAGATGGAAAAAAACCTTCCCACCAACCAGAACCAGGCAGGCAGGTGACACCTAGCTATTTGTCCTGGATGGGAGAATACTGGGATCCCACTGAACCCCCTCCATGTCCCAGATCAGGATCCTATAGAAAAAAAAAATAGACCATGATTCACTGGGAGGCCTCCATAGATGCTTGCTGCTTTTCTGAACTTGCAGGCCAGTTCACCTCAATGGTCAGAGAGCTGAAGGCAGCCCCAGGGTCTTGGCACATAACTCCTGAAGCAGCCCCTCAGCTCTGGAGTTCTGTAGTGAAGGTCAGGCTTTAGAATTTGGGGGAGTGGTCTGAATCTCACTGGGGCCTCCAGAAAATGTTAGTCCCAATGATCGAGAACACGACCATGACCACAATTTTGAGCCAAATTTGAAGCAAGCTTTAATTAAATACTTGCCAGGAGTATGGGCTCTGACCAGGACCATTCCAGGGTTCTCGGTATCTCCTGCCCACATATCTCCCACCTACATGTGATCAAGCATGTCTGGTGCAATTGAGTCAAACAAGTTAGTGAAAACATGTAGCTTGTTACCTCCTATAAACAATAGCTTCAGAATTTCAGGAAGTATCTGTCCTTGGGCAAGGGGTTTACAGGTTAGAGGCATTTTTATTCCATGGATCTCTTAGACACAGTAATTAAAACTTAAAACATAACTTTGGTTCTCACTCTAACCAAAAAAAAATTAAGTGAAAGAGCAGTATAATGTAAAGCTTCAAACCTGGGGCAAATGGCTGAGGTGCCTACTTAACATATGAAAGCAGACCTGGCCCACAGGTTCTCCCAGCATCCCTCAGTCCCTACCTGTTACAGGATATGGCTACCATACCCCGCCCCTACCCTGAACTCTGCAGCCTGGGGGGCTGTGCTGCTCTTCCTTGTACAATCCAACCATTACCCACCTCTTTGTACCTCGTGTCTGCTGCACCTCGTTCCCCTCTCTTCCTTCCCCCTGCCCCTCCTCCTCTCTCCACATGGCCCCCGCTCAGCCTGGTCATGTCCACCCTGGACTCTCCCAGATGTCTCTGCCTCTGGCTGTGCTCTCCCTTTTATCTACAAAAAACCTTCTCTTCCACCACACCTAGGAGCAGTCATGTTCTTTCCTTTTTATTTTTTTCTTGCCATTCATAAGGTATTTTTAATATTTGCCAAATTATAACATATTAAAAATTTTGATATTAGCAAAATTTGGAAAAGAAGAGGAGAAATTCTTATTTTTATACTTTTGAATTTTTTGAATCAATTAATTTTACATCCTAGCTGCAATTTCTCTTCTCTCCTCTCTTCTCAGTCCTTCCCCCTACCCCTCTGTGTTCCCACCCCCCAATCCATTTGTCCTCAGTTTCTGTTCAGGAAAGGGCAGGTTTCCCATGGACATCAACAAAACATGGCATATCAACTTGCAGTGAAACTAAGCAACTCCCCTTGTATTAAGGCTGGGCAAGGTGACCCAGTATGAGGAGGAGGGTCCCAAAAGCCAATAAAAGAGTCAGAGACAGCTCCTGATCCCACTGTTAGGAGTCCCACAAGAGGACCAAGCTACACAACTGTAACATATATGCAGAGGGCCTAGGTCAGTCCCATGCAGGCTCCCTGGTTGTCAGTTCAGTCTCTGTGAGCCCCTATAAGCCCAGGTTAATTGATTCTGTGGGTTTTCCTGTGGTGCCCTTGACCCCTCTGGCTCCTACAATCCTTACTCCCCCTCTTCTGCAGGATTCCCTGAGCTCTGCCTAATGTTTGGCTGTGGGTCTGCATCTGTTTCCATCAGTTGCTGGATAAAGCCTCTGATGACTATTGGGCTAGGCACCAATCTATGAGTATAGCAGAACATCATTAGACATCATTACCTTGACATTTTTTTCCTCCAGTCATGTTTGGTTCTATCCTAGGTCTCTGGGTCATCCAGCCTGTGGGCCCCGGTGCTCCAGGCAGTGCCAGGGGGCTATTTTTACACTTTGGATAAAAGTATAAAGTATCAGTGGTACTTGTATCCACTGTGTTTAAAATGTGTGCTCTTTGAAAGTAATTCAACATCTGTGTATCTTAGATAATATCCAACTGGATGCCCATATACAAACCATGGAACAGAGCTTCCCTTCTACCTTATTTCTAAAACTTAAATTAACAAATAACAGCCCTCTATATTCCAGAAAGAGCCACTAATTGATATCCAAGATTGTCCCCACAGGATACTTGAAACTATACGTACAGTATTGGGGCTATGACAGGAAATGGCCTGAGAGGACAATCTAACAGGTGTAGCTAGAGTGTTCCTGCTTGGCCCACGGTCAGGGCAAATCTCTCTCACCTGCCAGTCCCACAGCCTCTCAGACCCGACCAAGTAAACACAGAGACTTATGTTGGTTACAAACTGTATGGCCGTGGCAGGCTTCTTGCTAACTGTTCTTATAGCTTAAATTAATCCATTTTCTTTAATCTATACCTTGCCACGTGGCTCATGGCTTACCGGCATCTTCACAAGCTGTTTCTCATCATGGCGGCTGGCAGTGTCTCTCTGACTCAGCCTTCCACTTCCCAGCTTTGTTCTCCTCCTTGCCCCGCCTATACTTCCTGCCTAGCCAACGGCCAATCAGTGTTTTATTGATTAATTAGCAACACATTTGCCATACATCCCACAGCACTTCCCCCCCTTTTTTTTTTCAAAAAGGAAGGTTTTAACCTTAACAAAGTAAAATTACATATAATTTGGGAATTTGGTCGTAGCTTCTCTTACTACTTCCTGCTGGAAGGGGGCGCTGTATCTTATGGGGAAACAAAGAAAATTTTAGAATTATGGAATAGTCCATGAGGCTGTATCGTCTGAGCCAGATGCCTTCAAACCATTCTGGATGTTGGATCATCTGGGCCATGGTGTCATTGGAGACCTTCAGGGGGTCTTGGCTGGTCAAACCTGATGTATCTTAATCTGGAACAATTCCATAGCCTTTGGCTTTCTGTGGGAACAAAAGCAGAGACTCCTTTCAAAAGTAACATATCCTTATATCCAAATTTTGAAGTCAAGGTATCTTTAAAATATACATTTTGGCATAACTTAACAGCTTTTACAATCAAATGTTTTTCTGCAGTTAAAAATCCCAAAGACAACACAATCCAGATTCTCTGTGTAATATTCATCTTCACGTGGCTTATTTTTTATACTACTTTTACTGTCTCTTTAAAGACTTTATTTTTTAAAACTATGTATTTGTTTCTATAACTCTATATATCACCTTTTTTGTCTCTTTCAAGCCTACGTATATTTTACACACATTGTAAACTATTACATCTGAATCTGTCTTATTGTGAATCTATTGCCTTAAACTGCAGCAGCTGTGGCTGCTGGCTTCGCCCACCTCAGCTTCCCCACATGGCTACGTTTACCACCAGCTCTGGGAGCTATCGTGGGTCTATGCTTTTAGCCAAGCAGCATGTAGTCCAGAAACCTTTTTTGTTTTGTTTTGTACCTGCAAAGGCTAAACCCACCATGCAGCTTAATGTGCCACTTGCAGAGGCTTCATTCCCGCCATACGGGGCAGCAGGTCGAGCACACATGCTAGGAACCCACCAGTAGCTCAAACTGGCAGCTGCCGCTCATTTGAGAGAGACAATTAGGAAGCTGTTTTTAGCTCCGTTTTAGAATCTTTTTTCAGGTTTTAGGTGGAAACTCTTGCCACCACGTTGGATGCCATTTGTAGCTAGAGTGTTCCTGCTTGGCCCACGGTCAGGGCAAATCTCTCTCACCTGCCAGTCCCACAGCCTCTCAGACCCGACCAAGTAAACACAGAGACTTATGTTGGTTACAAACTGTATGGCCGTGGCAGGCTTCTTGCTAACTGTTCTTATAGCTTAAATTAATCCATTTTCTTTAATCTATACCTTGCCACGTGGCTCATGGCTTACCGGCATCTTCACAAGCTGTTTCTCATCATGGCGGCTGGCAGTGTCTCTCTGACTCAGCCTTCCACTTTCCAGCTTTATTCTCCTCCTTGCCCCGCCTATACTTCCTGCCTAGCCAACGGCCAATCAGTGTTTTATTGATTAATTAGCAACACATTTGCCATACATCCCACAGCAAACAGGGAAGAAAGAAACTTAGGCATCCATTTTAAAAGACAACAGTCTTAAGAATATCTTACGTTAAGCCAGATGCGTGACACAGATCAATGGTAGAATGCTTACCCAGCATGCTCCAGGCCCTGGGTTCAATCCTCAGTACTGCAGGACATCAAGAAGCTCTACGCATTGGAGAATTTCTCCCTGGGAATTTCTCCTTTGGGAATCCGCAATGTCTGCTGCTGCAGGCATTTTATCGTGTTTTCTAACTTTACTTACCCAAATATTCACTAACTTGTGAAGCTTGACAATATCCCCTAGAGATATTTAAACTCCATTCATGGTCTTCCTTTCCATATGGACCCACATCATGTTCCCAAGGATGAACACTAAAGTCTGACTTAAGGAGAATCTGAAAGACTAAATAGTAGTATACACTATACCATCAGCCTTGATAGGTTTACACACAAATGTTTTACATATATTATCCCAGTTAACCCTTACCACGGTTCTACAGATAGGAACTATCATGACCTGCATTTTATGAGTGAGAAAAGAGAGGTGCAAAGATTTGGTAACTTTTCCAGGATCCTCATCTACAGAATGTCAGGACTGGGACTTGGAACGGGGCTCCTCTCACAGCACACATGTGCCTCCTTACAGCTTTCCAACTTCCTGAGCCAGAAACTCCGCTTCCCAGGGTACTACCCAGCACAAGCTCCCAAGATGTCATCTCACAGATAGTCTGCGTTCAAGATCTTCACCCCTCAGAACCTGCGTCCTGACCTCAACTTCCTGCTCTTGATCCTCCCGATCACTGCATTGGCTTTAATCCTGATGATGTCTGTTTGCGCATTGGACCCTCTTTACTCTTCACTTTATCCTCTTTTCTGGGTACATCTGCCATGTCAGCAGTATACTCTTAACTGCCATGCAGCATCTCTGGTCATTTTCATCGTCTCTCATTCCTGTCTCAGCATTTTTCAAGTTGAATGTCCCAAAAAGCACGCTGCTGTCCCTGGTACTCCAGAACACTTTCCACGGCTTGGGAGAGCCAGTATGCTGGCTTGACAGTGTGAAATGTGTCTTGTTTCAGCTCTGCGTTCATGTCGACTCACACTTCACATTCATCAACAGACAACGCTCCACTTTTTTCATGCCTGTCCTGTCCTTCAGCTCCCACAGCACTCCTGATAATCTCTGGGTCTTAAAGTCACTTTCTCATTTACCAGTAAGATCCAAGATACCTGACCGCCTTTGCAGTTTCACTTTCTGTGTCTCAGTATCTCTCTAACATGTTTGTCCAGCCCTTCACTCTGGCTTCCAAAGAACAGGTGATTCTTTACCATGATGAGGCTCAGCCCTATTCTCCGTCTTCCCTACTTCTCTCTGTGATGTTATTCCCCGAGAACCTTCTGGAAGGAGTTTTCCTTTACTCTTCCTAGTTGAATCCCTGAGAATACTCTTCCTCCTTGTAAAGTTTCTTCTCTTGACCGTGCCACACTGTCAGCCACTGCCCGGCTTTTCTCGTTTTCTTTAGCATCATAGCTCCCATATTCCTGTCATCACTCATCTCCTTGGTTCCTGGAGGTTTGGGTTCCACCCTTGGTTTCCTTTCTAAAAACAGCTCCTTCAAGAGTCACCAGTTACCCTACAATTGGCAATACCCACAGTTTTTCTCAGCCTTTCTGCACCATTGAGCACAGTGGAACATTCCATTCTCCTGTGCCTGTATCCTCTCTTGGTGCCAGTTACTAGACTCAGCTGCATCCCCCGCATCACTGTTCTCTCCAAAGGTGTCTTTTCTGGCTTCTCCTCTTCTTCTCATCTCTCTGAGTAAATACCTACCATGCTCCTCAGTACTCCTTTTCCCAGCGTTCCCTCAAGGATCTCAAATGGCACCCCTGTACATATTATTCTAAATACACCCTTAGTCCAGATGCCCTTGTGTCCCTGATACCCACAACAGACTGGCCTTCAGAGGTCCTCAGTCTATAGTTTAAAATATCTACATGTGCATCTACTATCTGTGTAATTTTAGAGTGGGACAGACACAGAGAAGATCCTTTAAAGAACCCTTAAGGAAGAGTGGAAGGCTGTGTCTTCCTGATGCAGCCGCAGTAGTGATTGTAGTGGTAGAATTCTTCTGATGATAGCCAACATTTGGGAAGTGTTGAAGGCATGCCAGACACCATTACATTTAAGGACTTACAGAGTCTTCACAACTGGCCTGGGGATGGAGCTCAGTTGGTAGAGTGCTGAGCTACACGCTTGAAGCTCTGGGTTCCATCTGCAGCACCACAGCAAACCTCCTGTGGTATCATCCACCTGTAACCCCAGCACTTGGGAGGTAAAGGTATGCTGGTCAGGTGTTCAAGGTCATCCTCAGCTACATCATGAGTTTGAGGTTACCCTTGGCTGCATGAGACCCTGACTCAATCTTTTTTAATTTTAATGATTTATTTATTTTTATTTTATGTGTATTGGTGTTTTTTTCTGCATGTATTTCTGCGTAAGTGTGCCAGGTCTCCTGGAACAAGAGTTACAGAAAGTTATGAGCTGCCATGTGGATGCTGGGAATTGAACTTAGGCCCTCTGGAAGAGTAGCCAGTGCTCTTAATCGCTAAACTATCTCTCCAGCCCACATGCCCCTCCACAAAAAAAAAATTTTTAAATCTTTCAATGTGAATGCTACTAACAGTAGACTTTAAAAGGGTTCTATACACACATTGTGCCATAAAAGTTGACAACATCAATCATTACTTACTGTCCCCATTTTACAGATGAGGAAAACCAAGGTTCAGATACCCAATAAGTGACAATGCTGGTGCTGGTATTCGACCTCATCTCTAGAAGGATGATGAAGGTGATGGCTATTGTTTCTTAGCACCTGTAGCACATCTAGAGCTGTGCAAAATGCGTATAGATGTTATCTAACTTTTAGAAGCCTTTGACACATTAGGATACCCACTTGAGAAAGGTTAAGTAAAATCGCTGCCGCTGAGGTAATAAATCATAAAATTGCTGAGGTACTCTCCCCCACCCCCACAGGAAGAACAAAGTGAGCTAAAAGTAGCTAGAGTCATTTACCTACAGGTCCCGCTGTTACTCAAGTCTGAGCTAATTGAGTCATCTGAGTCATGGGTTGCTGTTAGATGTCAGTCTGAAGGCTGTGGGGTGGCCAGATGAAACACTGTTTCTGGTCATGTCTGGACCAGTGACTGACTCTGTGGCCTCTGGAAGGTAGACTACCAACTTCAGTGTGGCTGTCTGTCATCTAATTCGTGAGGGACTGGAGGAGACAAAAGGTGCTGGGAGGAAGAAATGGACCCTCTCCTTCCTGGCTGCCTGCTTGACCATGGATTGGCATCATCTGTCCTCATGGTTCTCAGTCTTCAGACTTGGACTACACTTTGAGAGGTGCTTCACTTAGGGGCTTCTCAGGCCCCCTAATTAATCATGTGAGCCCATTTCTTATAGTAAATTTATCTCTTTCTCTCCCTCCCTCGTCTTCTTCCCTCTCCATCGCTCCTGTACTATACTTGGAGACCCTGGTTATGCAGAGACAGGGATCAGCTGCGTTTGCTGTCTCTCCCAATGCCTCTTGCTCTCCTCCCTCCCCTCATGCCATTCCACTTTCATGGCTCTGCTCCTTCCTTAGAAGGCTTCCTGACTCTTATCCCAGTTCAACTTGTCAAAGTAACAGCCATATTAAAAACTATCTCTTCCATGTTCTTTTTCCTTGAAACATCCATATAGTAGTGATTCCTCCTCCTTTGAATTTTCCACCATGTTTTATTTCACTTCTCTGACTTTAATGATTCACCATTATTACCGTTATTTATGAAGACTTTTTATTTATTTACTTACTTATTTATGTGGTTATTTTAAGACAGGGTTTCTCTGTGTAGCCCTGGCTGTCCTGAAACTCACTCTGTAGACCAGGCTGGCCTCGAACTCACAGAGATCTGCCTGCCTCTGCCTCCCAAGTGCTGGGATTAAAGGCATGCGCCACCATCACCCAGCATCTTTTATTTTATCGATTAGGCCATTTGTTAGGGGGTTTGCAGACATGCTGTGGTACATTACAACATGTGGTGGTCAGAGGACAACAACCTGCTGGGGTTGGTTCTCTCTTCACTGTGGGATCCAGGGGCTACATTCAGGTTGTCACGCCTGGGGACAAGTGTCCTTACCCAGTGAGCTATCCTGCCAGCTCAGAACTTATTATTTTTTACTGGATTTCAACCTTCTCAAGCAAAAGAAAGTATATTAGTGACTAGTAGTATATAACTTGCAGTAATCTGCTAGAACACATTGTACAAAACAGATCTGGAAAATATGGGAACTCAAAAAAGAATGATTCTCCTTTTTAAAGTCAAAATCAAGGGAAAAAAGGGTAGCAAATTCCGATTCTTACAGAAATACCAGCTTTATTACTATTAAAAAACAGATTGGAAAAAATGACCAAATGACTTCATCTTTTACCTCTGAAGTAGATTTATTACCCACCCTGTCACAGATGATCTAGATGTGCTGAGGTGCTCCCCAGGGGCCATGCCTGATTGTGCAGAGAGTAGATCAGATTGTATCCATTTATTTATTTATTTATTTGTTTATTTATTTATTTATTTATTTATTTATTATTTGTTTGTTTGTTTGTTTTTTCGAGACAGGGTTTCTCTGTGTTGTTTTGGTGCCTCTCTTGGATCTCGCTCTGTAGACCAGGCTGGCTTGAACTCACAGAGATCCGCCTGGCTCTGCCTCCTGAGTGCTGGGACTAAAGGTGTGACCCTGGTGAGACCCTATCTTTAAAAAAGAAATAAAAGGAAGGAAGGAAGGGAGGGAGGATGAAAAAGTACAGTGAGTTCTCTTGGCTCAGACCCGGGTCCTCTTAGCTCTCATATCTACTCTCTCATTCTTCCCTCCAACCATATCTACTCTTTTGTGTCAGCCTTCTATCTGCAGAAACACTTTCTACCAGGGACTCTCAGTGGCCGCACGGGACTGAGACACAGGTAGGCAGTTTTCACTGTCCTTCCTGTCCTCCATGCCAGTCTCTCCAGATTTGCTTTTGATCCTGCTTCAGCCTGCCTACCAGCCTCTCCTCCCTACCCCGCCTCAATTCTCTGCAGACTCTGTACCTTGTTGCAGACTCAAAGTCCCTAGCTACTTCCCAACAGCCTTCTTAGCCTTCCCTTCTAGCCCAGATACATTCCACTGTGTGAGCCCCTGATTGTATTTCATATCCCTTATGAACACAGATGTAAATTTTCTAAATTAAATACTTGAAAACTGAATCCAGTAACACATCAAAAGGAAAATCCACCGTAATCAAATTTGATTCATCTCAGAAACACAGGGATGGTTCAACATACATAAGTCAATAAATATAATTTACCACATAAATATATCGAAAAACAAAACCGCCAGGCGGTGGTGGCGCACGCCTGTAATCCCAGCACTCGGGAGGCAGAAGCAGGTGGATCTCTGTGAGTTCGAGGCCAGGTCTACAGAGGTAGTCCAGGACAGGCTCCAAAGCTACAGAGAAACCCTGTCTTGAAAAAGAAAAAAGAAAAAAGAAAAAAAAAAAAGAAAAGAAAGAAAGAAAAACAAAACCCACATGACCATCTTGTTAGATGCAGCAAAGTCCTTTGACAAGATCCGATATTCTTTCATGGTAAAAATCCTGGAGAGACTAGGAATACAAGGGACATACTTCAGTATATTTAAGGCAGTTTACAGCAAGCCCACAGCCAGTACCAACCTAAATAGAGAGGAGCACAAAGCAATTCTCCTAAAATCACAAACAAGACAAGGATGTCCACTCTCTAGATATATTGAATAAATACTTAAAGTCTTAGCTAGAGCAATAAAACAGCTGAAGGAGATCAAGGGGATACAAATAGAAAAAGGAAGCTGCTGTCTTAGGGTTTCTATTGCTGTGAAGAGACAAGTGGTGGTTTGAATGTAATTGGCCCCGTAATCTCATCAAGAGGGACACTATTAGGAGCTGTGGCTTTTTTTGGAGTGGGTATGGCCGTGTTGGAGGAAGTGTGTCACTGTCGGGGTGGGCTTCGAGGTGTCCTATGCTTAGGATACCACCTAGTGTTTTAGTTGACGTCCTGTTGCTTGCAAGATGTAGCACTCTCAGCTCCTCCACCATGTCTGCTGGCACACTGACATGCTCCCTACCATGATGATAATGGACTGAATCTCTGAAACTTTAAGTGAGCCACCTCTGTTAAATTATTTTCTTTGTAAGAGTTGCTATGGTGAATTCGAGGCCAGCCTGGTCTACAGAGCTAGTTCCAGGACAGCTAAGGCTGTTCCACAGAGAAACTTTGTCCTGAGAAACAAAACAAAACAAACAAACAAACAAACAAACAAAAAAGAGTTGCCATGGTCATGATGTCTCTTCACAGCAATAGACACCCTAACTAAGATCATGACCATGGCAACACTTACAAAGGAAAACATTTAATTGGAGCTGGTTTACGGTTTCAGAGTTTTAGTCCAGTATCATCTTGGTGGGAAACACGGCAGTGTGCAGGTGCAGGCAAACATGGTTCTGGAGAAGGAGCTGAGAGTTCTACACCTGGATCCACAGGCAACAGCAAGTGAACTGTGTACCACACTGGGCATAATTTGAGCATATATAAGACCTCAAAGCCCACCTCCACAGTGACACCCTTCCTCCAACAAAGCCACACCCCCTATGAAGGCTATTTTCTTTCAAACTACCACAGAAGCAGGCACAATACATTTTCAGGTGATATGATTTTATACATAAAAGACCCTAAAAACTTGACCAGGAAATTTAGACCAGGTGTCTGTCTGTCTGTCTGTCTGTCTGTCTTCTGCCTGTTTGTCTGTCTGTCTATCTATCTATCTATCTATCTATCATCTATTTGTTAAGTGAAAGAAAGAACACAAAGTTAGATGAGTGGGAAGGTGAAGGAGGATCTGGGAGGAGTTGAGGAACAGAAAAGAATATGATCAAAACTTGTGTAAAGTTTTCAAAGGATAAGTAAAAATAATATTTTTTAAAAAAGAATCTGGAGAAAACTGAAAGGGCATTCTGTCTTCTCTTAACACTAGTCAAGAGTTGTAGAACAAGGAAGAGCAAATGAGTGGATTCTGGATGAACACAATCTTAGAGATGCCCTTGAATGCAATTCTGATGACAGTAATGACTACAACATGTGCTACACTTTACAATAAGCAAGGGCGCCATTGAAACCTTTCCTCTACATTTAGTTATCACCCCTAGTTAACTCTGAAAAAAAATGTACTCTTGATATTATCTACTGTTTGGATAAGAAGAGCTGAAAATGTTGTCCACAGTCACACAGCTGCTGAGCGGCTGAGCTAGACTACAAAGATTGCCTCCCTCTATGACCCGATTGTTTGTTGTGGAAAATATTAATGGCCACATCCTTTACCATTATGCTATATGAATTCCCCAACCCACACTCCATTTCTCCTCCCACAGCAACTTTAAAAATGCATAGCTTCTTTTTGTTATAAATGAGTTATTATTGGTTTGCCTATTGTTGTATGAGCACACAATTAGATAGTTACATTATGATGAAACCATAGTTTGCCAGAACCTTGATGGCCTTCTGCAACAGCACCCTATAGCAAAGAGCATCCTCTATTTCTAATTTTCATTGTTTTTCTATTTTAAAAAATTTTAAGTAATAAAATTTATGCAAGAGAATTTTATTACATATGTATATATGAGAATACATACAAGGGCAGACATACACACACATATATATATACTTATATTTATATACATACATATTTTCTCTATTCCTACTCCCTAATCCATGTAGGTATTGCTTTTTCTTTTAGAAATTCAGTTTACAGGGTTGGAGAGATAGCTCAGTAATTAAGAGTATTGGCTGCTTTTCCAGAGACTCTAGATTGGATTCCCAATACCTACATGGCAGCTCACAAGTCCAATTCTAGGGCATTCCATGCTTCCTCTGGATTCTGGAGCACATAATTTTTTTTAAAAGTTTAGTTTATGAAATCATGCCACTTGGACTAGTAATGCTCACCCTAAGAACCACAGACTAACCAAACCCCAGCACCAGGCATGAGAAACCCCCTTGGACTAGTAATGCTCCCCCTAAGAACCACAGACTAACAAACCCCCAGCACCAGGCATGAGAAACCCCCTTGCCGGTTGTTAGTTAACAATATTAACTATTGCTGTTGCCCTTGGTTGTTTTCCAGGGGTTGAAGGTAAGTACCTATTGCTGAAGACACCATGCACTTTGAACACAGGACTCAGAGGATGCAAAGTGGATCTGATCTGAAAGCCTCCTCTCCCTGGATTAGCTTTCATAGTACTCAGACCATCTATTCAAGCTGCCAAGGAAGAAAAGTGACCAATGGTTCTACCCAGCTGTGACTCTTATGACCAGAATGACAAGATATGACACTCATATCTTGGAATTCAAGGGACTGCTCAATAAAAGGAAAATCATGCCTGATACTGGAAATGGAGCCAACTACTCAGGACTAGCGAGATCTTGGATCTTGGAGGAGAACCTGCTACCACTCCTGCCACTTTCCTAAACTAGCAGGACACCTAACTGCATTCTAATACTTATTCTTGGACCCCCAGATAAGTGTAGCTTTTACTCCTCATCAAAGAAACTTCTCTTTGCAAAAGATGGAGACTATTCTAGAAAGCCACAACTGGTCAAAATGCAGAGCACAACCGATCATGAGATGCCCAGTCCCAATGAATACATCTCCAACACAACTTCTGCACCTAAAGCTCAGTGAACATTTCATTAAGATGAAGAGGAAAGATTTGGAGAGACAGAAGACTGAGAAATCTGCTGTGAGACTGTGTCTCCTAGAAATTACAGGGATGCTTCACCTGTGATATCTGTGCCGGTTAGTTTTATATCAACTCCAGTCACTTTTGAGGGGGAACCTCAATTGAGAAAGTGTCCTTACCATATTGGTCTGTAGGCAAGCCTGTGGGGCATTTTCTTAATTGATGATTGATGTGGGAGGGCCCAGCTCACTGTGGGCAGTGGTCCTGGGTGCTATCAGAAAGCAGACTGAGTAAGCCAGTCAGCAGCATTTCTCCATGGCGTCTGTATCAGTTCCTGTCTCCAGATTCCTGCCTTAGATGATGGACTTCAAACTGTAAGATGAAAAAAACCCTTTCTTTCTCAGGTTGCTTTTTGGTCATGGTGTTTTATCACAGTAATAGAAACCCTAACTAAGTCAATACCTCAACAACATGGCTGTCCAAACAAGATCAGAATAAGGACAACACCAACAGACATGCTCATATGCATTGGGGGGAGGGAATTTCATAGGATCCCACCCCTAGACAAAGAACTACAAGTAACTAAGGAATGCTGAGAGATGGAGAAATTAGTTTTCCCCAGAGATGATTGATTATCCAATACCAAGTGATCAGCCCTTAAATCACATACATACAAGTAACAATAAACAGAATCAGCAGGTTGTATTGATATGTATTCATACATGTATGTAACAATAACAAAGAACAAAAGGACATCAACTTGGGGGGAGACATAACTGGAAAGAGGAAAGGGAAGAGGGAAATGATGTAATTATATTTTCATTTTAAAAAAATTTTAAATTCTTGGGCATATTTTTTACGTTTACTTTATTACTAAGACTCAGCTAGGAAGCATAAGCGGAGGCTTGCGTCGCATCCAAGTACTAACGCAGCAATGAAGAATTCCTTGTCAAGTACATTCGGGCTTAGAAGAATTGAGTGATTATCTCCTGGGAGGCTGAATCAGAATTAATTAGAAGTAATGTCTTACCAAAAAAAAAAAAAAAAAAAAAAAGGTACAGGCAGCATACAGTTATCAGGCATAGCTGCTTCCAATGCTACTAGCAGTAGAAAATCTCAGAGTCATCTTCCTTCCCTACACACACACACACACACACACACACACACACACACACACACTCACACACTCACACACAGAGTGTAACAACCGAAAACAAAATCCCCCCAGTATTGCTGCAGGGAGAGCTAAGGGTGCATTCGCTTTAGAAGTCCCAGAACACTGTAGGGTGCCTGTGTAGGCTAGGGCAAGCAAGACGAAGTCCGGAAAGCACTGCACGCAGAGACTGACTTTCCAGTGCCACAGTCGCTGTCACATTTGGGTCCCTGCTGTAATGGAAAGTGGCTCCATGCATGCTAGGTAAACACTTTACCAACTGAACGGTGCCCCGCCCTGAGCCGGTTTTGTTTCTCTCTTGCTCTCCTCCCCGCCCCCACACACCTATTCTCAGGATCAAAATTCTGCCTACACGCCTCATATTTAAATGGACACATCTCAACATCCAAACTGATAAGGTTACCTCTTAGTCACAATTGAAAGGTGGGAAATCCACTCTTCTGGAGTTGCCTGTGTTCAAAAGAACAATGGCATAGGCCTATCTGCTAAAAGCGATCAAACACCTGAAACTGTGTTTCCATTATACCCTTAAAAACACCCTTAAACATAACATAATAAAAACGTAAAATAAAGCGTAGGTGCTCCACTGAGGGGTTATACCATCCGTCCAGTCAGCCCAGCGTTGTTCAGGACATGATACTAAAGAACATGAGTTACAGTGACTTCATACTTGCCGAGATTATTTCCTGTTTTCAAGCCAGTGGATGTTCAAATGCTTCTGACTGTGTCACATGTCAGTGGAAACAGAGTCAAGTGACTGAATCATTGGACAGGTTGTTTATTACTACTGGTAACAGTGTAATATCGAGACGGGACAAAATGTGTGAGGATGACCAGTGAAGCCCTGCAGGAATTACGGGCCAAGTGACTGGTATAGACAGAACAGCTAAGACTACTCAGTCAGAAGGGTGGGTCAATTACTAGTCACCTTTTAATGAATTCCAACACAGAAGTATGTTTTCTCAAGATCCCTACTGTGTGCAAAAACAAAACAAAAAAAAAACTTCAGCATGTTAACAGTGCCTAAAACAAGTTTAAAAATTATAGTAAACTAGCTGATCATCTATCTACTGGGCTTGTGACAATAGCCACAATTATGGTTTGGAAATTCCCTCTCTCCACACTGTTAAACCATGTGGCTCCTACTCAGCTAATTTTACTCAGAACCTCTGGAGGGAGTCACATGAGCCACATGTAGACAAAGAGAACATCATTTTATGTAGTCCATTGTTAGTTCACAAACAGGCCTGTTTCGACACTCTCAGACTTAGTCAAGAGTCAACAGGGTGGCAGGTAGCTTCTGTCTTGCTGAACTCTGTTCCAGAACATTTGTCACCAAGAGGAGCCTATCACATTGCACATGGAACCTGACACAGAGCTCAGGGTTGAGCCAAGAAACTGATGCTAAGAGCTGTTCACACCTGGATGTTTCAGTTACAAAAACCAATGGATTCCCCGTCTTCAATCTGTTCTTGTTTGAAAATTCTATTGTCTGGTTTTTGCTTTCTTTCTGTCTCCACAACTTGTGCATGTCTTATACTTTATCTGAAGCAAACAGTAGCTGATTCAAGAATTAGACATTAAGGAAATCCCCTTTATCTTCAGTTCATTGAGTAAATGCTATTTTGTTTGCCAGAACGTCCTGACTCAGGTAACCAAAGCCAGGTTATTGCTTCTTTTCTGAGGAAATTTCTCAACTCAGACTTGATCTGCCACCCGGCAGTGACCCAGAAGCTAGTGCAGCTGAGACTCAATTACTCCCTGCTCCATGTCTTAGCCCTGCTGCTTACTGGCTGAAGGACCTTGAAAGCCCCTGATTCCGGTTTCTCTTCTGCCTTCGCTATTCCTGCTACCGTGACTCTTAGCAGCTCTGCTGGGTGGTCATCACGAAGGAAGGGCCTTGTCTCTCCATGGAAGCAAAGAGATCATCTCCTGGTGTTCTGTTCTCTGCTCTCATAACATGGTGTGCACAGACTTCTGCCTGTTCAAAGCAAACAAGCAGTTCTGCAGCTGTGGACACTAGTGGGGTGTCCTCTAGCCCGGTTCAGTTCTTGTGTCTCCTGGCTCAGAACTCTGGCCCACATGAGATGCTATTTGTAAGCTCCCAGGTGCATCTGCCAGCATATGTGAATGGTTCACTATTAATCAGAGTTTCCAGTCCCCCCTCACTCGGTTTGATAGTTTACTAAGTGGCTCACAGACTTCAGGGAAACAAACATGATTCCCAGTTTACTATAAGGACGATTCTGAAGGATAAGGATGGAGAGGTGCATGCTGGTGTGAAGCCTGCAGGAAAGGGCACAGTGCTTCTATGCCTTCTTTGTGACCTCCATTTATTCAGGTTTCTGGAAGCTTCCTGAACCCTTTTTGGGAATCTGATTTAAGCTCTACTATATAGGTATAATTGGTTTAAATCCTTGGCCATTAGAATTGGCCTTAGGAATTCTCCCTGCCCTAGAGATGGCGTGTGTGTTAGTCTCAACCCTTTAATCGTGTTTTTTTGGTCTTTCCAGTAACCAACCACCCACCCCGCCATCTCTTTGTCTGTGTGTGTGTGTGTGTGTGTGTGTGTGTGTGTGTGTGTGTGTGTGAGAGAGAGAGAGAGAGAGAGAGAGAGAGAGAGAGAGAGAGAGAGAGAGAGATGCTTGGGATCAAACCCAGGCCTCAGACATCCTAGGCAAATACCCCTGAGCAACATCCATCCCCACCCCTGGCCTTATTTTGAAGTTACACTGTGACTGCCATCCAGTAAGTCAACTTATTAGCACAGGAAAAAAAATCAATTTGGAGACTCAAAGGATTTTAGGAATTATATGGCAGGGAGATGAAGACAAAATGTGTCTTTTATTTTAATTAATTTTGGCTTTCTGTGACAGTCTCACTACATAGCCCTGACTGTCCTGGAACTCACTGTATAGCCCAGGCTGGCCTCGAACTCATAGAGAGCTGCCTGTGTCTGCCTCCCAAGTGCTGGAATTAAAGGTGTGTGGCACCATGCCTGGCTCAAAATATGTATTTTATAATATCCCAGTGGGAAAGCAACACTTTTTAAATTTTTTATTTTATTTTATTTCTCAAGACAGGGTCTCACTATATAGCCCTGGCTGTCCTGGAAGTCAATCCGTAGACCGGGCTGGCCTCAAAGTCACAGAGATCCACCTGCCTCTGCCTCCTGAGTGCTGGGATTAAAGGCCTGCACCAGCCCCGTCCGACTGAAAGCAACAGTTTTTAACACTTGTTGAGTACACATGAAGAGACAGCCCCTGGGGCTGGGGAGATGACTCAGTAATCACAAGCCTGATGATGTGACTTCAATCCCTGGAATCCATGGAAAATGGAAGGAGAGAGCAGACTCTGCAAAAGTCATACACACATGTAACACATACATTAATAATAATAATCAATTAATTAAAATTATTAAAGAAAGAGTGAGAGTGCTCCTACTAAGAGTTTCACACTGGCTACCTAATGTAGTTAGTCATTTCAGCAATGTTGGCATGGGTTTAACATTATGCCCACATCATAGAACAGGAAACAGCCACATACAGTTTAACTTCCCAAACTTAACAGCCAGTAACTGACAGTGCCATAAAGAGAGAAGGGATAGCTGGGCAGCGATAACACACACCTTTAATCCCAGCACTCTGGAGGCAGAAGAAGGCAGCTCTCTGTGAGTTCAAATCTGACCTGATCTACACATTGAGTTCCAGGACAGCTAAGAGAGAGGGGGAGAGAGGGAGACAGAGAGAGACGGGGGTGGGATGGTGGGATTTCCTGTATATTTCAGCCAGTCTTTTCTTTCCTCCTCCTCCAGATACTGGTGATATATATATATATATATATATATATATATATATATATATATATATATATATATATAGTATATAATATATGTATGTTGTGAAGGGGCAGGGGAGGAGAGTGGGGATTGGGCACAGACCTGAGGATTTGGTTATGGTAATAGAGTAAGGAATCCAGAACATTAGGAGGAAGAGCTCATCCAGAGTGGAAAGAAAATAACAATAGAACATAATTACAAGGACACTGATGTTCTCCATTTGTAATTACTCATAGCAAAGACGATGCTGGAAAGAACCCATGTGCCTTCTTCCTGACAGGTTTAGACAAGAAACTTAGCCTTGCTTCTCTGAGCATAGTTTTCCGCTGGGTATGCTCTCTGCATATTCTTGAATTCAGCAAACACCAGTGGTCTGTTTCTTTTGTTCCAGGCACTACCCCAAACGTGGGAACATAATCATTGGAAAAATAATCAGTGTACCTGACCCCAAGAGCTTACCACCTAAACATCATACATATAAGGGTTAATCCTGATAAAAGAAAAATCCTAAAAAGTTGGACCAAGGATGAAGATAGAGAAAAGGGGTGTTATTTAACAGCTGTAGGTGGAATCAACAAAGACTATATTGAAATTCTTAAATCCCGTTCTGGCTGACAATCAGAGTAGGTATTAATACACCTACAGATGTGACTTCACCTAGCATTTAGTTAGTTCATTAACCCTGTCACCCCATCCCAGGCAGGGCCACAACCATGCAGAACTCTCGTGTGACACTGATCCTGGGGACACATGAGCAAACAGCTACTCACCCCAGATAGGGAGCCAACGACAGAACCAAGTGAGGACACAACCAAAACCCGACTTGGCAAACCAATGAGTCTCATTGGGTTTAAAGGTATGTGGGTGAAGGGTTGCTTAAGGAAGCAGAGAGGGCTCAAAGCAAGCTGCATTACCAAAGCCTACACCAGCAGGAGTGACTGCTGACCTGTGATGGCTCCTAAAAGCTGGAATCCTGGAGCACACTGGACAGCACGCAGGCAGCTCAACAGCTGAAACAGCATACCTTCTAGACAGTTCAGTTAGTCTAAGCCTCTTCCCAGCTGGTCTCTCATTCTTCCAAGTGGCTTGGCTGGTGTCTTAGGGTTTCTATTGCTGTGATTAAACACCATGGCCAAGAGCAGTTGGGAGAGGAAAGGGCTTGCTTGGCTTACACTGACTGCCACACTGTATGGGTCCATCACTGTGGTAGTTTGAATGAAAATGACCCTCATAGGCTCATGCCTGAATACGTGATCTCCAGTCGGTGGAACTGTTTGGGAAGGATTAGAAGGCACAGCCTTGTTGGAGGGGGTGTGTCACTGCAGTTGGGTTTTGAGATTTCAAACAACTTGTGTCATTCCTAGTGTGTCTCGTCTCCTGCTTGTGAATCTAGAAGGGAGCTATGAGTTGTCCTTATCGCCATGCCTTTGCACTGCCATCACGGACTCTAACCTTCTGAAACCCTAAGCCCAGTTAAACTCTTTTATAAGTTATCATGGTCATGGTGTTTTATCGCAATAGAAACGTATCTAATATAATCATCAAAGGACAGCAGAAACATGAAGACAGGAACTGACGTAGAAGCCCCGGGGGAATGCAGCTTACTGGCTTGCTCATCACGGCTTGCTCAGCCTGCTTTCTCTTTGTGGTCCTTTTTTAAATGGTTGCTACCTTTTAAACCACAGCTGTCTGAATCAGCAACTGTAACCAGCCAGCAGCCATTAGGCGTAGCCGGAGGGAAATCTGTTTTCTCAGGCTCCAACTCTTGCAAAGCTATGAAGGGAACTTAATTAAACCTCTCTCCCTCTAAAGAACTCAAGATTCAAAGGTTAAGGTGGAATTCTGCTCCTCAAAGAGCCTGAATAGCAAGTAGTTCCCCTCCTCTCCTTGCTTGTGTCCTCCAAAAAGCACCCCCCCACCCCTGCTTCTCCTCACCCCTCCTTATCAACCCTTTCTCACCTGGCTCCTCCCCACCACTTCCTGTCAGCTAGTTGCTGACTTAGCCTCCTGACCGATGGTGAATTTTATTTAATCAAACACATCTTTGTATCATTAAACAAACGTTCCAGAGCATTAACAATAGTAACACACCTTGAAATATTATTCTACATCTTTTACAACTTAGGACTACCTCCCCAAGGTTGTCATCCACAATGACCTGGGCCCTCTCACATCGATTTGGTGGAGACATTTCCTTAATTGGGGTTCCTTCTTCTCAAATGATTCTACTTTATGTCAAGGTGACAAAAACCAAAATAACGCAAAACAAAAACAAACAAACCTTATCCAGGACAGCTGGTCTGAGCCTATTACTAGGCAGCTCAGCTCCTATGAGAGTGCCTCTCAGCGTTCTTATAGTTAAACATGTTTGGGAAAGGAGAGGCTGTTATGCAATATTTTGTTTGTGTTCTGACAAATAAAGCTTTCCTAGAGATTAGAGGGCAGAGCTAGCCACTAGTTAACCATAGAGTCAGGCAGTGGTGGCACACACCTTTAACCCCAGTACACTTGGGAGGTGGAATATAAGGTGGGTGGAGACAGGATTGAGGGCCCTTTCAGTCTGAGAATCCGGATGGGTAAGAGGTCACTAGTGTCTGCTCATTTCCTTCTTTGATCTTTCAGGTTATTACCCTAATATCTGACTCTGGTTTTTATTGATAAGACTAATTAGTATCATGCTTCAAGGGGCCTAGTGTTTCTGATAAGTTTCAGTAACTTCCTTAAGCTACTGAATTGTTTACTTCCTGAACTTAAGTAGTTTCCTACAGGATAGACTGTTTCACCTCCCCTTAGAACATGTTAACATCCTGTGTCTTAATAAGCTTCCCTCTTAGAATAGCCAGTTGTTACCCGCTTTCTAATAGCCTATGTTTTAATGAGCTTCCCTCTAAGAGAGAGAGTTTTAATCTCAATGGAAACTGCTGTACAACAAACACCTATGAAGGCTACTGCGCTTGAGGTATCATCCTGGAAGTTCAGAATGACTGGCCTGCAGTAAAACTGAATCTGTAGTGTTCAAATTTAGCTTCTAGAATTTGGCACTGTAGCTCAGAAAGCTAAGTGGCCACTAATCCTGCCAGTGTTTTTTTTTTTTTTTTTTTTTAATAAATGAACTCTTACTTTCTTTAGGATTTACTTTCTCTCAGTTTGCTAGTCTAACAGGGAGCTAGAGTTTGGACCCCCTTATTTATTTATTTGTTTGTTTGTTTGTTTGTTTGTTTTTATGTGCATTGATGTTTTGCCAACATCTATGTCTCTGTGAGAGTGCTAGATCCTCTGGAACTGGAGTCACAGACAGTTTGTGAGCGGCCATGTGGATACTAGGAATTGAACTTGGGTCCTCTGGACGAGTACCCAGTGCTCTTAACCACTGAGCCATCTCTCCAGCCCCTTTTTAAAATAGATTTTTTTTTCAGCTAGTATGTAAGGTAATGGATTTTTTCATAGAGTCTGGATCTTGAATGTTTCCCCAAAGTCATGTGTTCATCCCTGGGTTACTGCTGTTGGGCTATGGTAAAAACTCTTGAGAGATAGAGCCTGTGAGAGGTCCTCTAATCATGAGGGTGTGCCCTGAGAGGTATATTTGATGCTGGACCCCTCTTCTTTTTTGCATGGCTCATGATGCAATTGACTTTGTTACAAAGTTATAGACAATGTTTTTCCTAAAAACATTGACTCTTCACTTGGCCCTACAAATACTCAATGGCTCACTAAAGCAGGGTATAAATGACCATTGCCTCTCTGCCACCATTTTGCATCAGTCACCTTTGCTCTGAGTCACTGTCCTCTGAAGCTACCTTGAGTTCCAAGAACAAAGAGACTGATGAGCAAATATCTTTTTCGTTTGGTCAGTTGGTTGGTTTGGTTTGGTTTTTCAAGACAAGGTTTCTCTAGCTGTCCTATTAACACGCTCTATAGACCAAGCTGGCCTCAAACTCTGCTTCCTGAGTGTGGGATATTAAAAACATACTCCAACACACCTGGCTAGTGAATATCTTTGACAACAGTCAAATCTTCCCCAGGCAGCAATTACTTTCTGGTGACAAGAACCCACCTGACAAATCCTGAGACTGTGACTAATCTGACCACAGTTTGACCAAAGCTGTTTTTGTATGTCTTTACATCCTCCCACTTTTCACCTCCCTCTATAACCTAAGAATTATGTCAGTACCAGCAAACACACAGCTAAGAAACTAATCTTTCATCTTGCAGGTATGGTTATGCTGATTAAAGTTCTTTTACAACACTACTCTTTCTTTAGTTTCTGGGGTAAATGATTGGACCTAATTTGCTGGTGTACCCCGTTACACACACACACACACACACACACACACACACACAAAGAGTCTGAAGCCTAAGGCCTAAGACTCCAGCAATACTTTTCCCCTGCCACCATGCTCATTGAAAAGGATTGCCTCACCACAAGTCCAAAGCAAGAAGACCAGTTCATCATGGGCTCAAATCTCCAAAACCAACCTGTCCCTTGATACAGTGACAGAAAGCTGACTAACAGAGTAATGTTCACACCTAGGTCATAACCTGCTAGGACTCATTAATGTGCAAGGAGCTAGCCATGAAACCAAACGCTGCTGTGGGCTGGTGTAAAATTAACTACTAAATTTTATAAGCTGCAGAAAACCTTAGCAAATTGTTGATCGAATGAAATATTAACATCTTGCCTGGTGGTGGTGGTGGTGGTGGTGCAAGTCTATAATCCCAGCACTTGGGAGGCAGAAGCAGGTGGATCTTTAAGTTCGAGGCCAGCCTGGTCTACAGAGCAAGTTCCAGCACAGCCAGGGCTATGCAGAGAAACCACTGCTTGCTTAGCACGCCCCTAACGCTAGGTTCTATCACGAGTGTCACACATACCTGGTGTGACAGCAAATATCTATAAACCCAGCAGAGGTGGAGGTAGGCGGAGGTGGGAGACAGGAGGCAGAGGTTTGGGATCTTCTAAGTATAGTGCTTACTCAGCATTCACAAGGTCCTAGGCTCAACCCCTACCACTGCTAAAATAATGAGTAAATGAATAAGTAAATAAAACTAGAAGTTCAGAGTTGTCAGATTTCTGCAGCAGCTTAAAGAGACAGAAAAAGAGGCAGGAACCAGCCTTTATAGAGAGGAGACCATGTTTATTGGCGAACACAGTGAGGGGCATGCTCCCTCCCGAGGGAAGTCAAAGGGGTCTGCCAGAGGACAAAGATGGCTGCCACCCTTTAGAGGGGTGGAAATGGTTGTAGCATGTAGCTCACGTCTCCCTCCCCGAGTTGCCCACCCAGAGACAGGCTGTCCCAACAGACGACCAAGCAAGGTCGAGCAATATTATTTCTAATCTTGTAGGAATCTTGTTTTAAGAGTGAGGCATTCTATTAAGGGTCATACTCAGCTACCTATTCTGGAAGGAAAAGGAAAAGAAATAGAGATTTGATTGGAAGCCGTGACCTCTATATAAACCCATTGTCTTGTATTGCTGGGAAGAGGAGAATAGAAATGTCTCCCTTTGGGCTCCCAGCAGAACATCTCTGTCTAGACAATTGCATTGAGGCATAACCATAGAATGCCAATTGAAACAAATGAAAAAACACCTCCAAAAGGATAGTTCCATAAATAAGACCACAGGAAGTTCCTACAGCCAAAACAATTTTGGGTCGTGTTTCAGACACATAAGGAAATAGCTCATCTTGAGTGAAGGCCAGCGGGTATTCAGAGATAATTATTAGACTCTCCCAGAACTTGGACATGCAGAATAGTGTGGTACAGGCTACAAACTTTGTACTTTGAAAATAAGTGAACACAGAAAGAGAAGAAACATTATGAAAAAAAAATTTGATGAAAAGGGGAGAGTGTAGATGTGAAAAGAAACTAGAGAGAATAAGTGAAAAAAGAGAAATACAGTCACTGAGAGGTTGTAGCCTACGCTGGAGGCCTCTTACCTGTGAGTGGCAGACCCAGAGCCCAAAACTCAGCTTAGGTATGATCGCCAAGCCACAGCAGCTCTGTATTGAAACCCTGCTTCTTCAACTTGGTTCATCTTCAGAATGAGCATATTAATAAAAATTACATGTTGAAAAAAAAAAGCCAGGTGGTGTGTGGGGCGTTTACCCACCAACCCCACAGTTCCCCAGAGTTTTCTTGAGTGTGAGCAGCAGGAAATATTAGATAGAAGGATTTATTGCGGAGAATCTTGTGGAGATAAACAGATGGAAAATAAAGGATAGCCTTGAGAGGACCTGGAACCTTTTCCAACGGCCCGACTGTCTCCGCCCCAGGGTTTTTATAGAGACGCCAAGGGGTGGAGCAAAAGACCTCCTCCCCCAGCACAGCCAAGTGCAGACCATCTCAGACACCTGCACTCAGGCCCGTGGTCCTAACCATCCTCTATGTGGACCTACTGGGTAAAGCCACGAGAACAGGCTCCCACAGTGGTGCACACTTTTGACCCCAGCACTCCAGTGGCAGGGGCAGGCAGATCTGTGAGTTCAAGGCCAGCCTGGTCTACAGAGTGAGTTCCAGGTCAGCCAAGGCTACACAGAGAAACCCTGTCTCAAAAACCAAAACCAAACAAACGAAAGTGCCTGTTGAGGTGGAACATACACTAAACTGTAAACTCTTTTGTTCCTGTGGGAAATTAGCAAAGAAAAAGATGTTCTGAAAGCCCAAGTAAAGCAGAGCTGTTCAGGATTGTAAGAGTGAGTGACACAAGTCATGGAGTTCTCATTTCAGCTTCTGAACTGTGTGCTGTCGGCTGTGTAGGGCTAGTTTGGGTTAGACAGTTAGGAGACTGCTTGGGATTATGGGCTGCAGATAGGCTGTTGGGGGTGCTGGTGACGTTTGAGACGATAGAGTTGAAAGGTATTTAGTATTTTATGTATGTATGTATGTATGTAGTTATGTATTTATTTATTTACTTATTTAGTTGGTTTTTATTTGGTTTTTCAGAGCAAGGTTTCCTATTGCCTCTGTCTCCCTAGTGCTGGGATTTAAGGCATGAATCACCACTGACTAGATGGGTATTTAATACTTTAAAAATTTGTTTACTGCCGGGCAGTGGTGGCACACGCCTTGAATCCCAGCACTTGGGAGGCAGAGCCAGGTGGATCTTTATGAGTTCGAGGCCAGCCTGGTCTACAGAGCAAGATCCAGGAAAGGCGCAAAGTTACACAGAGAAACCCAGTCTCAAAAAAAAAAAAATTGTTTACTTATGTGTAAACAGTGTAAAGCAGTGTTCAGACTGTGTGTACGTCTGTGTACTACATGTATGCAGTACCCAAAGAGGCCAGAAGAGGGTGTTGGAACCTTTGGAACTGGAGTTACAGACAGTTGTGAGCTGTTTCTAGACACTGAGAACCAGACGTAGGTCTTCTGCAAGCGCCCCAAGTGCTCTTGACCATAGAGCCATTTCCAGCTCCAGCCCCAGCATTTAAGATTTTAAAACACTTGATGACTATTCTAGTCAGCTCTCTTCTTCCCCTTAACTATCCTTCCATCTCTAACAGTCAATAGATAGATTATTACTCTAACCTGAACAAGAATAGAGACACAGAAAGAGTTTGGTCAGTTGCATTGATCTATAGCATTGAAAATAATTGAATCGCAGAATCAGAGTTACCTTCAGTCACACCTAGATCACAGACTTGTGCTTTTTTTTATAGCAAACTTTAAAAAATACTATTACTTTTATGTGTATGAGTGCTTTACCTGCATCTATATTTGTGCACCACGTGTGTGCCTGGTACTCACGGAGGCCAGAAGATGGTGTTGGAGCTCCTGGAACTGGAGTTACTGGAGGTAGTGAGCTATGATGTGCATACTGAGAACCAAACCCAGGTCCTCTGCAAGAGTAGTGAGTGCTCTTAACCACTGAGCTGTCTCTCCAGCTCCTATAATAAAACTTTTTGTTGTTTTGTTTGTGAGTTTTTTGTTTTTCAACACAGGTTTTATGTAGCCCCGGCTGTCCTGGAACTAGCTCTGTAGACCAAGCTGGCCCTGGATCAGAGATCTGAGATCTGCCTGCCTATATATCCCAAGTGCTGGGCTTGTTAGTCAGGTGGTGGTGACACAAACCTTTAATCCCAGCACTCTAGAGGGAGAGGAAGGCAGATTTCTGAGTTAGAGGCCAGCCTGGTCTACAGAGTGAGTTCCAGGACAGCCAGGGCTACACAGAGAAACCCTGTCTTAAAAAACCAAGAGAAAAAAAAGGAGGTTTACTCTATTAAACACCATGTGTGTGTAAACGTAGTACATATCAAACATTGAACAGTATGTGTATATAGGTAGTGTGTGTGTAGTTACTCTGCTTCACAGTCCCTAGGTAACTGTCTATAAGAGTGTTATGACAAGTATGTTGTTTTACCTGCCTCACTCTCTCCAGTCATTTCACAAATACTAAGCTTTGCGCTCACAGAATCTCAGGGTAGTTATCCTCTCAAACTGTGATCTCCATCCTCACTATGTCCCATGAGAGCTCACACATAGAATGCTCAAAATGTTAGTGGACACCTGAAGGAGTAAGATGTGAACATCATGTGGTCGATGCCTGGTGGCGACAGGTGACCTATGAAGGTAGATCTGTGAGTTCAAGGCCAGCCTGGTCTACAGAGTGAGTTCCAGGACAGCCAGAGAAACCCTGTCTGGAAAAACCAAAAAAAACCAAAAGAAAGAAAGGAAAAAAGAAAAAGAAAATAAAGAAAAGCAGCTTGGCCAGTGCAGTGATCAGTAGTAATGAACTGTACTTTGTCCCCTGTGTAAAAACAAACCCAGTAGGAAGTGCAGCATCCATAATTCAAGCTGGTTTCTTTGACTGTTGTAAAGGAAGTGAAAGCTTTGATTTCTCCCAGGAGGGAAAAAACAAGCTGCAATAGTAATACTGAAGAGGTCCTTCCTTCACACCCAGGAAGTCTAGACATTTGAAAACTTTCAGATAACAAAAACTGAAGCTTTACAAAAGAAAGTATTTGTTCTGCTCATTATCTCCCCAGAAACAAAAGTCACTAACATAGAGCTACACAAAACTTATAGATGAGCACTTGGCATAAAGGTGAATAAATAAATAAATGGATGCAAATAGCTAGATAAATTTAATTATGCAGAAAGAGGGCACTCAAAGGAGGTCTCTCTCTCTCTCTCTCTCTCTCTCTCTCTCTCTCTCTCTCTCACACACACACACACACACACACACACACACACACACACACACACTCTTATTGTCCTAATGTGGCCTAAGAGAGAAATCTATGGATTGAATTGAGTGTAGAATCACAGGCTAAACAGTAACGTAGAAGGAACTGTTTAATGCAATCTTTTGTCTCTCTTAGTTGTTGGTCTTGTGCTTGCTCTAGCCATTGGGATCTACTGACATATCAGTTTATCAACTCTACCATGCCTTTTTTTAAAGGTACATAAATATTATTGAAAGAGGATGCATATCCCTGTCTAAATAAATCAGTAGCCAAAACAACAAAGTAAACTTGGAAATGAATATGAAATACTGTACTAAAAGTTGTTTACCTTCTGTGATGGCTGGTTTAAATGTCGACTTGCCACAAATTAGAGTCACCTGGAAAAAAGGGGCCTCAACTGAGGAATTGCCTCCAGCAGACTGGCCTGCAGGTATGTCTGGGGGTGTTTTCTTGTTTAATAACTGATATGGGAGGACTCAGTCCACTGCGCGCTGTGCCATCCCTTGGAAGGTAGCCTGGGTTGGTTAAGAACATCACTGAGCATACTGGAGGAAAGTAGTTCAGTGAGGAGCTTTCCTCTCTGCTCTTCATTTCCCGCTCCGGCTTCCTACCTTGAGTTCCTGCAGAACCTGTAAGCTAAAAGTACTTCCTCTTCAAATTGCTTTTGGTCACAGTTTTCTCCCAGCAACAGAAATGCAACCAGAACACCTGCCTAAAGCCTGTCCTTCTTTGCTAAAGATTAGTAAAGGTGAGCAGAGATAACAAAACAAATGAGGACAGGTCTGTGTTTAACTTCCAGGGTGATCAGAAAAACTGGAAGAAAACAGGGAAGAGAATCCCATTCTGAAGGTGATTCATTACTATTTAATGTAAAACTTGTGTAGCAATTAAAAAAATATCAGGTTGGGGATTTAGCTCAGTGGTAGAGTGCTTGGGTTCGATCCTCAGCTCCAAAAATAAAATAAAATAAAATAAAATAAAACATCTTTAGCTACTGCTTCATTTTGAAGAAAACTACTGTTAATGCATTTCCACCAATATACTTAAATGTAGGATCCTTTATGGTCTGCTCATATCCTGCAAACTACAAAAGGCAGCAGACTCTACTGAGCGTGGCAGAAGCCCCACAAACTTCAGATACACAGGAGCTAAGCTCCACTCCCTATTTGACCTTTCATTTGCTTGTTTTCAGTCACATCCTGTTTTTGCTATGGAATTACCAATGAGTCCCTGGGCAAATCTGTCCTTTTGGCCTCTTAGTTTCATTTAAAAATGCAGCTGGTGTCAGGCTTGTTTGTATCATTATAAGGTTGTAAAGGTTCGATGCATTTTAGAACAGTGACTGGTTAACAATCATAGTTACTGTTTTATTACCACATTGTACACTGCCCTGCTGCTTGCTGTGTGGGCTGTTCTAAAAACATGTTTACGAGCCTTTCATGGAAGGAAGAGCAGACCACCACTGTTTAGAAGTAAATCGCACATGTACATGAACACACACATTTTCAGCGGGCTGACTTTGGAGGAAGAACAGGCCTCAAACTGACTTCTATTTTGCCCTCGAATACCATGGAGCAAACATTTGCTGACAGGACACACTAAGAGAAGGACCCACAGTTAGGGGCTTTCAAAACACCTGGCCAGTAACCTCTTCTGAGTTACCTTTCCAAGTGGGTAGCCTTTGAGCCAGCAGGTGAAGGGCTCTTGCACTTGGGGGAAGCAGACACCTGCAGGCTTCTTAGGGTTGTTTCCCAAAGACATGGTCACTGTTGTTGCTGCTGGTGAGAGCGGAAGATCAAGAATATTCTAGAATGTCTTCCCTTGCTCAGTAGTAGCGTGATCATCTGGCATGTTCAAGGCCTTGGGTTCACGTACCAACGCTGCAAAAAATAAATAAGTCACAGGCCATTGACTTATAATAAATAAACTACAAGACGGGATTGAGCAGCGAAGAGGGAAGTGCCGTGGCAGCAGGGTGTGAGTGAAAGAGAAGAAACACACGCTGGATGAGGCAGACCAAGGGGGGAAGAGTCAGAATAAAAGTAAAAAAGAAAGGTCACGCACAAACACTCGAGCGTAAAGTACAAGACACACACACAGAACATTCCTTTGTTTAAAGAGGACTGCGCAGAAGACAGAATGGTGATTTAAGAGAGACGGCATCCGACGGACGACTCGAAGTGGACAGTAATTAAGAGGACAACAGGAGGTATTTGGCTAAGAGAGAAACATCTGTTTCCTGTAAGTGTGTGTTATATTCATGTCAGCAGCTTTGAATGCACATTTTTATTAATGTTGACATGTCTTTAGAGGAAAAACAGCTTAAAGGTTTGATGTTCTTCCTCAAGACATATTCCTGACTCTAGCCAAGCCTCACAGAGAAATACAGCAGAAATTCCATTTTTTTTTTTTTAAGGATGAACTACACTGAGGTGGTGGTTGTTTGGCTTCCACTAGAAACATTAGGAAACATCATTTTAGATCCATGGAAAAGTATTTTCCTGACAAGTATGACGTTACAGATAAAATTTCCAAACCTGGAAAATATTTAGTGGAAATGTATTGTTTTTCTCAGTTGCTTGGAAAGCATAACTGAACATGGACTCATTAGAGGGGATTACTGGTAATGTTTCAAACTCCAACCCCCAAGATCACACTAAAAAGAAAATAATATGATCATTCTGAGTAAAGTGACTCAGGAGGTGGAGGCAGAAGGTCAGTTAAGTTAGATATATCAGGAGTTCAAGACCAGCCTGAACTACATGAGGTCCTATCGGAAAAAAAAAAAACAACTAAAAATCAAAAACCTAAGTGTGTAATAATCAGCACTGTAATTCCTTTTTTGTTTTGTTTTTTTTCTCCTCTAAAGAAATCACCTCCCACCTTGTGATAAACCTTACCTGGTCTAAATGTGACTCAGTGGACAGTCATTCTCAACTTTGGCTGAATTTAAAAAACAACTGAGGAATTACAAGCATGAATACTGACACCTGGCCCCTCCCCCAGGCAATCAGCTGTTGTATTTAGACGGAATGTACTCCAGTTATGAAAGTTTCAAAATCTCCCTGGGAGATTCTTACACCCATCAGAACTTGTGAAACACCAAAAACCTTAACCCAGGGCCACAGGTGGCTAGCACAGCCTTTCCCAGGAAAAGCAACTGAGGATGAATGAGAATCTGGATTTCCCCAAGCCTCCCAAGCAGCACTGGAAAGACTGAGAACGGTCTGTAGGAATTCTCGTCAGTTGCCAGTGTTGTCTTTCTCCGATGTTAGACAGTAATTATGCAGTTAACAACAGATGAAAGAAGACCCGAGCCTCCATTCTCTAAAAGGCAGGGAAGTAGTCTTTATCTCTAAGGCACTCTCCGGGAAAACAAAGGGTAGATGGCACAGCTCAGATCTACCCGTGGAAAGTTGGCACATAAAACGTAGGCTGCCTAATACAGAATGGATGTCAGATAAACAGTTTCCTTTTTTGTGTGTACCAAAATATGTCTCAACTATCACACGGAATGCATGTATTGTAAAGGCATTCACTATTTATTTGTCATCCAAATTTGTCTGCACAGACTGCATTTTTCTTCTGCTAAATCTGGCATCTTTTTACATATTCCCAGGAGAGTCTCTAGGTTCTACCAGGGGGAAGTGGGAAACGATACCATATATGGCCAAGTGCCTGCCCACAAGCTGTCTAGACTAATTGACTGTGTTGTTTCTCAGCAGCCCAGATGGCCGAGACTGACTTCCCCAAGCCTGGCTGGTGACTCATTCGGCTGGAAGATTAATGGGAAATTTACTTGCTGACTCAGGAAGACGTGAACCTTGGCACACGTTTCCTTCCATTTAAATCCAAAGTGGGGGAGAAATCCAAAATAAATATTAACTACAGGGAAATATGGTAAAATATTTTAACATGAGAGAATAAGCAAGTTAATCACGTTTTAGTTTATTAAATACTTTTTTTTTTTTAAAGGCAGGAGGATCTCACTATGTAGCCGTGGCTGTCCTGGAACTCACTATGTAGACCAAACTGGCCTTGAACTCACAGAGATCTGCTTGCTTCTTCCTCCCGAGAGTGCTGGGATTAAAAGTATGCCACCTCTATGCCAGGCTAATACTTTTTTTAAAAAGAAGAAGACATTTTTGTGGTTTATCAACTATTTCCACCAAGTATTTTTCTTTTTTCTTTTTTGGTTTTTTGGTTTTTGGAGCCTGTCCTGGATCTCGCTCTGTAGACCAGGCTGGCCTCGAACTCACAGAGATCCGCCTGGCTCTGCCTCCCGAGTGCTGGGATTAAAGGTGTGCGGCCACCGCCTCGGCGGCCGCCAAGTATTTTTCTTGAGAATTACTGCTGCATATGCTCTCTCAGGAGACACTTTCCAAGAATATATTTTAAATTTGTCTTTTGATGCTGCATACAGTCTATAAATATGGTGGCAAAGCCTTGGAGTAGAGATTAAGTGTGGGTACGACAACAGCCTTCCCTTTGTTCCTAACACAAAACAAGAATTGCAGCCGTGGGCATGTTTGGGTCTCAACTCCTGAGGTAAGTATTTAATTTGCCCTTTGTCCCTGACTTCAAAGGTTGGCTTCAGTCTTTCTTTATTCTGTCCATCATATTTTTTTTTTATTGATTGATTGATTTTTAGTTGTTTTGTTTGTCTTAGTTTTGGTACTTTTAGACAAAGTCTCATCTAACTCAGGCTGTCTTCAACCTCATTATGAGCCAAAAATTACCTTAAACTTCTCCTCCTAAACTTTAGCTCCAGAGTTCTGGGATTACAGGTGTGTACCACCATGCCTGGTTCATCATCATGTTTGATTAAGACCTTTTGTTTTAATCAAAATCACTCAAGGACAAGTTAAGGCAGAATTTGAAACTAAGTTTCCATTAGCCAGTTCTGGCTCTCTCTCTCTCTCTCTCTCTCTCTCTCTCTCTCTCTCTCTCTCTCTCTCTGTGTGTGTGTGTGTGTGTGTGTGTGCGTGTGTGTGTGTTTGCAAAGTGTTGCAGAAATGGTAAACCTAAGGAACAGGAGTCAAAGTATTTACCAAGCCAAAAATGTATATAAAATTTTTATGAAAGGCTAGATACTGTGGGCAGAAACACAGTGGGTGAGTTGAGAGAGAGAGAGAGAGAGAGAGAGAGAGAGAGAGAGAGAGAGAGAGAGAGAGAATCACTCCCTCTGAGTAGGAATAGGGTCCTTACAGCAGTTAAGAGAATAAATCTAAAGGGAAGTAGAAGACTAATGCAAGTCTAACTTGAAACCCGGGATAAGAACCTGAAGATAATATCAGAAAATGGAAGGACCTCCCATGCTCATGGATTGAAGACTTAATACTGGGAAGTTGGATACACTATCAACAGTAACCTGCAGATTTATGGCAATCTCCACAAAAATTCCAATGTCAGGAGCCTGGAGAGATGGCTCAGCTGTTAAGAGCACTTACTCCTCTCCCAGAGGACTGGGTTTGGTTCCCATTGGCTCACAACTACCTGCAACTTCAGTACTGTGGGGGATTTGAGTGAGGTCTTTGGTCTTCTTGAGCACCTGCACTTACAGGCACACACTCACACATACACACAAATCATTTTAAAAATCCATTCCAATACTGATCTTCAGAGAAGTAGGAAAACAATATTAACATTTACATAGACGCATAACAGACACCAGAATGCCACAGAAGGATGAGGACAACGGACAAAGAGAGCAACGCTGGAGGCGTTCAGATCTGGCTCCAGATAAACTCTTTCTTATTCGCCTTGGAGTTGGGAGCTGCACTTTTGTGTCAACGAGGAAAAGATAGCCTCTTTCAACAGTCATTGCTGGGAAAACTGGATATCCATGTGTAGAGAAACTAGATCCCCATCTCTTACTCTGTATGACAATCAACCCCACAAGAATCAAAGACCGTAATGTACGACCTGAAAAAATAAAACTGATAGAGGAAAATATAGGGGAAACATATCAGGATAGACAAAGACTTTCTAAATAAGACTCTAATCACTCAGATTGATAAATGGGACTTCATGCAATAAAATCTTTCTTCATAGCAAGGGACAACATCAAATGCAGAAATGGCCTACAGGATGGGAGAAAATATTTGCTAGCTGTACATCTGACAGAGGATTGCTATCTAGAATATGTGGTGATATATTGTGTCCCCCAATATATTGTGCACCCTAATAAACTTATCTGGGATCAGAGAACAGAACAGCCACTAGATACAGAGGCCAGAAAATGGTGGCTCACACGCCTTTAATCCTAGCATTCTAGAGGCAGAGATCCATCCAGATCTCTGTGAGTTCAAAGTCACACTGGAAACAGTCAGGCATGGTAACCCACGCCTTTAATCCCAGGAAGTGATGGCAGGAAGCAGAAAGGTATATAAGGGGTGAGGACCAGGAACTAGAGCCTGGTTAAGCTTTTAAAAGCTGTTAGCAGCAGTTCACCTGAAATGCATTTACTCAGAGGCTTCCAGTCTGAGGAAACAGGATCAGCTGAGGAATTGGCCCGGTGAGATTAGCTGTGGCTTGTTCTGCTTCTCTGATCTTCTAGCATTCACCCCATACCTGGCTTCAGGTTTGATTTTATTAATAAGAACTTTTAAGATTCGTGTTACAAGAATGTACAGCTGGTCGTGTGGGCGCACAACTTTAATCCCAGCACTTGAGGGGCAGAGGGAGGCGAATCTCTGAGTTTGATGCTAGCTTAGTCTAAAGAGCTAGTTCCAGGACAGTCAGGGTTACACAGAGAAACACTGTCTCAAAAAAAAAAAAAAAAATGCATAATATAAAAAAATTCAACATACTAAACACTCAAAAAAAAAGAAAAATCAACAATCCAATTAATAAATGGGGCAATAACATAAGCAGATAGTACTCAAACTATGAAATACAAATAGCCAGTAAACGTATGAAAAATATTCAACATCACTATCCATTAGAAAATGCAGATAAAAACACAGTTGAGATTCCATCTCACCCCAGTCAGAATGGCAGCCACCAAAAATGGTAGTGAGGATGTGAACCAAAGGGAACTCTTATGCTTTGCTGGTGGGAATCTACATTAGTCCAACTGCTATGGAAATCAGTATGAGACCTGCTGTATGACCAGCCACTCCTGGGTATTACCCAAAAGACTCCAAGTCAGTACATCACAGAAATACTGTAGCTTTGTTGTGGAACCAGCCTCCGTGTTCCATCAACAGAGTAATAAATAAATAAAATCTTGTATGTAAACACAGCCACAAAGGAGAACAAAGTTAGCTCATTTGCAGGAAAGTGGATTCAATAGAGATAATTACATTACAGTAATCAAGTCAGTCTCCAAACGACAATCACTACACTACATCATTCCTGTGTCCTTGACTTTATAGATACATAATATGTGTATGCACAACATGAAAGTGGAAGCGAAACTGTCCAGGGGAACAAAGGAGACCAGTGAGAAAGGAGGGAAAAGGGAGAGTAGGTGGGCGGGGAACGGACCCAAAGTACATCGTACACTTGTGTGAAAATGACTTCACGTAACCCAGGAAAATAAAATGAAATGGGAAACCAGTGAGGGAGAGTGAATGAATTCTCTGGTCTTGTCACCTGTGACAACTGAAGGGCAGCTGTTTGCCCAGAGCATGAGAGGGCAGCTCACTGTCTTTGAGGTAGTAAATTTTATGACACTTTTTGTCTTCCCTGAGTGAGGGGCTGTGGGTCATTGGGAGTTAAGCTCTAATTGTATGGAGAAGGCATCACAAGCCCCTGGGTCAGGTCCAAGCAGCTCAGTCTGACCATAAAAGAGTAGATAGCTTTGCTTTTTAGCTTCAGCCTTCTTTCTCTCATAGAGTGTTCGGTGAGGACATTCTAGAACAACATACAATTCTTTTGTACTAATAATTGTTCTTATTAAATAAGTTCATAGTTGCTGTGCATGGTAGCATGTACCTCTGTTCCTAGCACCTGAGAGGTAAAACAAGCAGATCGCAATAACAAACCCCCCAAATTTCCAGGTATATTTTAATTCCTCTGTAATGAGAGGTACTCCTTTTCTCTTCCGTCTTCTTCTCTCTCAAATCTTTCCTGGGGAGGTTTACCCTTTGAGCTTAAGGGTACCACTAGCCATGATATTGAAATATGCTACTTGTGAACAAAAAAATTCCTAAAAAGAAGCTGTGTCTGGTTGTGAACAAAAAACTCCTGGAAGGAGTCTGTGTCTGCAGAGATGGATGGGCAATTGAAATTTCAGTACTATGGAGAGATTGGAATTTTGTAGGTTCAAAGGCTAATTACCTTATCTTGAGCTGATTTTAGTCTTCTGGAACAGCCATTCCTTGCCATATTCTATCTGAACTAACACCTTGTGATAATAAATAAAAAACGTCTTAAAAGCTGTTAATTTAAACCAACATCTCATGATAATAAACAAAAATCTCTTAGAAGCTGTTAACGGAGAACTAACATCTTGTGGCAATAAAGAAAAACCTCTTAGCAGCTTTTAACTTAGCAGAACACTAGCCTCCACCACTCCAAGAGCGAGGAATGTCATCAGATAACATTTTAGGCCTATAAAAAAAGCTTCCCCCATCTCCATGTATCTGCCTCACTGGTATGCCTACCAGCGCATGTCAAACTTGCCTTGATCTCTAATTTTCTTAGTTCTGCAAAAACTATAAAAACTTCATGAAACTGTTTCCACATTGGAGGACAGGATTTTGGGGTAACCTAAATCTGTATTCCTGAGCTGTGGTATAGAATAAGTGTTCTGGGCCATGGTCTAGAATACACGCTCTAGAATAAGCCATGTCTTCTCTTTCTTTGATGTAAGGACTGTTTCTTTTGTTGACGTACTTTTTGGACCTAAAAGCAAACCAATCTGTTTCTAGGAAATGTTAAGTAACAACTTCCATCTCAGAGAAAAGTCTTCAAATAACATATTCTGCAAGTTTCACGGCACTGCAGTTGTTGATGAAATCATGGTGAGTTCTCAAAGTGTTTTGAAGGAAAACAAATATCATCAAACATGTTTGCCGTTGACACTCTCAGAAATCAAAAGAGGTTCTCCCTACCCTGAACCCAGTCTGGACATGTAATTTGCTTTTACCTAATATATTGTGGTGGAGATGAAGTTGCACAAGCAAGCCTCTGCCTTACAAGGTGTCTCAGTTAATGTTCTGTTGCTGTGAAGAGACACCATGACTATGCCAACTATTATAAGGAAAGAATGTAATCAGGGCTTGCTTACAGTTTCAGAGATTTGGTCCATTATCTTCATGGTGCAGGCAGACATGGTAGCTGAGAGTACTACATCGGATCCACAGGCATCAGGAAAAGAGAGACACTGGGCCTGGCTTGAGCATTTGAAACACCAAAGCTCACCCCCCCAGTGACACACTTCCTCCAACAAGGCCACACTTTAATCTTTGCCAAGTAGTGCCACTCCTTGATAGCGAAGCATTCAAACAGATGAGTCTATGGGGCCATTCCTATTCAAACCACCACAGGAGGGCTTTCAGATTCTATCTTTTTGCCTCAGGACATTTCACCCACTGAAAGCTATGTTGGGGAACTGCTCCAGCCATATAGAGGATGAGTCATGAGGGGAACCAAGGTGCCATTGTGACATTGGCATTGCTGTACACAGGAGTGAGGTCAAGATGGTTCATCATTTAAGAGCAATGGTTGTTCCTCCAGGGGCCCCAGGTCTGGTTCCCACAAGGCATTTCACAGCCCCGGTAACTCAAGTGCCATGAGAATCGAATGCCCTCTTCTGGCCTCCTTGGGTCCTGTCAGCATTGCAGCTCAGATGGAAAAGAATTCCTAGCAGAGCCAAGGAATACCCCAAAGTCACCATAAGCATAGCAGCTTACAGCCCTGCTCCAGGGAAAGGTTTCCCCAATGTAACAATGTAACAACTCTGCTCCAGCGGAGGAGGGTTTCCCCAGCCAAGTTGTTACAGTTCTGCTCCGGACTTCAATACTTCGATAGCTGGACCTTGGCAGTCAGCTTCTGGAGAAGGAAGTGGCCAAATAAAGGAATAGACCTTGGTGGCTAGCTTTAGGAATGTAACCTAACAGTTTTTAGCAAAGCAGAGGGAATGGGGGAGAAGGGCAAGGCCTGCCAGATCCCCGTTTGCCAGGCCGGGGCTGGCTAGAGTCCCTTCAGGTGGAATCCTCAAATTTCAGTGTCTCCTAACCTTCTTCAAAGGCACTGAGAAAAGAGAGCTCCTGGTGTCTCTCCCCCAGTACTCTGCTATAGTAGGCCTGCTTCAGGAAACTGCCATCACATCTCCATGCAAGGACAGCAGATGGAGAGAGTCCTCAGAGCATCTTGAAGAACACACCCTGGCAAGAGTTCCTTTAGCATGGAGTGCTGTGGGATGTTCTGTATGGCAAATGTGTTGCTCTGATTGGTTAGTAAATAAAACACTGATTGGCCAGTAGTCAGGCAGGAGGAAGTATAGGCGGGACAAGGAGGAGAATAATTCTGGGAAGTGGAAGGCTGAGAGAGACACTGCCAGCCTCTGCCATGACAAGCAGCATGTGAAGATGCCAGTAAGCCATGAGCCACATGGCAAGGTATAGATTTATAGAAATGGATTAATTTAAGATGTAAGAGCAGTTAGCAGAAGCCTGCCACAGCCATACAGTTTGTAAGCAATATAAGTCTCTGTGTTTACTTGGTTGGGTCAGAGCGGCTGTGGGACTGGCGGGTGACAGAGATTTGTCCTGACTGTGGGCCAGGCAGGAAAACTCTAGCTACAATGGAGGAGGCCCGGAAAAGCCATCCTATGATTGTCCATTGCCCCTGCACACAGAGACACTGGAGTTGTCTGAAGTCTCTTTGAGACTCCTTGGGGACACTAGAAAGGATGCTGACAGTCTCAGATAACACAAACAGCACCACTTTATTTACTGAAGATCAAGCCGATCTCACCCTACTGCTCCAGGATAATCCCACACATTTCTGTGACTTTGTTCTCTCTGAAGAGAAATAACTAGTGAGCCTTGTATTCCCTGCGCTCAGGGCTTGGCCTTCACAGATTGGTGGCTTGGCACCGCATTTAGAGATGAGCTTTGTGTCCCAGCCTGGCAGAGCTGTCAAAGGCATAAAAACTGAAAGAGAGAGAAGGTGGAGGTGTTGATACCAGAGCAGTTTCTGGTTGCCTTTCTTCTTTTTATTTTTCTTTCCACTGCACTATACTTTTTTTGGTGATGCCTGAATTAGTAAAGGAAAACCTCTCAATACTAGAACTGGAAAATCAGGGGTGCAGATGGTACAGAGATAGAAAAAAAATTACCTTTAACAACTGATACTTGCAGCTCTGGAATGGTAAGTTGGAAAGGCCTCTAGGATCTACTGACTGATTCTCTATCCCTTGAATGAGTACCCTTTGCAGCTCTGCTCAGCTTGGGAGCCACTGGCCACATGTGACACTGAAACATTTTACACTGCAGTTTCATTTTCCAGCCATGCTGGTAACAGCTCAGTACTCAGTAGTGGTGATGTGAGTAGTTGGAGACTTTAAATATGAGTATTTCCATTGCCACAAAGTTTTTCTTTCTTTCTTTCTTTTTTTGACTACTGTATCCCATCCAACCATTATCCATTTTCTTTTTCTTCTTCTTCTTCTTCTTCCTCCTCCTCCTCCTCCTCCTCCTCCTCCTCCTCCTCCTTCTCCTCCTCCTCTTCCTCCTCTTCTTCTTCCTCTTCTCCTTCTCCTTCTTCCCCTTTCCTTTCCCCTTCCTCTTCTTTTTTGGTTTTTTGAGATAGAGTTTCTTTGTGTAACAGTCCTGTCTGCCCTAGAACTCCATTTGTAGACCTGGCTTCCCTGGAACTCAGAGGGATCTGCCCACCGGTGTCTCCAGAGTGCTGGGATTAAAGGCATGAGCCACCACGCTTGTTTTTCAAGACAGGGTTTCCTTGTGTCACCCTGGCTGTCCTGAACTCACTCTGTAGACCAAGATCTACCTGCCTTTCTCTCCTGAGTTCTGGGATTAAAGGTATGCGCCACCACCACCACCACTGCCACCACTACCCAGCTACAAATTTTTATTTACCACAATTTATATGGAAATAGAAGAGCTAAAATGAAGCATAGTGTGCTGGTGCATACATTAATCCTAGCATTCAGGAGGCTGAAACAGGAGGATTGTGAGTTCAAATCCAGTTTGGGCCACTTATGTTTTGTTTTATTTTGTTTTATGTATTTATTTATTTGTGGCAGTACTGAAGATTGAGCCCAGGGCCTTATAAATACTAGAAAGACACTCTATCACTTAGCTATATTACTGACAATGTGGGCTATGTAGTGAGATATTGTCTGCTTAATAATAAATGATAATAAAAACAACAGCTAAAATGAGTTATTCTGAGTAAAAAAGTAACACTGTTAACTCAGATTCAAAGAATCTTACTCATATCTAAATGGTAGAATTAATTTGGGTAACTATTCACAGAAGTAATTTCTGTAGCTAGAGATTTCCTGCCTGGCCCACAGTCAGGACAAATCTCTATCACCTGCCAGTCCCACAGCCGCTCAAACCCGACCAAGTAAACACAGAGACTTAAATTGGTTACAAACTGTATGGCCGTGGTAGGCTTCTTGCTAACTGTTCTTACAGCTTAAATTAATCCATTTCTATTAATCTATACCTTGCCACATGGCTCGTGGCTTACCGGCATCTTCACAAGCTGTTTCTCATCATGGCGGCTGGCAGTGTCTCTCCCACTCAGCCTTCCACTTCCCAGCTTTATTCTCCTCCTTGCCCCGCCTATACTTCCTGCCTAGCCAACGGCCAATCAGTGTTTTATTGATTAATTAGCAACACATTTGCCATACATCCCACAGCAAATTTCTACTTCAAAACTAAAAACTAAAAAATAAAAAAAAAAAATCAGACTGGCAGGGCAGTAATGATGCACACCTTTAATCCCAGCACTTGGGGGAGGCAGGCAGGTGGAGCTCTGTGAATTCAAGGTCAGTCTGGTCTACATAGTGAGTTTCAGGACAGCCAGGGCTACAAAGAGAAACCTTGTCTCCAAAACAAAACAAAACAAAAATCTAACTGTAGCAATACCTCCATCCTTTGAAAACAGAATGCTGAAACTGTATCAAGCCTTTAATTCATTTTGCTCCCATGATCTGAGCCTAATTGAATTATGTAATTAAGAGCTTTGTATTAGTGAACATAATCATCTCCTGTTAAATCCAAATATTTAACATTTCGTGAAAATCCCCTGGCACATTTCCATAATGATGGAAATGTAGAAATTCTTAATTATCCCTTCAGCTTTAGAGGAAATAGGTGGAGACTTTAGGAAAAAACAAAAACAAAAACCCAAGTCAATCGTTCAACAAGAGCAAAGCCAGGGGAGGCGCCAGCCCATCCAAAAAGCGGAGGATTGCTCACAAGAACTTAATTCATAGTTGTTATGTGAATACCGGCTGCTGCAGAGCCTTCCACAGAGTATACAAAACTCTCAGTCACTAGAAAGCGAACTTACTCTGGCTTCAGTAAATAATGATAACTTTGGATTAGCAAGAAAACTGCCGGACAATGCTGTTGTTTTAGCTACTTAAACAAACAAAGCAGATATGGACAACATATGTAGATTAATTTCTACCTAAACCAGGCAAGAATACAAATATTTGGCACTCACTTTAAATATCTTGTTAAGGAAACTAAGGTGAATGTATCAGTTAGTCTGAGTTTATTGAGAGGTAGTTCAGGAGTTAAGAGAACTGGCTGATCTTCCAGAGGTCCTGAGTTCAATTCCTAGCACCCCTATGGTGGTTCACTACCATCTATAACTGTATTCCCATAGGATCCAATGTCCTCTTCTTGTGTGCAGATGTACACGCAGACAAAACACCTATATACACAAAATAAATAAATCTTTTTTTTCTTTTTTTTGTTTTTTGAGACAGGGTTTCTCTGTGTAGCCCTAGCCTTACTGGAACTCACTCTGTAGACCAGGCTGGACTCAAACTCAGAGATCCAACTTGCCTCAGGTGTGGGACATCACGCCCCACTAAAACAAATAAAATTAAAAAAGAAAGTACAATTGGAAACCTAAATAACAGCAGCTTAAAGAAGACAGTGCCCCATTTTTTCTTGCATGGTACACTGTGAAGACACATAATCCAAGCCTGGAGTGCGGATCCATAGTTATCAGAAACTTGCTCTTCCTGTTCTGTATTCTTAGACCATGACTTCCATTGCTAATTACGCTCGCCATGCTCACAAAGCAGCTGCACAGCTATCTCTACTCCCAAGCAAGTTCCCAGCAGCTGCTGTGAAGAAAAGAAGCAGGAAGTAGCGATCCTGATACCTATGGTACCCTTTCTTCCCATCGGCCTTTCTGAAGATCCCGACAACTTGTACTGGCATCTTTGGCTGTCCAGACAGGCACTTTTTCAGCCCTTCCTACACCACCATTTGTGAAGGCCTTCTGGTTGTAAGTATTTACATTTATCATAAACACGAAGGAAATACATTTTAGAAGTTTAACTTATAATCTCCACTAACAGCAAGGTAGTATTTATAAAAAAAAAAAAAAAAAAAAAGAAAAGAAAAGAATAGGAAGAGGAAAACATTAGCAACCATTTGAGGACTTGCTGGCCGCATTTCAAACTATCCCACGAGATTCTATTCATGAGTCTTGACATAGACACAAGTACTTGGAGAACTACTGTGTTCTTCTGATGTTATAAACACATCTGTAGTCTCAGTACTTGGGAAGTGGGGACAAGAGGATCAGGAGCTCAAGGTTATGACCTAGAGAATGCTCAACTCCATAGACAGTTTGGGGCCAGTCTTGGGTGCACGAAGCCCTGGTCAAAATGAAGGGTGGGAGGAGAAATTCCAAGCTGGGTATAGTGGCTCACTTCTGTAATTTCAGCATTTGGGAGGTGGAGACAGGAGAACCGTGAGTTTCAGTCTAACCTGGCCTAAAAAGTGAGATTGTTTTAGCTCACCCCTACCCCCCCACACACACAAAAAAAAAAAAAAAAGGAAAGGAAAAATATTGTGTTAGCAAATTCTAAACATACTGGAAATGCTCAGCTTTTTGTGTCTAAGCCCCATGTGGAAGAGCACATAGACCTGGGATTTTTGTGGTTAAAGTACTATATTAAGACAGGATTTATAGGACTATAATCATATAGTTAGAATAGGTCTCCTATGTAGTGGGTAGCCATTCCAGCTTTGTTCTGGAAGTTCCAACCCCCATTGAGACTTTGGCAACTGTCACGCCTACAAGGCGGGGCCAAGGGAGGCGCCTGGGGACCCGAGATCTGGATCGGCGAACACTCTCTTGGTTCCAGGACCCTGGATGGTGGAGGTGGACAAAGCAGAGCTCCAGAGAACACCGCTGGACTGTGATACACCTTCCCCAGACCCCGCGACCTACCTATCCCTTAATTTGTAAGTTACGCCATTAAATAAATCTCCTTTTAACTACGTGGAGTAGCCTTAATAATTTCACCAATACTCCTATTTTAAAAACATTACAAAAAACCCCAACTCTCCTCAAGTAGTTATCTTGTAAGAAGATGCTGTAATTTTTAATCTCAGTTCAGTAACAGGCATGATCCCTTTTAAAATTTGTGCATGTTGACTATACGAATGGGACTCAGAAAACCCCAGGCTCATCTTTAGAATTGAGGTCACCTGCTGTCTGGAGAGCAGTGTGGTTTTCAGAGTGAGAAGCAGAGGACACTGAGAATACACAGGACAGTCTTGCTGTCCGTGCATCATTATCTCCTTAAACCCCAGACTGTAATCCCAAATGGTGGCAGAGAATGAAGAGCAGGTACGGTTTTTTTTTTCTTTTTCTTTTTTCTTTCTTTTTTTTCTTTTTCCGGTTTATCCAGACAAGGTTTCTTTGTGTAGCTCCCTAGCTGTCCTGGAACTGGCTCTGTAGACCAGGCAGTGATCCGCCTGCCTTTGCCTCCCAAGTGCTAGGATTAAAGGAGTGTGCCACCACTGCCCGGCCTGGTACAGGATCTTATGTGTAAATATTCAGAGTATTTCCTGTAATCGGTTTTGCAGAGATGCTGGCCTGTGCTTGGTAAGACCTCCCAAAGGTTACGTAGCATATCTTTTAGTGAAATTTTAAAAGTCAAAATGATTAACCCAATTAAGTATATACAGGACACTGCACAGAATTATTTAATGTTATTAGATGAATGTATGTTGTCACTGTGTAGATGTAACCATCTTATTAAATAAGAAACACAGAGCCAAATACAGAGTTAAAAGCCAAGAGGTCAGAGCAATAGCTAAGAGCTGAGACTAAAAACCTTACCCTTCACTGCCGCTGCTGTCCTACCTCTCCACAAGAGACCTACTTCCTGTGTGTTTGTCCTTTTTTATTGACTTTCTATTCTGTCTTCTCATTGGTTGTAAACCCAACCACATGACCTCCTCTTCACTGCCCATCTATACAGACCTCCAGGTCTTCTATGGTTGGTATTGAGATTGAAGGCGTGTGTCTCCATGCTGGTGGTATCCTTGAACACACAGAGATCTGCCTGTCATGTGATCGGGATTAAGGGCGTGTGCTACCACTGCCAGACTTCTGCTATGGCTTGCTATTAGCTCTGACCCCCAGGCAACTTTATTTATTAACATACAAATAAAATCAATTTCAGTACAAATAAAATATCACTATATCGCTGAGGTGCTCTTCTGTCGTTTGAAGCATCTCCTATTCTTCTTCCCTCCTCTTTCATCTTCTTTGAGACAAGTTCTCACACGTAGACCTGGCCAGCTTGGAACTTGCTACACAGACTAGATCCTTCTGCCTCTGACTTCCTAGTGCTAGGATTAAAAACCTTTGCTATCACACTAGGCCCATTCACCAAATTCTTAAGTACGCTAGGTACAACACAGGAAAGACTCTGAGCAAACTTTTAAAAATTGATTTTATGTGTATGGGTGTTTTGTCTGCATATATGTATATGCAGCACGTGTATGTCTGGTGCACATAGAGGCCAGAAGAGGAATTGGAATTGGAGTTACAGATGTTTGTGAGTCAACATGTGGGTGCTCGACCACTCTACAAAGAAGGGCAGGTGCTCTTATGCACTGAGCCTTGTCTCCAGTCTCCAAGCTCTGAGCAAAATTTACTCTTCAGTCTTTCACTGATTGAAAGGTTCACTGACTAGGTAATAGGAACTGGAAATGTAAAGAAGCAGGTCAAGATTTCTGTCCAGAAGGAACCCTGTTGTCCACAGCAACTGAAACTTCAAGGGTTCATATTTCCACGGCCTTTCTTCTTCCAGCTCTAAAATCATGTCTACCTGAACTCCCTAAATCAATGATCCATTTTCTAAAATCTCGTCCCTCCAAGCAAGAATCCAAGAATGAGGCCTGAACTCTTCTGTGTGGATTTCGAAGGCTCATCACCTAACCTTTTCCTTACCAACGCCTTTGTCAGCCTGTGAGATCCAGGTCCACACACCACATTCAGGAGGGGCTGTGCTAGCTAGCCTTCTGGAAGTTTATAATTAAGCTCAGTGTGTGGGGGATGGAAGGGGAGGGAAATAGCATATAATTACAGAGTTCTGTTGCTGAGTGCCTGCCGGGCTAAGTGGCAGAAGTAGGAGAAGCGGATAGCGCTTTCCGCATTCTTAAACAAAAGTCGCAGAGAAGTTCCAGGAGGAACCAGGGATCGAGGTGTGCCGGGGCCTCTTTTCGTTTCTTTGTCGCCATCCTCTGGCTTGCTGGGTTGGGCCGGAGGCCCAGGTGGAGGCGCGTGGCCACTGTCCCCCTGGTCCTTTGGGTCTGGGCCGCAGTCCCGGGGCGGGTTCCGAGGACCCGCTGCCAGCGCGCACGGAAGTGCGCTCGGCCCTCTCCGGTGGGAGGCCACCGTGAGCGCGACTTCCTTTTTCGCGGGGCGGCCCGGCCTCCCTGGCTCCTCCTTCCCTCCCCCCTTCCCCCAGCCCGAGCAGCTCCCGGTCCGAGGGACGGCGCTCGCCTCGCCACTACTGAGCGCCAGCCGCCGCGCTAGGGAGCGACCTCGCCGGAGTCCCGCGTCGCGCACCGCGCCCCCTGGGTGGCCGGCCAGCTCAGCCGCCCGTCTCCCCGCCGCCCCGGCCGCCCTTGACCGCTAGCGCACAGCACAGCAGTTCGGGCGCTCGCAGGCGGCGGGCCCCGAGCCCCGGGACAGGGACAGGGACAGGGACTGTATAGCCTTTGGGCTCCGCGCCCCGGCGATGGCTGCTCCCGGGAGGCTGCTGCTGCGCCCTCGCCCCAGTGGCTTTTTGCTGCTGCTGCCCGGCCTCCTGTTGCCCCTCGCCGGTGCCTTCAATCTGGACGTCGAAAGCCCCGCCGAGTACGCCGGCCCCGAGGGAAGTTACTTCGGGTTCGCCGTGGACTTCTTCGCGCCCAGCACGTCTTCGTAAGTGGCCGCGCTGGAGTCCCCAGGCGCCCCCTCCCCCACCGCGCGCCCCCACCCAGCCTATCCGCACCCGGTGGTTGGCTCCACCAAACCGGCCTACCCACTCCATCCCGCGGCTGGCTCAGGTCCTGCAGGGATGAAACATTTGTGGGGATGACCTAGCCTGGCACTCACCATTCACTTTCACCCGGTCCCCAGCTTCTACTGATTGCCTGGGGACACTGGGAGAGAGCTTTGAAGGAGCTCTGTTAAATATCCAGGAAAAGTGAGAGATCAGTACAGGCTGGTCCCGCGGGACTTTTGGCTTCTCTGTCATTCTGTGCCTTGCTTCACTTGGTCCCAGAACTTCTTTTTCTCCCGTACAAGTTAGCCTCTTCCTAGTGCCTTTCGCTCTCCCGAAATTAGCCCTTCCCAGACTCCCTCCCTTAGTCTGATCCTTTTGATTTTCTTTTCTAGACACTAGGATGAGTGAAGTGATCACATTGTTGTCTTACATTGTAAAGGACTGTGAGACCTCTGCGTATTTGAGGTCCACCAGATGAATGGAATGTGTCATCTGTTCCTTTTCCAGTCCACTATTTAGGTCATTGTTCAGAAAGAACGGGGGTGTTTGCTCAGTTTTCACTCGCTGCAGGCCACTTCAATACTGGAAAATTCAGCAGTTCACCTAGGCTTTCAAATTACCCTGGTCCTGTGGTGCCACGTCCCTGAGGATTTGTAGCAATTATTGTCATTTTTGGATTAAAAATTGTCTTTGATTCAACACTGGGCTGGCACCATTCTTACCCCTGCATGTTAGTGTTGGAAACACCGATTTATTGGATGTCTTATGATGTTTGTTACATTGTTTGGGGTGTTTCTCCGTGTTCGCAAGTGGTAACACCTTTTGTCTTAACATTTTTCCCCCCAAGATGTCTGTTTTGGGGATAGGCACTACATAATTTTGATGTTCAGTACTTGGGGAGGACCATTTTCCTGATATATGCTTAGTTTGAAGGTGGTCCAAATAATTGTCTGTGGTTTATTGGGACAGTCTTCAGGATTTATTGACATCATTTTCCTGAACACTGCGGAGTATCACTGATACCAGTCTTTAAGGCAACACATACCTTGGGTGAAGTTGGTGAAAACTAGACATTTTGTAGCACATGGCTTTCTTCACACCGACTGTGCTTTCTGTGAGACCCGAGCGCTCCAAAAAAACGACAGAAGCACCAACTGCAGACACATTTAACCACGTCACATTGATGTGGTTGATCTCTTTGAGGGGGTAGAGTAGAGCTTGGGATCCTACCCAAGGGCTCAGGCTGCTGAGGCAGCACTGCACCTCTGAGCTACACTCACAACTCCTCCGTCTAATCATTGTAGTTAGCGCACCGTTTGACATTTTCTCCTTTCTGGGTATGTTTAAGTGTATGCTTTTTATATCATGGGCATTCTAGTTGCTCCCAGGGTGCACCATTTAGATTTAATTGTACAGAAATTCTGACTGAGAATATATTCCCTGCCTTACATCAGGAATTAGCATTTAGATAATTCAGAGTTGATGGAATGTTGTCCAGGTGCTATTAATTATTTTATTGTTATTAATATTGTTGCTGTTTGCTTCTGTTAATCTATGGCAAAAGTTTAGTGCCCAAGACACATGGCAGGCTGGTAAGCTTTTCAACGTTTTTTGCTCTGGAAAACAGCAGTATGGAGCTGTCGGTGATATTTGCTATTGCTGATTGCAAACCATATGGCCAAAGAATATGCTATGAGCTCACACATTTACAAGACCTCATGCATGGACGTTAATAGTAAGGTGCTGTGGAACTTGAGAGATCGCACGTTGTATTTTGAAACAGTCACCAGCGACTTTGGTACCAAGAGACCAGAGTTCGCTGTCTAGCCTAACTTGAAAAATAGAAAGCAACTTTGAGCTGTAGTTACCCCCTCACCACAAAATAGACCCAAACAAAGGTTTATACTTATTACACTTACTGACTTTTTCAGATTAAATGAAGATTACTACAGAATTATGCTTAATCTTAAAACAAAACAAAAAACAAACACAATGCCAGGCGGTAGTGGCAAACGTCTTAAACCCAGCACTTTGGAGGCAGAAGCAAGCAGATCTCTTGAATTGTCAAAAAGACAAAAAGAGCCGGGCGGTGGTGGCACACGCCTTTAATCCCAGCACACGGGAGGCAGAGCCAGGTGGATCTCTGTGAGTTCGAGGCCAGCCTGGGCTACCAAGTGAGTTCCAGGAAAAGTCGCAAAGCTACACAGAGAAACCCTGTCTCGAAAAACCAAAAAAAAAAAAAAAAAAAAGACAAAAAGAAAAAAAAAAACCCAAACAAACAAAATTATGCTTAATCTTGTTAAAGGCACACCTAAATTCAGCAAGCATTGAAATCAGCAGGACTGTATTATCAGTTGCATAGATTGTTATTTCATGTTACCATAAACTTTTAAAGGAAAACTATATAATCAAGTGTTTGTTAATGAAAGAGCTTCCCCCCACCTCGTGTTAGATCAGTGAGGAGAGTAGCAGTGATTATGTACATTTATGATTATTCCGGTTTCAGGGATCTAAATACTGAAGAATGGCTCACCTCTCATTTTCCTTATTATAGAAGATTATGATTGAACCATCTCCAGATTGCTGTGGGAATGAATGCATCGATATTTATTAAAAAAGAAGTGCTAAGCAAGACTGCTGAGATGAAGCTGGGCATTGTGGTGCACACCTGTAATGTTAGCAGGAGAGAGATGGAGGCAGGCCGATCAGGAGTTCAAGGCACGCCTCAGCTATGTCCTGAGTTCCAGGCCTGCCCTGGGGACATGATCTCTGTCTCAAACCACAGCAAAGGCCCTGGTTTCAAGTTCTTTTCTCCATTAGAAACAACATGACAATAGCTTTGCAGGTTATTTAGCCTGGATTAGCCCATGTGGACTCATTTTGTCTAAAAATGAATTATATTTGCATCAAGAGATGTCAGTTGCACCTCCATTTCTATTAATGGAACCCACTTTTTCTCGGTTGCCCTGGAGATCATTTCGTATTCCTCCCTCTCTTTTTCTATTTTACTTTGTCTCCTACTACACTCCTCCGAGATTAGTCACCGCTTAGTCACCAGGCAGTGTTTCCAGTCTCTGCTTCCTTGGGAATGCTTCCTTGCTGCTATCTCTGCTCCCTGCTTCTGCCTGAGCCTGGTCTGGGCCGCTGAGAGCCTCTTCAATCTGCCTGTCATTTGGCTGCCAGACCTGCAAAATGCCTTATATGTTTCAGCTGGTTTTATATTTCTGAAACATTGTTTTTTTTTATCTTGATATTCTGTTGCTGAATTCTTTTCAGCAGTGGTTTTTTAAAATTTCAATGTTGTAATCATTGTCACAGCATTTTAGAAAATGACTGAATGCAATAGTACTTGAAATCCTGTACTCAGGAGGCTGAGGGCAGGAGAGGATTGTCCCAAGTTTGAAGCCAGCCTGGGCTATATAGTGAATTCTAGGCTGGCTAGCTTTGACTACAGAGGGAGACCTGGTCTCAACGCTCTCCCCTCCCCCAAAAGGATTCAGTATATTTTCATAAACTTGAATGTGACTGTTACTGTGTTGGTTAATTTTTTTCCATCAGAAATAATACATATGCATAAACTACAGCCTTTATTATTTGGAAAGCACATCTTAGGTTTGTTACTTCTGATTAAGACCACAGATTTATTGGGCGGATGTGGTGGTGTATGCCTTAACTCCCAGCTCTTGGGAGGCAGAGGCAGGTGTACTTCTGTGAGTTCCAGGGGAAAATGTATGAAATTTGGTAATTAATGCTTCCGTTTTGCTTTACATAGTTGTTGACCTGAAGCATTTGTTTGTAGAGCAAATCTGAAACTTGAATTACACCTTAACTGTTTTATACACATTTCTTTTCATATACATACATAGTCTTTTTTCAGGAGTTCCTTACGGTGTGGGCTCACCCTAGAGTCAGCTGCATATATGAAACCTGCTTTATCTTGGAAAGGCCAGTGCTGAAAGCAGCCGAATAACTTAGTTCGTTTGGAAAATTTGAAAATGTACTTGTCATGGCTTGGCCAGCCGCCCTGCTTGGTAGCTGGACTTCCATTCTGTGAAGCAACTCCGCTTCCTGCCCTGCCCTGGGTAGGAAGTGCATTTGAAGGGCATCCTCACCAGACTGCCTGAAGCTTTCCTCAGCTTCTGCTTCTTTCTCTTCCTCTCTACTCCGTTTTCCTTCCCATCGCTTATCTCCCATCATTTCCTCTTTTTTTTTTTTTTTCTTTTTTCCTTCACCCTTCTTTTTCTGCTGCTTCTCAGCATCTTCCCAGTTCTTGGCATCGTAAGAATAGCACACTCATTTCTGGAGTCCTGAGGAGGCATTCGTGGACATAAATCCAGTTATCTCAAAGCACCGGTGAAGATGTGGCTCCTGATGATGTTCTTGGACAGATATGTTTTGGAGTGAGATGGCGTCTGTGAGGAGAAAGCTGAAGGCATGTGAATCTTACATTGCTTAGCTTCAAAATCGACTTGTTCTTCAGTGAGGTCTTATTACCCATGTGAGTAGGCTCCCCACCTGTCCAGGAAATGCCGTGAGCCGGCTTCCCTGCCCTTTGCTTTTCCTCTTTCGAGTTAATTACTTGAGCACTAATGGCTCTTTGAGAACATCCGGGAAAGAAAAGCTCCTTTGAAAGCAGATTTTAATTTTCACTTGCTGTTTCATTAGGAAATAGCTTATTAATGATTTTAACTGCTGTTTGGAATGCTAGTGGCACCATCTTGTGTTATTCCTAAGCTTCAGACACTTTAAGTTTTCACTTATCTACTCACTACCTGGGAAATAATTTCTTTTAAGTAGTGATGGAATATTGTACCTCTGTTCCTGAGAACTGAGAACAGAGATTTCAAGTGACTCCTCAAGTGACCCCTCTGCTGACTTGCATGTGAGGCGTCCCTCCTATTTGCCTTGGGCGGTGCTGCTTGTCACAATGCAGACTGTTTCTGTCCCTTACTTTTCTTCTCTTACTCGAGGTAAACTGTTGTAGACAATCAACAGACATGTTCAAGTAATATTACTTTTTGTAAAGTTTCTTGATGGGCTTCTGGGTTGTTTTTGTAGCATAAATAATTTTATAGTTTTATAGTCCTTAATTTTCCTTCTTCTTCTTCTTCTTCTTCTTCTTCTTCTTCTTCTTCTTCTTCTTCTTCTTCTTCATCTTCTTCTTCTTCTTCTTTTTTTTTTTTAGGCAAGGTTTTTCTGTGTAGCCCTGGCTATCCTGGAAATCATCTATGGGAATATATTGTGGGAAAAAAAAATATATATATATATATCCCTTTTTAAGATTCTTTACTTTCTCCAAATCTCCGTTTGGTTTGTCACTTTTAAATACTAAAGTATCAGTATCATTTAAATATTAGTGGTGGCGCAGACCTTTGATCTCAGCAATCAGGAGGCAGAGGCAGGTGGATCTCTTGAGTTTGAGGCCAGTCTGGTCTACAGAGTGAGTTCCAGGGCAATCAGGGCTACACAGAGAAGAAACTCTGTCTTGAAAACAACAACAACAACAACAAAAAATCCAAAACAAAAAACAAGAACAACCCCCCCCCCCAAAAAAAAACACCCAAAAAACCCTAAGTATCTTAAAAGTAACTTAAATATTACAGTGACATTGGGACAAAAAACCTTTTTTTTCTAAATTTTTGTTGCATTCTATTTATTTACTTATTTGTAGGTAGAGGCACACTCTGCCACCATGGTACACATATAGAGGTCAGAGGACAACTTCAGAGAGTCCCGTCCTTCCACAATGTGGGTCCTGGGGATCGAACTCAGATTGTCAGGATTGGCAACAAGTCTCTCTACCCACTGATCCTATTCTTTAACTTTTTAAAAATCATTAACCTGCGGTTTATATCCTCACAGCCATCACGTGTTCCTTTTTATTCTTCTCCTATTTCTGTGCATTTCACCAGTGGGCAGGACTGCACATGAAGGGATGTGTAGGGAAACTGGCTTGAACATCAATATTAGCTCTTCTAATTACCGTCCTTTCATGCCTGTAATGTGCACACAGCCTGATGAAAGCCGCAGCCTGGTTTCGGGGCTGCTCGCAGGCACTCAGACTGTGTGCTGCCAACAGTGACATTTTTAGTCAATGCTCTCTCCTACTGTGCCCTTCTGCCTTTGCCAAAGGCTGTCCCCACATAACTAAGGAGGACTCTCTGTTTTACAGTTGCCAAGTCAAGAAAATATCTGAAGTACAAAATTAAATAGAATTGCTACATGAGGAAATTATTTTAAGGATAACTTAAAGAATTGGATGATTAGGAAAGTCTGATTTCTGTGGCCCAAGAGTCAGAATACACTGGAAACGATTTACTGATATGTGGTTAGTGTAAGACTGAGACCTGTAGCTGATGAATGTGTTGTTACCTGCCTAGGCAGAAGGGTGAATTAGAGCCCTGCATTCAAATAAGCACTTCTTCATAAGTAATGAATAGTTTTGACAAAAAAATTATAGAAGACCCTGAAAAGAAATGTGCAAATGGCAATCTAGAAGTGAGTTGCTTGTGGGTGTCAAGGAAGATCTGGGGACCAGCTGTTCTGACTTGGAACCTCCCGTGGTTCACACAAAGAACTCTGCAGGGAGGACCTAAGTCCTCTTCAGGATGGTTGAAAAGCAGCACATAGACCAAGAAACCAGATGACTGGCCACTGACTGGCCACTTTATGACTCAGCCTTCTCCCTCCCCCGATCCCAAAGCTTTCATTTCAACCTAGTGTGGTCAGAGAGAAGGGCAGAGCATAGGGAAACGCTGGACACTGTCACTACCTTTAAGCCTGAAGGGTTAGGGAAAGGGACATGTTCTAGATTTGACAGCATCCCATGGAAGGAGGACTGGGCTCCCTACTCCCACCCCAGTGGGAGGACAGCATCCCACAGAGTCCTACTCTGTGTATGAGTTACTTTTCTGTTTATTTGGGCTTACAGTTCCAGGGGTATAGTCCATATGGTGGAGGAAGCATTGGCAGCATGTGGCTGGATTAAGAAGCTGAGAGATCACATTTTCAACTACAAACTTAAAGCAGAAAGAGTGAACTGAAGTGGGGTGAAGCTCTACACTCTCAAGTCCCATCCCCGTGATGTGCTTCCTTCAGCAAGGCTACATCTACTGAGGTTTCCATAACCACCCTACACTGCACCCCTGGCTGGGGGCCCAGTGTTGAAATACCTGAGCCTATGAGGACCATTCTCCTCTCTTCTAAGCTCTTATCCTAGTTCTCTACTGATGAAACCACTGATGGGAAAATCCCAGTCCACGGGCCACATCTGGCCACTGCATGTCCATGTAAATAAAATTTTATTAGAACCAGAAGTATTCTCTTTCTCAGAGAAATACTGGGGAAAAAATCATTTTCTTAAGATAAAAATCGACTTTCATGGTACCCTCTCCACTAGTTAAAAAAAAGTTTTTTGAGAGTCTCCTATAGCTCAGGCCGTCTCTGAACTTGGCATATAGTACTATGTAGCCAAGGATGACCTTGAACTTCTGATCCTCCGGTCTTTCTCCTATATGATGAGATTATAGACATGTGCTATCACACCTGATTTTAGGTGGTACTTAGGATTGAATTTTTTGATTGTACTGTGGTTTTTTTGTTTGTTTGTTTTTTTGTTTTTTGTTTTTTCTAGCTAGGCAAGTGCTCTGTCAGATGGGCTACATCTCCTGCTCACCTTCCCTGTTTGGGGTTATTAGAGATCCAACCTTCAATGATGCTGGTCAAGTGCTGTGTCACTCAGCTACATATCCAGACCTATGGCCAACTTTTTTGATCTAATTGAGAGGAGAAAACACACACACACACACACACACACACACACACACACACAATTTATACATTTACAGATAGAAAATTTGCATAGTCTGATTTGCCTATGTTAATCAACATACTCTGAAAGAAACTGGGGTTTTGTAATGACAAGGAGTTTCTTTTATCTTGTGAGTGGTTGGAATCTCACACCCAACCTAATTTTTTCCTTGTGAAAGATTCTTGCTAAGGGAAAATGAAGCTGATCTCTTACTCAGAATCATTTCACTGTGATGGGAGAGGGGCAGGCACTGGTGTTTTGCTGCTGCCAAATATGACTGCATAAAAATTTATTAAACAGGGTGTGGCTTGGTTGGGAGTTTAATTTGCATTTTGAATGTGTGAGTTTTCAAGGTAAGCGTCAGAGTAAAGGACACCTATTACTCAGCAGTCCACACAGCAGATTTCTGTTGATCTAGGTGAGATCTGACGGCTACTACCTGGAATAAGTGAGGTTGAAAGTGATTTTTAAAATTACAGTAAGTACATTTCATATTTAAGATGTAGCTTCATAACTGTAAGTTTTCCTTTGCCAGAATTTAAGTGACTTGTTTAGCCAAGTGAAATGGTGGCAAGGAATGTATCTCCTTAGTGCTGCCCCCACCCCCTGCATACCCTCTTTTGACACCTCTAAACTAAATCTGTCAGTTTCTTGAAAAGCAAGTTTCTTTTATGATACCTCTCTCTCTTTCTTCCTTACCCCTCAGAGCTCACCCTTGCCTGTCTTCTCTCAGAACTTCTCCTGGGTGCAAATGTCCATTTTGTGTTGGGACTTTCAACACACTATTTCTCCCAGACCTCTATCAGATCTCCAGGTTATTCATTAAGTGACTCACACAGACATAGTGATGGGATAGACTGAGAACTGAGTCCATGTTTTTCTGGGATCTGTCTTCCTCTCCTCTCCTCCCTCAACTAGCATGCTAGATAGTGAAGAGTTGGGTGATGTTTTTCCGTCTTCTCCATTTCCACGTTCAAGTCATTGGTGCTCTCTCTCTCTCTCTGTTCATTCTACTCCGAGCGTTTCTCAAATCTCCCCTCTTTTTTCTCCATCTCCTCTGGCTAAGACAGGTCACCATTCCCTCCCCGAGCTTGCTTTCTTTGATCTATTTTGTTTGTTTCTTTAATTCTCGAAAGGCAAGAAAGTCACCTTCCTAAGGTTTGAAATGGAACCGAGATAAAACTGATGGTTTTACTATGTCTGAAGGGCACTTCGTGACGTAGCTTTTGCCGGGCTCCCAGGCTGTTGGGGGCCATTCCCAGCTTGCTCTCTCTTCTTAGCCACACCACTTGTCTCTTCTGTCCTGGAGACTATGTTCTTTCCCACCCGGGATCTTTTTGCAGAGCTTAGGGTGCTTCTACTTTTTCACCCTCCTTTCCCTCCGTCCTCCCTTCTTCGTCACTCTCCTCTAAGCAGGTTCCTCTCAGTTCACCGTGAGTTCCCTAGAGAACATTTCCCTGTGTACTTATCTTCCTATTCTCCTATGAGCCCTTCCTGGAGAGAGTTCCCTTTATCTCCAGGAACTCTTTCCCCTCCATTCGTGGAAGATAATTTCCTTTATCTAAGGGAGGCCTGCACTCCTTATTTCCAAGAAATCTTCTCTTAGCCAGTTGTTTGTCTCCTTCCTAGCTCCTGTCATGTCCAGTGGTTTGTTGGTTGGCTGGTTTCTTGTGGGGAGGGCAACGTCTAGAATGTCTAGAATGCCTTTAGTGCCAGAACCGAGCCCAATGTAGCACATATGTTCAAGCCTCACATTAATTTTTTGGATGACTAGAAAACAAAAAGTTGGCCAGGTGTGGTGGTGCATGCTTTTAATCTCTGTACTGAGGCAGAGACAGGGGAGTCTCTGTGAGTCCAGGCCAGGCATAGGCTGAGACCTTGTCTCAAAAAGAGGAGGGGAGGAGAAAAAGGAACTTAGGGGGGAAAAGTACATTGTGTGTGTGTGTGTATATGTGTGTGTGTGTAGGCATGTGGATTATGGCAAACATGCATGGAGGTCAGAGGTCAACTTTTGGGGAGTCAGGTGTCTTCTGCCGTATAGCTTCTGGGAATTGAACTCAAGTCTTCAGATGGTAACAATCACCTTTACTATGTCATTGGTCCAAAAAACTCTTATGTATTTAAAATGTACAGTTTGGGGTTGGAGAGATGGCTCAGTGGTTAAGAGCACTGGGTGTTCTTTTAGAGGACTCAGGTTCAATTCTCAGCATCTACAAGCAGCTCACAATCATCTGTAATTCCAGTTCCAGGGGATCTGACAGACACCCTGTTCTGAACTCCTTAGGTACCAGACACAAATGTTGGACACAGACATACACGCAGGCAAAACACTCCTACCCATAAAATAAATATATCTAAAAAAACCAAGATGTACAGTTTGGATGATGTACATTTTTAAACGAATACAACAGGAATTACAATGGGGAAATTACGCCATTCGAAAATAGTTTTTAGAAGTATTTGTGGATTAAATCAGAAGAATGTTTCGTCATAAATCATAATGCAAATCTTCCGCTTTGTGTCATCCGAGCTATCACGGGCCCTTTTGTGTTGTAGCAGGATGTTTCTCCTGGTGGGAGCCCCGAAAGCAAACACAACGCAGCCTGGGATTGTGGAAGGAGGGCAAGTTCTCAAGTGTGACTGCTCATCCAGCCGCCGCTGCCAGCCCATTGAATTCGATGCCACAGGTAAACTCTGATTTGTCCGCTCTCCCGTGTCCGTTCTCTTAATTCACGCCTTTGGTTGGTTGGTTGGTTGGTTTCGGAGACAGGGTCTCACTGTGTATCCTTGGATAGGCTAGAACTCGCTATGTAGACCAGGCTGGTTTTGAACTTACTGAGATCTGCCTACCTCCATCTTCTGAGAGCAGGGATTAAAGACCACCACACACAGGCTCATTTGTTCCTATTTTTTTTTGTTCTGTTTTTGTTTTAATGTAACGACAGGGCTGGAGAGGTGGTTCCGTGTTTAAGCACACTTGCTGCTCTTGCAGAGGACTGGGCTTCAGTTCCGAGGACCCACTTGGCATCTTATAACCATTTGTAGCACCATTTCCACGGGATCCTCCAAAGGCACCAGTCATGCTGGCGGTACCCATACATGTGTGCAGGCAAAGTACTCACCCACATAAGTAAAAGCAAATAAATCTTTTAAAAAGTAACAGCTTAGTAACATCATCACCCCGCATGCACAGGGAGAGTTATCTCTATACGTGATTTGTATGTTTTGCAGCAGTTCTGTGTATCTCCATTGTTTTGGAAGTCTTCCAACTTAAACGGACAGTGTCAAAATGTAGACATTTTGGGAAAAATCTATTAAGATAAGTTTATGTCTCTTCTGGGAAGAGGGAGGTCTCAGGAACATCAGAGATTGCTGCTGTTTTTCTTGGAGCCAAATTGAGGCATGACTCACTGACTACTACAGATTACTTCTCATCATGAATGTGTCCCAGGCTTGGTGTGATGCAAAAAAAAAAAAAAAGAAAGAAAGAAAAAAAAAAGTCGAGGAATCATTTTGAATATTCAAATAGATTTAAATGGCTAAAAAAAATCATCAACAAATTTTTATCTAAAATGTATTAGAAAAATTATTGTGTTACTGATAACAGTATAATTTTATTTTTGGAATACATTTCAATGCAAATCAAGTTGGTGGCAGTAAAAAAAGTTAACATCAGGAAGATGAGAGATAATTCAAATTTTATATTTTTGTCATTGGAATAAAATGTGCAGGTTCCCATATACATTTATATTGGTATATTCTTATGTATTTTTAAAAGTTCGGGGAGAGGCTGGAGAGATGGCTCAGCAGCTAAGAGCACTTGTTACTCTTGTAAGGACTGGGGTTTGGCTCTCAGCACCCACATGGTGGTTCACAACCATCTGTAACTGCAGTTTCAGGGGTTCCTATGCCTTCTTCTGACCTCTGTGGGTATGAGGCACGCATGTGGTACATACATATCCATGCAGTCAAAACACTGCATGGATATATATATATATATATATGGATATAGATGAGTGTACAGATCGTTCATGTAGCAGGCTAATGTAGTCTGTTACTTCTGCTTTATGTCCGAGCCAGTATTAGTTTGCTATTGCTGATATCATGTTATCTCAATGGTAGTTTCTTTTATTATTGCTGGGAATTGAACTCAGGATCTTGTGTGGGAACGAATGACCACTGAACTTTCCCTTCAGCCCCCAGATGTCTTTAAACAAGTATTTGTTACCATCACTCTTAGAAGTTAGGCATTTAAAGTGCATTTCACTGGGCCAAAGTCAAGTCAGTGACCCTGCATTTCTTTTGGAGCCAACGGGGTGAGGGGTGGGGGATTGGGGGAGGAGGAGAGAACCAGGAGCTTGGATCCCCTTTGTTCAGCGAAGGCCAGCAGTGTCAACAGGATTCAATGCTTCCTCACTCGACAGATGACTGCCCTGCCTCCCCTTCGATACACCAGACATTTCAAGGTTCTGCAGTTGACCACACCTGCCAAGTCTTTTATGGCATGTGATTTTCCATATTCATTGGGAAGATTCTGGGAAGTAGGGCATACATTTCTCACGGAGTGGCATTATTCTATTGGCTAGAGTCTCTTTACGTATTTTAAAAATTCATATTGGTTATGCTGAGAACTGTGTTTATATAAATAGGCTTTGCTCCTTCCCTTGTTCCTTTTCTGTTGGCAACTGTGGTTATTTGGATTGCAGACGGGACTTAGAAGATTCAGGCTGATACTGATGACCTTGGGAAAGGGTTTTCATTTGCTAGTATCAGTTTCCCTGTTGGTCAGAGAAAGCGGGGCTGTCATGTAGATCAGAGGAGTTCATAACTATGACCTCACTTTACAGACAACCAAGCACTTCACAGGGGAAGAATGGATTGTTTATTACAGCCCCTCACTAAACCTGCATAGAGAATAATCATGAAAAGGGACTTAGGAAAAAGGAAAGACATAAAGATAATTGTGGCTGCTAAGTGAATTATGTCTTGGTTTACATTTTAGTCTCTGTTACTGTGAGTTTTGGGGAAACCCTCTCATTGCCAGATGCTTTCCTTTTCCAAGGAAGCAGATGTTGCAAACAGATTGATCACTGCCCAGTTTTATTAAAAAAAAAAAAAAAAAAAAAAAAAAAAAAAAGAATTATTTCCAGCTGGAAGTGGCCTCATGTGCCTCTTACTCCAGCTCTGTGGTGGGCAAAGACAGGAGGGACCCTGGAGCATGCTGGCTGCCACACCAGCTCCAGGTCCAGTGACAGACTGTCTCAAGGGAAGAAGGCAGAGAGATAAAGGAGACACCCAGTTTTCTGGCCTCTTCATACATGAGCATGGGCATGTGTATCCACACATCCGAGTGCATATATAACACATGCCTGCACTGCTTCCGCCTTCCAAAAACACTCATCTCCACTGGGGAAGCAAGGGGCATGCCTCTTTCCTTGGAAATACAGGCTTGACTGCAAGCTTGAGAATCATGTCTTTTGAAAGTAGAAGAAAGCCCTAACTTCGTCCTAGAGAAGATCAGATATAGGATCCTATTCTTTTTGTCCTGAACGTCTTGCTGATGCAACACTCAGGCTTGTTTCTAGAAGGTTTCAGCTGCAGGCAGTAGACAAGCCTGGCCACGCAGACTCTCATCCAGAAGAATGTTGTGGAGTTATTTCCCCACACATTCCTAGGCATTGCTTTAAATAACAAATGTAAAACTGGCCTCTGTGTGGAGCACTTTCCAGCTCACTAAGATGAAAACACTTAGGTAGACTCTAAAACATATTCCTGCAAGTTTAACTTCCTCCAATTGGTGAGTTTTTGTCTCTCAGAGATACGTCCAGATTGAGTAGCCTTATAAATACAAAGTTACAACAAATGAAACATAACCTTCTTTTCCTGGTTGCTACAGGATGAATTTAGACGAAAGTTTTCTCCCTTAATGAACGTGTATCTCCTGTTAGAATCAATCATCTCCTGGTTCAGAATTGTATGATTGGAGGTCTGATAAGCACCTTTGGAACAGATAATTTTGTCCAGTTCTTTTTATTAATGATTAACTAACATATAGTTAATAATATTTTATTCAGTATCTGCAACATTTGACAAACCAGTTTCACACGATCCCTTTACATCCTCCTCCTACTCACGGTTTGATCCGACTCATACCCATTCTTCCAGACTGGGGTTGATTGGATTTTTTTCCTTTGAAATCCCCAGTAAAGAGATTTTGTTGGAAACTGTTTGAGCTTTCAGATCCCTCCCTCCCCAACACTAGACGGAAACAATCCGGCATTGAGAGAGCAGGCCTGTCCCACCGGCCTTGTTCTTTGTGCTGTTTCCTGCAGAAGCTCCAAGACTGCTGGTGGGATGAAGGGGGAGGGTCTGAGTAACTATAAATAAACAATGCTGGTACCCAGAAAACGAGCTTCAGCCGCTGTCTTCCGGATACGCTTTGCTGACTCCTCTTGTTTACCTTTAGAGGACAGCTGTCTTAGGTAAACAATGTTTCCAGATAGTTCTATGGAAATTAGTAACAGCTGGCAGCTTTGGGAGGGACACACAGAGGGTATGAGGGAGGGAGGGGACATGCACCTAGCCAGCCAGATCCCCTGGAATCCACCCTGGTGATGAGCAGAGTGACAGATGTCATAGCCACACTGCTCCCACATCTGTGTTTCTCCACCAGCAGAGGCCTATGTCTCATTCACTGTTGCCTTCCTAGCATTTAGACAGAAGGCTTAATGTATGAGCAAAGAGATTTCTTCCTCTGACCTCTGAAGTCTCAATTGAGAGATTTTTCTTTCAACCAGATTTATTTTTGGTAATATCTGAGTTGAAGTGGTATTTAGGGGTGAAAACCTGCTTAAGGAGGTTTTTAAAGTGTTTGTTTTATTCAAGGATTAATGTGGGATGACGTTGTTTTAATAACTTATTCTAGCAAACAAAAAAACAACAAATTCTCTAATGACCTAAACCATCTCATTATTCATAAATGCCATAGTCAAGAATAGGACCCAAATGACTAAAACCACATTTAACTTCTAAATAAAATTTTAATCTCTTATTTCTTTTTACTATTTCAGCAGTTCTGTTTTAAAAGAGTGGTATAATCTTGTTCTAAAAGATGTTCTTTAGGCATAAAAAGAAGAGACAAAACACTTAGCTTTTGGGTAGCAGTGTATCTTCGTCTTCAGATTCAGCATTATGTTAATTATAGTCCAGTTCTCCAGCAAGCTGAAGGCCAACTGTCTGGCAGTAGTTTGTGAAATACTTGGAAGGAGAAGACCAAGGAAATAAGTGTTAGGTGCTCACAAGGAGGCTGGACAGTATGCGCTGGTCATTGCTTCTCTCCTTACTATTTTGTCATGGGAGTTTGGTAAGGTGCAAATAACAAATTTTGGAAGCTTGAAAAAAATAGGTGTTTAAATTTCAAGTCTCTAGTGAATTGTGTCATGATTATATTTATTTTATTTATTCTTCTCAAGACAGGGTTTCTGTCTATAACTGTTCTGGCTGTCCTGGAACTAGCTCTGTAGCCCAGGCTGGCTTCGAACTCACAGAGATCCGCCTGCCTCTGCGTCCCGAGTGCTGAGATTAAAGGTGTGCCACTATACCCTATCCTCTGTAGTTTTGGGGATAATACAAGTGAATTGTCCAACGCATTTTGTAATTATGGACAGAAATCTTTACAGTCTTGAGGTGAAGTGGTGTTTGAGGTCAAAAACAAAAACAAACAACAAACAAAAAGCATTTCTTCCCGTCCCAGATCCCCTGGTCTGAGTTCTGTTTCCTTTTCAAGTGTAGCTCCTCAGTCCAGCAGTCTGGGCGTTCCAGCATAACGAAAACGGTGACTTCAGGGCTGTGACTCAAAATATTTACTTCCCTCTTGTGTCCCAGAATGGCTGCCAGCTCCAGCCAGGTCCTGAATGAGCTGCTTGTGGGTTTGTTTGGAGAGAAGCCTTTCCTTCTTCCTCCCGCCCACTCTATTCACACTTCCTTTCAGTGAAGCCACTGTCTGATGTGGAATCTGGGTATTTTAGGACTTGGGCTCTGCAAAGAAAATTCTGATTAGTGAAGACAAACTTCCTTTAGAGCAAGCTTCTTGAATAGATGGTGATCTGAAGTTGTGACTGTTGACGCTGGAGGCAGTGAATGCAGTAGATGGTGTGTGTGTGTGTGTGTGTGTGTGTGTGTGTGTGTGTGTGTGTATTTTTATGATGATTGACTTAACTTTAGGTGTCAATATAGACCAGTGCATTATATCAGCTGTGTTTAGTGATGCAACTGAAAAGTTTTTAAAGATGTATTTATTTTTATTTTATGTGTGTGAGTGTTTTGTCTGCTTGTATGTCTGTGCACCATATGTGCAGTACCTGTGGAGGTCAGAAGAGGGCGTTGGGTCCCTTGGAACTGGAGATACTGATGGTTGTGGCCCACCGTGTGGGTGCTGGGAATCACTGGGATTCTCTGGAAGAGCAGCCAGAGTTTCAAACCTCTGCACCAACTCTCCAGCTGCATGACCAAAAAAAATTTAATCACATGACTGCTGATTCCGAACAATTCTCAGTTTCAGAGAATCTCCAAGGTCATTTTTGAAATGAGTGAAGTACCCTCCGTGAAGTACCACTTCCCCTAAGGCAGTGGTTCTCAACTTGTGGGTCATGACCCCGTTGACAGACCTCTATCTCCAAAAATATTTTCATTATGATTCATAACAGTAGCAAAATTACAGTTGTGAAGTAGCAACAAAAATAATTTTGTTTTGGGGGGGGAGTCACCACAACATGAGGACCTGTATTAAAGGGTTGAAGCATTAGGAAGACTGAGAACCACTACACTAAGGAAACTGGCCTTCTACTATTCAATTTTTTTTTTTTTTTAATTTTTAAAGATAGGGGTTGTCTTAGGGTTTCTATTGCTGTGGAGAAGATACCATGACCATAGTAGCTGTTATAAAGAAAAACATTTAGCAGAAATTTTAAAAACTAATTTAAGGCAGGCATGGTGATGCAAACTTTAAACATTTAGTTGAGGTGACTGCTTACAGTTGCAGAGGTTTAGTCCATCATCATCATGGTGGGAAGCATGGCAGCATGCAGGCCGACATGCTGCTAGCTGCATCTTGATCAGAAGGCAGCAGGAAGTGGTCTGAGACACTGGGTGGTATCTTAAGCATATGTGAGACCTCAGCCCAACTCCGCAGTGGCACACTTCCTCCAACACCACACCTACCCCTGTAAGGCCACACCTCCCATTAGTGCCACTCCCTTTAAAGGCCATTTTCTTTCAAACCGCCACAGGGGTCTACTTGCTATGTAGGCTGAACAGGCAGGCTTCGAACTCATGATTTATCTGCCTCAGTGTCCTGGGTGCTGTGATTACAGGCTTGCATCACCATGCCTGCCTTAAATTAGTTTTTAAAATTTCTGTTTTCATAAAAAAAACCACATGTCTCATGTCTGATGCTTTAAAAAACAAACAAACAAACAAACAAAATCCCTCTGATTGTTGATTTGTTCTAAGTGGTAAATAGTTTTTTATATGGAAAAGAACTATGGATTTTATACTTGTTGACAAGTATAAAAACCAGATATATAAAATTTGCATGTATTTTCTATGACCTTTTCTAGTTTTCATTAATCCCATATCCAGAAACGGGTCCCTGAGAGTCATTATGATAGATATTTTCTTTTTTTTCTTTCTTTTCTTTCTTTCTTTCTTTTCTTCTTCTTCTTCTTCTTCTTCTTCTTCTTCTTCTTCTTCTTCTTCTTCTTCTTCTTCTTCTCCTTCTCCTTCTCCTTCTCCTTCTCCTTCTCCTTCTCCTTCTCTTTCCCCTTCTCCTTCTCCTTCTCCTTCTCCTTCTCCTTCTCCTCCTTCTCCTTCTCCTTCTCCTTCTCCTTCTCCTTCTCCTTCTCCTTCTCCTTCTCCTTCTCCTTCTCCTTCTCCTTCTCCTTCTCCTTCTCCTTCTCCTTCTCCTTCTTCTTCTTCTTCTTCTTCTTCTTCTTCTTCTTCTTCTTCTTCTTCTTCTTCTTCCAATCCTATAATATATATTAAACATCACAACAGGAACACAAATGCTTTTGGGATGCACTGTGAGCTATTCCATTAGGATCTTGTGGGTACCTCCCACCCTCACAGTGAGCTGCATGGAGGCATCTGTATCATAGGAATCAAACAGGAGAACCCGGAAAGCAAGCAATTAAATGGAAGGAAGCTCTAAAGAGGCAAAAGGCCATAGGAGGAACCCCACGTGGTTCTAGGAAAGACTCCCTTTTCATTTTATGATTCAATTGTAAAGAGGAAGTGAGTTCTGAGAAAAATATTTGAAGTACTCTAGTAGGGGGAAAAGGTGGTCCTTCACCAGGGGGTCCAGTCTCTGGGCTCCAGCTTGGCTCTGGTACTGATTTGGGATTGCAGGGCCTGTCCCTCCTCTGGCGTCAGGGCCGCACGCAGGCATGCTTGCTCTTCACCCCTGGGGTGTAGCACCCGCACAGCGTTCTGAAAGACAGCTGCTGACACCCTGGAGGTCACAGCCTCTATCTCAAGGAAGCAGGCTGCTGTGGCTTGCTCATCCTCAGTCAGCAGCAGATTCCCGCAAACATCCAGGGGAAGAGCTGCAGACCCCGTGGGTGTGGCCGTGCGTACTGCAGGACCCGGACCAGGACCTGGACCAGCTAGGGCAGTGGTCACGGAAGCAGAGTTGGGGTTGCGTCGAGCCATACTCAAGGTCACAGGAGCCCCATCCCTACACACCTCTCCTCACGATGTT